>NC_048300.1:7706516-7828169 GCF_013100865.1 Trachemys scripta elegans | reverse complement strand
GGCGGCTCTGCTCCTCCCCGACTCTTCGGCTCTGTTTAAGAGCCGAAGAGTCGGGGAGGAGCAGAGCCGCCGCAGCCGGAGGCTCTGCTCCTCCCCTGACTCTTCGGCTCTGTTTAAGAGCCGAGCTGCCCCAGCGCTACCGACTTCGGGCAGCCCCTATGCCTCTGGACCCTGCGCCGCCGGAGCCCGGGAGGGGAAGTGCCCGGCTGGGGGCGCAGGGTCCGGAGGCAAGGGGGCTGCCTGAAGCCCATAGCGCTCGGGCAGCTTGGCTCTTAAACAGAGCTGAAGAGTCAGGGGAGGAGCAGAGCCGTCATTTTCCCGGACATGTTCGGCTTTTTGGCAATTCCCCCCGGACGGGGATTTTGAGTGCCGAAAAGCCGGACATGTCCGGGAAAAAGAGGACGTATGGTAACCCTACTTACGCAAGGTCACCCAGCAGCAGAGTTGGGACTAGGTCTCTGGAGTTCCAGGCTAAGCCATTATGCACAAGGATACACTGCCTCCCCACATAGGTAGTGATGGAGGAGAGTGGTGAGACTGACTGCTGTACTAGCCAGGGTCACTGTAACTTGTGCTTGAAACTTCTTGGTGCGCTCCCGGGTCAGCCCAAGTGTTTCTTTGAGCTGCAGTGAGAAAGCCCAGCTACCGACACACTGCCAGGAGGGCCAATGAGGATGTGAGATAAGGATATGGGATGCCTGCCCCACCCCTGCTTCTGAGCTTTGGCTTGACATAAGTGGCAATATACAAAAGCTGCAATTAATCACTGGCAAGAAAGGTGAGAGAGAGATAATTTGGTTTCATTAACTATTTCCTCTCTCTGCACAAAACACTGCAGGCTCTTAGTTTTACCCTGCAGGGCTATTCTGCAGTTGCTATGACTTACTGTCCCTGGAGGGGAAATCCCCATGGTTTGCATGGAAACCTCCAGTTCGCTTTGCTTTCAGGCCTGGCTACCCCAGAGCAGTTGGACAGGGCTCGAAGCACAGTTGATTTTCAGCCCTGTATGAGGTTTCGGGTGCGGGGAACCCACCTGTAACCATTATGCTAAAAATACAGCCTGTGACTTCCAGGAATGAAAAGGCCGGTTAACAATAGCATTCATTTGCCAGTCATTCTGACTTAATGCCCATATGTGACTGCCTGGGCGTTATTTTTCACCTTGAATAGACACCTTACATCACTGATTTTCACCCTTAACTCATGCCTTATAAGCAGTAACGAAGGGGACATTTTAAAAATAGCCATCATGCTAATTTCCTTCTGTTCTGCATTCCTGATTTCTCCTGTTCCTTTCTCCCTGTAAGCTATGGGATTTCCTGGTTGGGTGTGTATAATAAATATCCTGCCAAAAATCCTCTTCAAATTCCCAGGGACACTCCGTGGTAATGTTGACAGGCACAAAAATCTGACCTACCTCCTTCTGTTTCTCCGTGGAGTCCACGTCATTCCCTCTGGTTTGGTTTTCAAATCAAATACCACGTCGCCTGCACCTGGGGGCAAGCTTCCCAGCCTGGGCAGACAGACATGCACAAGCTCCGCTCGAACTAGCGTGTGAAAAATAGCAGCATGAAGATTATGGCACAGGTAGCAGCTTGGGCTAGCCACCAGCGCTCAGACCCAGGGGCTGGGCAAGCTTGCACTCGGGCAACTAGCCATACTGTCCCCTGCTGTAGTGTGCAGCAATTGGGTAGTAGCCATTTAAACAGTTGGTGAGCCCTCTGAGGGTGCTCACTATGTTCTATGTGTTAGAAACCAGCCAGAGCACGAGTGTGTATCTCTTCAGTGTATTTAGCCCATGAGGTTTCCTCATGCCTATTATTATTCTGTAAATGGGTTTAGCTCAGAGGACAGGACCCTCCACAAGCCTGGCTTTGCATAATTTAGTTTGCATTCGTCTGCATGGGAGCATGTTGCTTGACTCCTCGGGAAGGGTACGTGGTTCTGCAGGAATCACTGGGCTCCAAGCGGCAATGACCGGGTGAGCGACGGCCGGCGTGATGCGGATTAGAGGATCATAATTGTCCCTTCTGGTCTTAAAATCTGTGACTCTGCTAAATCTATGGAGTTCGCCTCACTCCACCCCAGCGTTTGGCCAGCATTTAAGACCCCGGGGTCTTATGATCTCCCCCGGTGGTTCAAGAGAAATGTAGGATAGGCATGGGCCTGATTCTCTCATGCTGGCTCAGGGAAGTAGAAACAGCCCGTCTCTCTGCCAGTACGGCCTAGCCCTAAAGGGGGGTTCATCCTACGAGGAAGTGCGGCCAGCGCTTCCGCTGTCTGCTTCCCTTGGGGTTTCCGAGTTCTACTAGCTGTGCCAAAGGCTCCCTGCTGGTAGATGCTACAGAAAGGATGCACTAGGTTAATGTGTCCCCCGGTCATCCTGGTCACACACCCCTCTGTGGCCAGCACGGAGCACCTATTTGTTAGACTAATGGTTGCTGTCAACCAGGGGGGTTGCAGTGAGATCTCTGAGTGAGTTTGGACCAAATAGCTCCAAACTCAGAGACATCAGCCTTCAGTAAAGAGGCAGAAAACCTGTCTCCATGATACTTATCCCTGGTTTTTATCGTTTATGCACTCAAGCCAATGGCTGATTGAAAAGCTTTTATTCCTGGAAATCTTCCCTGGGAGTTTTGCCTCAGTAAACACTAAGGAAGGACTTCAGGATGGGCCCTGTATATTTTTACTGGCAGACGCATAAATGCTGCCTGGGTAGAACAGAGCAGTGGTCCGGCTAATACGCGGGCCATCTTGTCCCTGGCAGTGCAGCTGTTGCAGAAGAAGGTGGAAGTTGCTCATGCTGTACCTAATGGCCCAACACTGCTGTATCCGATGTGGAGAGGAGTTCATCATGTGAGTATCCAGGGCTTTGGGACGCAGGAGATGGTTAGACTTCGCCAGCACCGGAGTGTTGACTCAATACTCTGCCCATAAGCAGTCAGATTCTGCCCTCCATTGCACCAGTGCAGAGCCGTTAAAATCAATGGGGCTCCAGGGGTGTATCTGAGCACAAGCCACGGCCCAAGGTGCCCATCTCAACCCTGCCTGGGTGCCATGTCTGACGTGCACGGATGATCGACCAGCCGTTTACACACAGCAATAGACTTTTCAGCAAAAGGGTCAGTTTTGTGGGCCCTGTCCACTTGCATGCTTAAAAACATGACTGCAAATGATTTGTGAGAAAGGAGTGAATGGGCCAGATCCTTAGCTGGGACCTTAGCCTCATTGAAATCAGCAGATCTATGCCAATTTATACTGGCTAAGGATCTGATGTCTTGAGTGAGCAGTTGCAATTCTTAGCCTGAAGCTGCCCGGAGCTCTGAACTCCTTGGCATGCAAATTCAGTCATCATTTGTGGCCATCTGCATGATGTGTCCTCCATGGCAAGCATGCAAAAGCCAGACGCACGGTGATTCTTGCCTGACTCCCCCAGCTGTGCACATTCTAGATGAGCCGGTTTGGCTCTGTTTCACTATTAGCTGTACAAAACCCACAGCTGTGTGTACCCTTCCTTCCTGTGTTCTCTGTTGGTTGACTCCTCCTTTCCTCTCCTGTTAGATGGAGGGGCATGGCACCTGGCGCTGTTGCATTGGTTTCAGGATGGGTGGCAACTCTCCACTGCAGTGAGTGAGACTTACATGGGTGCTTTCCAAGACAACACCCCGTGGGGGATCCCAGTCCCAGGGGCTCCAGTTTGCCATGTGCCCATTGACTATGGGGTGAATTTTTGTGGCAGAGGTGGGTCTGCACTGTAATAAAGTATGAAGATTATACGTGACCTGGTTATAGTGACATTGACTGTATGAATATGTTGGTTTAGTTTAATAGCAGGCTGTAAAGAAAAAGACGCAGGAAAAGAAAGAACAGCTCGAGATAAGACACCCCTCAGCAGACCCTTCTGGGCTGTTAAGAGACAATTCCTGCGCTATTAGATGTGACGATTCTCCCCCTGACTCCAGCCAAGTTGCAGAACTGGATTTTGACAAACAGGGCCTGGGAATGGACAAGAACAAAGGATCTCTGCCTGGCTAAAGAGAGACTCTCTCTTCCAGGGGAGGTTGTTCCTAGGGAGCTGTTCAGACTGACGCAGACACCTCTGAGGTGGCTGGAAAAGCTAGGTGTGGTTGGGCTGCCGGCAGGAAATGGCAAGCCTGTAAGTGGGCTCGACATGCATGTAGAGTGTTTGTTGTTTTAAAATCCATTTGTTCTAAATACTGTGCTCCTACTGTGCTAGTCCCTATATTCACCATGTGCCACGGACTCCAAAAGGGAAGGACCGCAGGTGCCAAAGCCAGTCAGGCCTGCTGAGTAGGCGTTGTCAATACACAGGATGCTGTAGCCCAGAGCCTGGTCCAGGAGTGGAATGATCATGGGATTCCACCTTAGGAAAGGGAAAGTCGCAAGGCCTAAGACCTGACGGGGTGCCCTCAGAGAGACCACAGCTGAAACACTTGTTAATGATGCTCCTTTTTAACCCTCTCTGCTATTAAGAGGCCTTGTCTGCACCGGTTAACTGGAGGGTTGTCATTAAACCAATTGCAACCAATTAAACCAGTGCGAGTTTGCATGGAAACACCACTATGTTGCTTTAAAAGTGGCTTATGTTGATTAAACTTAAGTCGATCCCTTTCTAACTGAAGCTAAATAGAAATAAGTCAGTTTAACTTAACTTGATTCTCTCCTGAGTCCTAGGCATTTTTACACCCAAAACAAGAGTTTTACACCAGTTTAATTAAGTCTGTTTAACAACTGATTTAAGTTAAACTGGTGCAAATCGAAAAGTTGAAAAAATTTCATTTTGGGTGGAACAAAATGTTTTGTTTGATTCTGATCATTTGTAAACATCTTTGGGGTTTTTTTTAATTAAATTAAAGGAAATTTTGAAATGAAAATTCATTTCAAACTTAAAAATTGAAACATTTCAGTTTTCTAAGAATTTGTACTTTATTTTATTTTTTAGAGTTGGGGCAGAGGGGCGGTTTCTCTTTTTTTCACCAAAACAAATTTGGCAGAACCGATACAAATTCACACACAAAAAAGTTTCAGCCAAACTGTTTCTCACAGCTCTGATCGGGACCCCAGTGCACAAGTGCTGTACACAAACAGAGAATAAAATAATAGTCTCTGCCCCCCAAAAACTTACAATCTGAAACAGCTGGCTAACCACAGAAAGAATCCTTCGGTGACATCAGCCCTAATCTGCCAGTGGCTCTTAAAAAATGTATAATCCTAAAACTCAGAAGTTATGTCTGAGGGCCTGCAGTGGAAAAAGGAAACTTAGCCAGAAAAATATTTCACTTAACACACACCAGAGAGAAGGTGCATCGCTATAGGATGCCACATAAAAGATACATTTCCTGCTATTTAGCCAGTTGCTCAGTCTGGTTCTCATTATCCCTAAAACCGACACGTGGCTTCATTTCCTGTTTTCAAGTATGTTACATTTATGATGTGTTTGTCAAGTCCCCAGTCCAGCTTCCTGTTTTCATTTCTCTTCTCCTCCAGCCTTGACCTCCTTGGCACCATCCCTGTCTGCCACTCTCCTAGCCCACCCTCCACCCTTGGACTTGCTTTGTGTTCTGCCAGGTCCCAGTAATCACCGTTATATGGACGTGGCGCTGTTATATGGATGGGAGTGGAAATCTGGGTGTCCGAGGGATGATGTGATGGTGCAGATATTTTAACAGCAGCTTGTTACATCCTAAGGGAGCCCCGCTTTTTATAAAAGCCGTTTTAGCCCTTTACCATGTCACATCAAATTATTTTTATTCCTAAAATTTCCTTTGTATAGAATACTGTCCTCGGTTACATTGGTTTTGGCTCCTAAAATCCCATTTTTAAGCCTGGAAATAAGGGGCTAGACTTGGGAGGGGGGCTGGCGAATGTGTGTGTGTATAGGGTGACCAGATAGCAACTGTGAAAAAATGGGACAAGGGGTGGGGAGTAATAGGCGCCTATATAAGAAAAAGTCCCCAAAAACGGGACTGTCCCTTTAAAACAAGACATCTGGTCACCCTATGTGTGTATGTATCAGCATCAATGAAAGCATAAATTCTGTGAGCATCTGAGCATTTAAAGCAGAAATGATTGTTTTTCATAGCCATGAAAATGTACCAGCTAGTTGAACGCCATGAGCTGGGGGTTCTGTCTAGCATCCTGGCTGGGTAACAGATGTTCTGTTTCATATCGTTGTTGTCTGAGCCGTGTCATTGGAAAGCCTCGTAATTAGTAATATTGGGTTTTGGATTTACCACAAGCCCAGACCTTCGCCGTCAGTCACAAGGACTCTCTGTTATTCCCAGTGACAAATCAGCTAGATGTTACACGCCGATGAGATTTATCCTGGAACTTTATGGAGCTATGGCTTCCTTCCAGTCCCATGACCCAAGGTTATGGCACTCCCATTCCCGTCCAGAAACAATCAATCTGTGAGACATTGACTAAGCATTTCAGTGGGACTGATTCTCCACTCTGTTACACCAGTTCAATGCCAGTGTGACTGTGCTGAAGTCAACAGGCTGGATCCTTAGCTGGTGCTAACGGGCTCAGCGCCACCGCAGCTCAGTGGCACAACCCCAATTTACATCAGCTGAGGATCTGGCCCATATGAGCTGGAGTAGCAGAGTAGAGAATCAGGCTCTGTAGATCTCGCTTTCATATATTTACTTGCTGTGAATATCTCGGGGTGTTTCACCACAGGAAAACACTACAAACACACACTATAAAATCACCCTCCTCAAGTCCCTTTGAGGCCCCCTGTTGAAATTCTCCCTCCTTTGTCAGCCTTGCAGTTCCACCAAACTGCCCCCTGCTCCACCCGTTTTCATCTTTCTGAAGAGCTCCTTTGGCATCAAGGCTAGCAAGCAAGCCACATTTGAGACACCATGAGTTTGGTTCAGCAGGCAATCGATAGAGTAGTGTTCCCACCTTTCAGGCTGTCGTGCTGTCAGATCAGCATGTAGGGCCAGATTTTCAAGAGAGCTCAGCACAATGGATCGTAAGTGTCACAACAGGACCTGTTGGGTGCTCAGCACTTTTGCAACTCCAGCCCTGATTTAGTTATCTGAAACCCTGGCCCTGGTTGTGGGTGCCAAGCCTTTGGAAATCTGGCCTGCATTGTGCCACAAATGCCATTGCCTCATGCCAGCTCTTTGGCAGGTCAGAGACCCATTTTCAAAAGCGGCATCCAAGTCTTATTGAAAGACAATGAGATTTGGGCACTTTAGAAAGCAGGAACTGTTGACTTCAATGGAGCTATGTCAGCTTGTTCCAGGTAAGAATTCAGTCATGTTTCTTTACTGCAGCCAGGAGAATTCCCTCACAATTGTCAATGTATTTATCTTCACAACATCCCTGTGAGGGAGAGAAATACGGTTATCCCCATTGTACAGATGCGGAACTGAGGTACACAGAGGCTAAGTGACTTGCTCAAGGTCACACAACTAGCCTGTGACAGAGGAGGGGAAAGAACCTAGATCTCCCAGACTAGCCCCCTTGGCCCCTCCTCCCCATTCTTCCTCCCCTACTGAAAGTTTGAAATAGGGTTTGGGTGTCCTTGTCAGCTGTTGCAGAGGGGCTGAGATCAGGTCCTCATATAGCTGGTTCTGTATGCAGGATTTATTCCTTTCTACTGTAGGATTCTCAGCTGCTCAACTATTGTGAAGAAATTCTGCATGGAAACCATCAGTGGAGAGAAGACTAATTGTTAAGTGCAGACAGATTTGGTTTGGGTATAAGCCATTCTACAGTGGCTTTCAAGGACCAAAAGGGAGAAGGAACTTGCAAACATTCCATGTGGGTGGCAGTGCTGAGGAGCTGTTAACCTGCCGTGATAATTTGTACCAGATTTTCCTTTCAGTGCCAAGTCATAACTCACACACACAGGTACTATTATTAGAAGTAATTGTTTTACTGGCAGCAGCTCTGCATTCATGGTTCCAAAAGTGAAATCTAATGAGCCAGATCTTCACCTGGTGGAAACTGGGGTAGCGCCATTAACGTTAGCTGAGATCTGCCCCAGCCGAGAACCTGGCCAAATAAGGTTTCTTTTAAAATCATATGCCATGATCATTCAGGCGGCAAAAGATGGTTCTTCATCTCCACTCGTTCCTCTCACACATCCCTCATTTCAAGGAATGTCACTCATTTTAGTCTACATTCCATACAAATTTGGTGTCTTTTATTGTTTAAAATGGTTTACATCAGACATAAAGAATCATGAATTTGAGGACAGAGGAAGAGCTGTTGACACCAAAGGAAGGAAATCACAGCTGTTGATGTTTCCTGAATGAATAATTGTTTGGGGGGGGGTCCCTTGTTTTGGGTCTTGGGCACGTTTCATCCCATTTGGCTCTTGGTGTGGAGTCATGATGCCTTCATTATAACTCCAATTGACCAGTCTCTTTTTGAATTCTGCCACACAGAATGTTCCAGAAAGTTCCTTGTGAACTAGTGTTGATCAGCGTTTTCAATGGTAATGGTTTTTTTTCTGACAGAAAATGGCTTTCTGACTACATTGAAATGTTTCAGGAAAAAAATTCCACTGTTGTAAAAAAAATGCTTGTATTTCAGTTTTTCAATGAAAATCTGGAAAAAAATTGAAGAAAAACATTTTTTTCCTCAAAATGTTCATGGTGAAAAATACAATGTAATTGCCTATTAAATTAAATATAATTATAATTATAATTATAATAAATATAATACAATTTCCTATTAAGACCAGTGGAACTGCTGTGTTCAGTTTTATTATCATTATTTGTTTGTATTGCGGTAGCATATAGGATTCTACACATGGACCAGGACCTCTACTGTGCCAGGTGCTGTACAAACCCAGAACAAAAAGACAGCCTAGTCAATCTTAGCTGCCTACCCACTCAGGAAGAGTCTGATTCGCCACTGTGGTGCTCCAGTTTTATACCTGCGTACCACCAGCATTGAAGATACACACCTGGACTATAACTAGGGTAGCATGGTGAATAGAGCAGGTCACAACAACATTGAAAATTCAAAACTGTTGTTGAAAATTTGTCACCAAAAATTTCTGAAAATTTTCAACATTCAGAGAGAGGACAGATCTGGGGAGCAGGAGCAGCCCACGGCATCGTACACGGCTGTTGCTATTTCCTTCTGGCTTATCGTGAACCTAAAGTCACTGCTAAGCCTTCTTCGCACTTTAGAAATGGTTGCCATACATCTGAAAAGCATGTGGCGTCCCCTCCTTCTTCATTTAGTTAATCCCACAATTTGACAGGCCATTGTTCCATGTTTTGGTCTTTTCCGGAAGTGAAGCAATCTGCTTGCTGTTCTCTTTTATTTTGCCTTGAAGATGAATTGACTGTAAGCGGGTTACTGGCCTTCAAGCAAAAAACACAGATGCTGCAGCCGTGCAGCGAGAAGGGACGTTTTTAACATGGATGTTTCAATAAACATTGTCTAGGGGAGGTTAGAATCCAGAGGAGAAAAAGAAGTCAGTCAATTACAGACTGGGTGTAATAACTCCCTAGCTGGAAACCATCCAAGCAACGTTATGTCATATGGACTACATAGCAGGTCTTCAAGGCAGCCAGGTAGTGTGAACTAGCCGATTCTCGCAGAGCCTTAGGAAGGGGCGGTGGGGTGTGTGTGTGTGTGTGTGTGTGTGTGTGTGTGTGTGTGTGTGTGTGTGTGAGAGAGAGAGAGAGAGATCTGTGTTTTACACAAGCTTCACTGACATTTGCATTAAATTGTACAGTCCTTTCTGAAATTTTCATTTTGGTATCATTTTCCAGCCAGCAAACTCCCCTCCCACATTCACCACGTTGTTCTTATTGCCAAGAAGTTTGGAAGCTCGCTAATAAAATCAGCCTCTTATCAGTGTGGCAGGGTACTGACCCCAGAGCCAAGAGACCCAAGTCTGATTCCCAGCTGGCCTGGTGGGTGTCCTTGGGTGAGCCACGTGCCTGCCCTGTGCTTCCCTGTCCCCAGCTGTGATATGCGGATGATGCTACTTACCTCCTTTTGTAAAGTGCTTTGAGGCCTGAGTTGTCCAGGGAAAGGATCAAATCACTGACAACCACTAGTGCAGAACAAGTACACGGGCTCAAGCCAGGACAGAGCCAGTCCAACTGAGAATACGGGCATTAGGGGCCAGTGCATATACTATGGAAAGTAATACGAAAGGAGGAAGGAAAAATGCCAAGCATATGGACAGTGGTGCAAAAGGCCTGGGAAACGGAACTACTTAATGTCCCAGTGCTGCAGCTGCCCCAAGAAGAATAAAGCAGCCGTACACAGAGCGACTGAAGGCATGGAGACTTCCAGTGAAGAATATCTGCAGTGGGCTTCTAGCGCTCCAAAGACTCTCAATATGGACGCGCTGCAGAAGGTGGACAGCCATTCAACTGCGTTATTTGCAATTATGCTGTTAGACCAATGACCAATTGGACTCCAGCTGGATTGTGGTGCCAGCTGCAATGTACATGCCAGCTACATTGATAAGCAGCAATAATAGACTGGCAAAGAGCGACCAAGTGCTGGGGATGTACAATAAAACCATTCTGAGATCACTGGGGAAATACAGGCTGTTGATAAGAAATCCACGAAGCACGAGAAATTGGAATGCGTAGCAGTGACGCCCAAGAGAACTGCTGGGGAGAAGGGAAGTACAAGCCATGGATTTGCTCCCAGTACAACCCCAGAATATCCTCAGTATGTCTGAGAAAGGAGAAGAGTCACCGTGGGGCCAGACTAGCATTCTAACAGTACATAGGGACATATTTCAAGAAGATGGACATCTAGCGGGCATGCAGAAGTTAGAAATAGACCCCCACTTGTAGCCTTGTGGGACTACTGAAACTCAGACTTCCGTTACCCTGGTGGAACTGCTGAAGAAGGAACTGACAAGGCTGTGAAGAGGTGGCATCATTACACCCATTGAATCTAGCACAGAATGGATCAGCAGCTCAGTAGAGGTGAGAAAACCTTCAGGTAAACTGAGGGTCTGCATTGATCCAAAACCATTGAACGGAGCATTGAACAGAAGTCCCTCCCCCGGCCAAGAATTGCGGACATGCTACCTGATCTATCCAGGGCAAAAGTGTTCACTGTTGGTGATATCAAGCCATCCTGCTCCCTGACAGTCTCTGCTGCACCTTTTGGCAGGTACTGCTGGGTACGAATGCCTATGGGCATCAGCCCAGACCCAGAGGTGTTCCCGTGTAAACTGATGCAGGCACCGGAGGGATTTCCAGACACGCGATTGTAGCTGATGACATTCTGATCGTAGGAGAAGGAGATGTCAAGCCACCAGCAACCCAGGACATGATTCTAAGCTGCGGTGAGTCCTAAACAGGTGCCTGACAAGCTGAAGCTGAGGAGAACTGGGGTCCCCTCCATTGGACAACTGTCCATTTCTTAGGAACTCCGGTGCGACCCTGTGAAACTGAGATCCATTAAGGAAATGCACCGACCAAAGGACGTCTAGGGAGGGCCAGCTACCTCCCCAGTGGAAGGCTGGGAGCCCTTGAGACAGTTAACACACAATGGGGCAGCGTGGGAATGGTCAGAGACCCAAGATAAGGAAAGCAAATCATGAAGGCACCAGTCCTAAAGCAGTACAGCCCTGCAGGGCAGCTAGAGCCACAATGTGATGCCTCAGAAGAAGCCTAGCCGCAAAGCCAGCGCGCCGCAGCATTTGCTAGCAGAGCCCTGACGGACACAGGAATGGGATGTGTTCAGACAGGGAAGGAGCTCCTGGCTGCGCTGTTTGGAACAGACCGACTCCATCAGTTCTTCTGCGGCACAAGGCGGGGTGTGCAGGCTGAGCACAGGCCATTAGAAAACATCCTGAAGAAGCCACTGCTGAGTGCACCAAGTTATCATAGAGACTGCAGCACTATGAGGTATAAGGTAGTGCCCAGGAAATCACTGTTGATGGCAGACACATTGAGCAGGGCAGATCTCCCAGAGTCCAACACAGATGACTCTGTGGGACAGGAGAGAGTCTATTAACATGCTACAGAAGCTGTTTACCAGAAGCTGGGAACGGGTGACAGGGGATGGATCACTTGATGATTTCTCTTCTGTTCATTCCCTCTGGGGCACCTGGCACTGGCCACACAAAGCAATGGCAAAAAAATGGGACACAAGTCATAGGAGTCTGTACCTACTGACTCAGGGCAGCGGTGGAGACAAAACCCAAATGCAACTGAAGACGAGCGGCAGACAGCCCGCACACCCAGACAGATGGGCCAAGGCTGGGACCAGGAGGACTTGGAACGAGCCTCAGCCATCAGCTGGCCAGAGGTGGGACCGTCAGATGAAACGAGGGACATGAGCCACCCAGAGCACCCACAGGACGCCACCCACCCACCAGAATAAAGGAAGTAACAGGGTTAGGGTTGCCACCGTTCTAATGACCCGCCCTGCCTCTTCCCCCAAGGCCCTGCCTCTGCTCCACCTCTTCCCTCCATTGCTCACTCCTCTTTCCCCCTGCCAATCGCTCGCTGGATTGTCTCAAGGGGCCCGCCCCACGGTAACTGGACTTTTTATTCGGGTGCCATTTAGGGTTGCCAGATCCCCTTTTCAACTGGACTTTCCAGTCAAAAACTGGGCACCTGGAAACCCTAAATGGCACCCAGACACAGAAGCCAAAACCCGGACTGTCCGGGTAAAACCCAGATGGGTGACAACCCTAAACAGGCTGAAAACAAGGCCCCCACCACCACCCATAATTCAAACAAGAAGCGGGAGACTGGTTCAAAGCTCAGCACCCAACAGGCCACAATGGGCTGGCAATAAAGGTTATGGGCTAGAGCCACAAAGGGACTTGGGTGCCTAACTCCCAGACCAGCACTCAGCTGCCGCCTAGGCGCCTACGTTTCCACCAATAGGCACGCACAACGCTCCTTCTGTCCCGATGCCACCGCAGAACGGACAAGCTGGTCCACTCACTAGTTCACACCTAACCCCACGCGACACTCTCAAACTAGGCCTACCCCTGCCTAGCGCCCCAGTGGGACCTGGTAGGCCTAGCACAGCTGGGCCTCGATCTACAGGCACTGCGGGAGTACAAATAATGAAAAGAGTGTAACTCAAAGCGGCTTGAATGCTAGCAGAAGAGTTCTGAAGCAGCTCTTCCATTCTAATAATAATCGTTATTTTAGTAGTATCTTAGGGCTGTTGTGGGGCTTACTCAATGATTACCTGTCCCATGCTTTGAAGGTGTGGTGGAGTATTATTTATTCATTCCCTTGTGTTTAAAATGCACCCGTCCAAAGTGCTATTTCATGCCCACGTGTGTACGTTTGCGTTCATTATGGTTTTGTGCTGTTCTGTGCATAGGGCCTGATGCAACCCCACTGAAGTCGATGAAACTACACCCAGTTAAGCCTGGCTGGAAAACCAGTCCCAGTTTTGTTCCTCGGCAGGACGCAGGTGAATCTTGCTGAAATTTCTTCTGAAAAACCAGAGCAAGCGAGAGGCCCTGGAATAACTTACAGCCCAGTAGTTACGATACTCAGCGAGGACGTGGGAGACCTGGGTTTACGGGCCTGCTCCACCTGAGGGGAAAGAGAGACTCAAACCTAGATTGCCCACATCCCACCTGAGCGCCCGAACCTCTGGACTAGTGGCTAGTCTAGGGTCAGCTGCGCTCAGTCTCTCTTATTGGAGCTATTCCACTTTGTTACAACTGATCGGTGCCTCCGAGCCCAGCTCAACGGACTCAGGCTTGTGCAGGGGCCTTAAAAACAGCCACGTAGACAGCGCTTTTAAGTCATGGCTCGGCCTCTCTAGACCACCTCCTCCCTAGGCCTCAAGGCCTGAGCTCCAGTCCAAGCTGCAATGTTGACACAACTATTGTTATTTCTGCGGGGAAAAATCAGTTTAAACGAATCAGCATTTTCTGACTACAAAACGTTTCCTCAAAGAACTCCCGACTGGCTCGCTTGCCAGTGCTCTCCCGGGGCCTCCTCTGCTGGTCTGTACGTTCACCTTAGATAACTTGCTCCGTCGCCCTGCCTCCCTGCGGCGCGTAGCAAGGATCTGGAGCGCCGCTGCCCTCCGCCAGCCCAGACGCCTTCTGTGTTTATTCAGCTCCCCCCCAGCAAAATGGAAAACCTGATGTGCGGCATGTTCGTCAAGTTCAGCCCTGCCCCCCTTCCATCAGAGGAGAACGTCACCACAAAGAGGGCCTGTGTGGGAGCCCCCACTCGCCCTGTTCTGAGAAGAGCCATAAAGCTCCTTTAAGCCGCTCAGCACAAAGAATAGTCTGTTACCTCACAGGCTGGTGGGCTCGCCATCTCTCTCTCCACCAGGCACTGACGTGAGTCATCTCAGAGACTCACAATGCTGCCAGGTCACAACTCGCAAGAGGGCCAGGGCTGGCGGGAGGGTGCGAGATTAGGAAATGTGTGTCCGTTTGGTAACTAAGGAGCATCTGTAAGGAGAAGAAAGCTGCTGTCTTGTAGGTATCACCATATAACTTTACAAAGCCGTCTCTCCACTGAGAAAATTCCATCCACCTGGCTCTGGTACAAACGCCTTCTGCCGCCTCTTGTAAGTCGAATCAAAATATTTTTCTCGTGGAAACGGGCTTCTTTGACAAAATGGGAAGTTTTGCAAGAAATGTCCAGTTTTGTCAACACTGTGGGCGGGAGGGGTTAATCCAGAACTTTTCTTCTTTTCCAGTGTAAAATCTTCCAAGAAAAATTTTAGCAAAACCCAAAAAGGAGTTCCTTTTCGTCCAGTTTTTTTCACAGAAACAAATAAAACCATTTCCCCACCAGCTTCAACCATGAGTCCCGCAATGTTTGGTGTTGGTCCTAAAGCCCCAGCTCTGGGAAGCAGGTGATTGCATGAGAACCTTGGCTTACATTTAAAAATTTAAAAAGAGCTTCTAGCCTGTATGGTTGTGAAGAAAATCTTGAAAATGTGACTCCTACAGGTTCAAAAAGCAGAGGGCAAATTAAAAAAAACCCAAATTTGATTAGTTTTTTAAATCCCATGATTTTTAAGCCAATCTTATGATTTTTAAG
Organism: Trachemys scripta elegans; assembly: GCF_013100865.1. Classification (NCBI taxonomy): domain Eukaryota; kingdom Metazoa; phylum Chordata; order Testudines; family Emydidae; genus Trachemys; species Trachemys scripta. The sequence goes on along the minus strand of NC_048300.1, from coordinate 7,813,152 downwards.
AGGGACCTAACTCATGCTATTTTGAACACTTTAATGTTGGCAACACTCAGACTTTGGCTACATCTACACTACAGCGGCACAGCTATGGCCCTGCAGCTGTACCCCTGTAGCACGGTAGAGTAGACACTTCTTACATCAGTGGAAGATGTTTTCCCGTCCATGTAGCTAATCCACCCCTCCAGGAAGAATTCTTCTGCATCTACAGTGAGGGTTAGGTGGACCTAACTCTGACGCACAGGGTGTGAAATTTTTCACAGCCCTGAGCAGTGTAGCTAGGTGGATCTAATCTTTAGGTGGAGAGCAGGCCCATGACAAGTCAAGATTTTTCAAAGGATCATAAGAGCGTAGGCGCCGACTCTGGGGCTGCTCCAGGGCTGGAAAAAAATTGCTGTTTGGTGGCTGGGGGAGGCGCTTGCAGGAGGGCGGAGAGCAGCAAGTGGCAGGAGGACAGGGCCTTGGGGAGGGGGCAGAGTGGGGGCAGGGCCTTGGGGTGGAGCACCCCCAGGGAAAAATAAAATAAGGGTGTGAGCCACCTAACTCCCTTTGAATTTCAACTCTCTTTAACACTTCTTTCAAAATCCCACCTTAAATCTATCTGCTTCCATTTCCCCATCTGTAAAATGAGGCACAGGGCTTATGCGCAACCCTACAATAACAAATCAATGTGTCTGAGCGGTGGAGGGGCTAGAGACACACATTGCTGTGTCAAACTTGCAAGAGCTTTTTAAAAAGCAGCGGGGAGGGAAGGGGGGGGTGAAATGATTAAACCTGATGAAATCGGTTTGCACCAGGGGGCTGATATCCAAAGTCCATTGGAGTCAACAGAAAAACTCCCAGTGACTTCAGCCATCCTTTTAAACTGGGAAAGGACGCAGCAGCCAGCATGCTATTGAAGGGGGAAGACAAAATGCAGACGAGCAAAAGGGATCAGAGAAAGCAGCCAAAGGGGAAAAAGAAATAGACGTAAAAAGAAAGTCTCCCCAAGCTAATGACGGACAGGGGACCCTGACAGTATTCATAAAGCCTGTATGAAGCAGCAACGGCACCAACCAGCTTCACCATGCTCAGATCCATGCATGGAGAGAGAGCCTTGCTGTGAAGCCAGCCGCGGCCTCTGTGCAATTCTTGCCTGCAGGCAGCAGAGAGAACACTAGGCAAGATGCAGCCAGATCATACACGCTGTGCTCTGCGCTAGAGGTGACGACCCACCATATCATGGCCTAGCCATGGGCAGCGAGAGTGGAACCAGAGTCTGGAGCCAGAGGTCAGGAACAAGGCAAAGGAGACGGGTCTGTCATAACAGCCAGCTGAGGACTCACCTTGGTGCACAAAGCTTCCTGCTGTCTCCTCCAGGACTAAGGAGTGCGCCTGGACCAACCAGGGACCCCAGGAGCATTGCCAATCAGGCCTCCGGTGCGTGGCACATCCTGGGTGCTTGGCCCCATGAGGCTCACAGCCCATTGAGGGGTGCTCTGCCAGAGCAGTTGGGTGGTGCTGTGGGTGTGGTAACCATCCAGGGATGAGCAGCTCCAGGTTCTAGACCCGTGGATCCTCCTGCACCATTGGTACAGCCTGGGGGAATAAGCCACTCAGTAAACATGGTGTGGAGAGCATTGCCGGCAGGAGCAAGAGGCCCAGGCAAGATCTGAGAACACACAGGGGCAAGGACAAATGCAAAGTACTCCATTTAGGAAGGAACAATCAGTTGCACACATACACAGTGGGAAATGACTGCCTAGGAAGGAGTACCGCAGAAAGGGATCTGGGTGGGGGTGATAGTGGATCACAAGCTAAATATGAGTCAACAGTGTAATGCTGTTGCAAAAAAAGCAAACATCCTTCTGGGATGTATTAGCAGGAGTGTTGTACGCAAGACACAAGAAGTAATTCTTCTGCTCTACTCCGCACTGATTAGGCCTCAACTGGAGTATTGTGTTCAGTCCTGGGTGCCACATTTCAGGAAAGATGTGGAGAAAGTCCAGAGAAGAGCAACAAAAAGGATTAAAGGTCTAGAAACCATGACCTATGAGGGAAGACTGAAGAAATGGAGTTTGTTTAGTCTGGAGATGTCAGGGATGGTCTAGACAATACTTAGTCTTGCCATGAGTGCAGGCACTAACTGACCTCTCGTGGTCCTTTCCAGCCCTCACATTCTGATTCTATGAAAGCCTGAGCAGCAGGTGACCAGGCTCCTCCTTGCAGCATGTGGACAATTGGCCAGATTCCAAAGACCAATAAAATAAGTAGTTTTGAGCCAGGGCTAAGATTTACCCCAGGTAGGTAGGGTTTAGTTAGCAATACAGAGACAGGTGGGCGAGGGGCTTCTCTCCTCCAGAGCTTAGATAGATACTGGCCTCAAAGCTCACTTGAAGGTGTGGCACAGTGAAGCCATCATGTATGGCTCCTCGAGGATTGCCTGAGGAGTTGGCCAGAATCCCTCTGTGATTGCTAGCGGTCAGGCCGGCGCTGGGAGGGAACAGGCACACTGCACGCTCCTACCCAGGGAGGAAGCAGCTGGAGTTTGACCCATAGATATTAGCACTCACTGTATCTTTAGGGCCTGATCCAGCTCCCAGAGAAGTCACTGGAATGGGTCCCCATTGGCTTTGGAGGGAGTTCGGGCCGTCAGAACTACTGGCAAGGGTTTGGGTCACTGCTCATGCACCATTTACAGCACTAGTGTTAAGCCGCTTGTTGCCAGTCCCTTTTTAAACACATGAAGGCAGAGAGTTTGTTGTAATCATGTGACTCCAAGTGCAGGGGCTCTCGGACACACACCAAATGTCACGGGACAAGATTGCAAGACTTGTCAGTGCTCTATAGCCCTTCCCCTTTTCTATACAATCAGCCAGTGAAGCCCACAACACTTCACACGCATGACCTGAAGTCCTGTTTCACAATACAGGACACCTGTAGTACCTGGGCTTTGTCTAGGCTTGGAATCTGCCCTGGTGCAGCCAATGGTGTCGCTAGACACATACAAACCCCAAGTGCAGGGCCGGTGCAAGGAAGTTTCGCGCCCCCCCCCCCCCCCGGGGGCCCCCCCCCCCCCCCCACAGCAGCTCTCCCCCCCCAGCCCGGGGAGCCGGGCGGCAGCTCTGACCCAGGGGAACCCCTGGGCTGCCTGCCGGTGGTTCAGACTCCCTCTCCCTCCCAGCACAGCGGCCGCTGTAAAAAAAAATTAAAAAAAAAAATTGGGGGTGCCGCTTTTTGGCACCCCCAAATCTTGGCGCCCTAGGCAACCGCCTAGTTGGCCTAAATGGTAGCACCGGCCAGCCCAAGTGCAGATAAAGAAAACTGCACTGGTGCTGCTAACCCCAGTTTCAAGCAAGGTTAGGCTGCATTCGGGCAAACGGCATCTTATTCTGTCTACACCAGTGGTTGGAATCATGGCAAAACCCCAGTGTAGTCAAAGCCTACATGGTCATGAAAGTCATCACACTCTTCTTAAGGCAGGGACTAGCTTGGAGACCTAGGGTCACATTTTCAAAAGCACCCAAGACCCATTTTCAAAAGTGACTTAGGCCTTGGCTACACTTACCCGCTAGTTCGACAGCTGGAAATCGAACTTCTGGGTTCGACTTATCGCGTCTAGTCTGGACGCGATAAGTCGAACCCGGAAGTGCTCGCCGTCGACTGCGGTACTCCAGCTCGCCGAGAGGAGTACCGCGGAGTCGACGGGGGAGCCTGCCTGCCGCGTGTGGACCAAGGTAAGTTCGAACTAATTCGAACTAAGGTACTTCGAACTTCAGCTACGTTATTCACGTAGCTGAAGTTGCGTACCTTAGTTCGAATTAGGGGTGTAGTGTAGACCTGGCCTTAGGTACTTTGGAGCCTAAGCCGCACTGAATTTCAATGAGACTAAGGGTGTGTCTGCACATCTCCACTGCAATCAGAGGTACTGAAGCCCATGCTCCCCTGTCTGAACTGTTATTTTTAGCAGTGGTAGCACAGGTAAAGCTAGCGTGGGTATGTCTACTCATACTGCACTCACACTTCTGATTGTAGCATAGACATGACCTTAGATTCCCAAGTCACTTTTGAAAATGGGACTTTGGCTCCTAAGTCATTTAGTCATTTTGAAAATTCCATTTCTGCTCCTTTCAGTGTCTGGTCTTTTGTAACAAACCCCACATGGGTCATTTTAACAGAAAGGTTCACAATACACTGACTGTTTGGGGGGGTTGTTAAACAAAGCTGGGCCAGGTTTTCACGTGAGGCATTAAAAGCCCATGAAAGCATATGGATTTTCAACCGTTTAGTCAACAAATAATAGGATGCAAAACTGCATAGGTTCATAGAGTCTAAGGGTAGGAGAAACCATTGTGCTCCTCTAGTCTGACCTCCTGGATAACACAGGCCAGAGAACTTCCCTGAATTCATTCCTGTTCGAAGTAGAGCATAGCTATGCATGAAATATAGTGGTGAAAATGTCCATGTGAAATGCCGTGGGGAAACCATTGTGAATTCTGCACAGCTCTAGCCAGAAGGGACTGCAGAGACAGTATGCGCAGTGGGCTAAGTTCTGCTTGCAGTCAATCGGGGATCCCTCCAAACCTCATCCCCTAGGCCCACCCAACCTCCAGCAGCAGTTAGCCTGGTCTCCGGAGAGGTCTGCATACCGTGCATTGCTCAACAAGACTGGCTGCTGAAACTGTGGCGTAAGAGAACTCCAAAGGGAGTCCCATCCTCTCTTCACCCAGTATGATGGTGGAACTTATGTGAGGCCATGGAAGTAAAGAGTTAAAGGGATGGAATAGACGAGCTCCAGGGATCTAGCTGGTTGGTTGCGATTAGACAGACAGACAGATGCTTCTGCCTTTTTCATATGCTCACCCAGTGGGACTAGGCACATGGTTAAGGTAAAGTACATTCTTACGTGCTTTCCTAGGTCAGGGCCTCCTTTGCCTCTGGAACCAATAACAGCTGTACACACACACCCAAGGCCAAACTTCGGCCAGCTGTAGATAAACGATTGTTGTTAAACTGAAGTTCAAGTTCTAGAAAGAACATTAGACTCGGTGTTCTAAACCCTCTTTTGACAGGCAGACTATGTGGAAATCACGTACCTCCTGTGACGTTTACCCCTGTTGCTTCCCCCGTTGCATGGGATCTCAGGAATGGGGGGATATTTTGTCCCACATATTTCATGTTCTTATCAATCTCTTTCAAAGCCATGACAAGAGTATGTAATAGCTTGGGGAAATAAACTGCTGTTTCCCCCATACTACCCCCCTGCCCACACTCAGTTTGTTTATGGCCAGTTAACACTGTCCGGTCAGGAAGGCAGTCACTTATTCCAATCAGAAATGGATGGAAATGGGAGACTTCAAGGCAAAAAAGCCAGTGAGCACGTCCCGGGCACTTAGAAACCCTTGATCAACAACTGATTTCCCCTGAGTTCCCAGGCATGTTAGGATTCGCTGTTGTAAAGGCTGAGTCACGCTTCTAGTACTCCCTGGTGGCAGTTTTCAGCTGACTTACTTGGATTTTTTTTTTTTAAGGCTGGGGGGTGGGGGGGACTTACAGGGAGTGCCATGTAGCCCGAAAGAAAGAGCCAGGGAAGGAAAGGCGTCCTGACCTCTTCTGCGACACAGTGAGATAATTTTTTAATGTCCACCTGATGCTCTACATGTTGCCTTACTCATGTGTCATTGCTTGTTTTTTCCTTACGGAACATTCACAATTATTCGCTAGGGATTGGTGACCCATGGTAGGATCAAAAATAGAATCATCCCATAACACCATTTAAGCTAAATGGAAGAGCTTTGTTCCAAAGCCTGAACAGACATTCCAGCCTGGAGCACCACTTATGCGATAATGAGGAATTTATAGAGCTCCCTACCCATCTCTCTTAATTAATTATAGTCTGAACTCTTTACCAGGCTGGTAAATCCCCACAACTGTTGACCCTCTTGCACCCCCTAGTGGGTTGCTAAAGAGTAACTACTGAATGGGAGACAGGATTAGAGGTGGATGAAATTTTTTATCCAAAACTTTTTTTGTGTGTGTTATGAAAAATGCAGATTTGGGTCACTGACACAATCCACAAATTTGGGTTGGTTTTAGTGGAGTGTCTCAGTCAAACCAGAGTTTCAGAAATATTGAAATGGTTCATTTCAGAAAGACATTTTGTTTTGAAATTTGGATAGACCCAACATGATTTTTTTTGTCTATTTTTCTGACCTGCACCTGAACCGAATATTTGGTTATTCACGCAGCCCTATTAATGACAATAAAGTATTCATTGCAGGGACCATTTCTTATTCTATGGGTATGGACCATGCCCAGCACAATGCAGCCCCAAACTGATCAAGTTTCCAGCGACTATAGTGATACCCATACTAGTTAGAAATGGGCAAAAATAGAGGGCAAGATATTAAAAGTTTCCTGGACTTTTCTGGAGACTTCCTGCCCATTAACGGTAATGGAAATTGGGTCTCCAAATCTCTCTGGCTGGTTTGAAAACATCAGCTGGAATCTTTGATCGGAAACCCCACCACCACAAAGTTGACTTGTTCCCAGATCTGACTCGAACTTTTATTGTTTTTATTTTGTTTTGCAAAAGCCCAGTCTAGCTGAGATGGTTTTTGCAAAGCAGAGACCACTTGAGTTCCCCCATGATGGAGAAGCTCCTAGACTCAAACCTTTTATCTGTACCAGTTGGCCTGAGGTTGCTCAGATAAGTTGGGACCTAGATCCAAGCAATCCAGAGTCGGTTTCCCAGGTGACGCACATAGCGTGTGGTTCCTGATGTTCTCAGACAGGACACGAGTTTATTTTTCCTTTGTGGTTTGCAGTGCTGGACAAACCCTCATGAGCCATGGCAGAGCCCTGCTTCAGCTCACCTGGCTGTGATATTGCATGTTTTTCACAGAGTCTGAGAGCTTAAGGCCAGAAGGGACCATCTATTCTGACCTCCTGTGTATCACAGGCCAGATAATTTCATCCAGTTACTCCAATAACTTCGCATTTGACTAAAGTGTATCCTCCGGAAAGGCAGCCAGATCCAGCCATGATCAAAGAAGCATAGTCCCTTTGTCTCTATCTTGCAGTTCTCCGTCTTCACTCCTCAGGCTTCTCATCCCAGGCCCAACCTCCTTGCCCAGTCAATCCTACTCTGCTGCTCAAGACTCTCCAAAAGTCCCAGTCTCCCTCTTTCCAGTCTCCCCTCCACACCCTGGTCCCAGTATCTCTGATTAACAGAATATTTGAGCCACGGTTTCTAAACAGCTCTGCACCCCTGAAATGAAGCATCAGCTTTTCAAAATTGCACAGCAAACACTGCGAATAATAAAGAACCCTCTTTCTCCTCTCCAGCGAAAGCAATAGGCGCAAAGAAGAGGGGACATGCCTGCATCAGGATTCAGTTTGTAAGAGTCATGGCCTGTTTCCTGGCCCAGGGCACTACTTTCTCTCAGTCACATCCTGAGCCGTGTGCTGGTTAAGCAGGAGACCCTGATTCACCACTGCCTGAGCCGTGCCAGGAGCTTGGTTTGACAACAGGGGAAACAGTTCATCGGACTGGCCCAAAGGCAGGGCTGGGTGCTTGTCCAGCCTGAGAGGTTCCCAACATCACCTCTTCGCCTTTTGTTATTTTATTTTAAACACAAATCAACTGGTTTTGCAGCCAAACTAGCGTGAACGTTAGTAACAGAATGAGCTATTTTATGCCAAACGCTGCTTCGGTTTCAGATGGACAGCAGGGTCAGAGATTCCACCCCCACTGGGCAGCACTCTGCCCGCCACACCACAACATTGTGTACTACTGAAAACGCGGCATTGACCATCCCCGGCAACCGCGAGGCAGCGTGGTGTAATGGAGAGAGCCTTCGAGGAGAGCTGGCTTCTAGTCTTGGCTCTCACAGTGGCCTGCAGCCAAGTCTCTGTGGCTGTTTCCTCTCCCCGTTTGCCTACTTAGACGTTAAGCTCGTTAGGGCACGAACTGGCTCTTGGGGATGTCCGGCACCTAGTGCTGTGTTGGCCCCTTACGATGCTGCTGTCATACTAATAATACCGAGCAAGGGGCCTCTTCAGAATGGAGCCCTTTCTACAACCCCTCCTAGACCCAGCAACGGGGCTCATAAATGTGGGGTGACATTCATCTTTGGGAAGAGGCCCAGTGTAACCCACACCCCTCCTGGGTGTGATGTTCTGTCCCATCTAGTGCCACCGGGACCACTTAGAGAGCAAGATAAAATAAGTCTGCTCTACAACCTTAGCTAACAGCCAGTTGGTTTTTATCTCATGCGGTAGACATAGGCGCCGACTTCCCCTGTTTTCCGTGGGTGCTCAACTTCCGCTGTGCCCCTGGCACCGCCCCCACTCCACCCCTACCATGAGGCCCCGCCCTTGCCCCACCCCCATTTCAACCTCTTCCCAAAGTCCCCACCCCTGCCCCGCCTCTTCCCACCCCTATTCCAACTCCTTCCCCAAATTCCCGCTTCGGCCCCACCTCTTCCCCACCTCCTCCCCTGAGCACACCGTGTTCCGACTCTTCTCTCCTCCCTCCCCCCCCCGAACGTGCAAACAGCTGTTTGGCAGCGGACAGGCAGAAAACGCTGGAAGGTAGGTAGAGGAGCGGGGACGCAGTGCGCTCAGGGGGGGGAGGAGGAGATGGGGCGGGGGGCAGGGGAGCTTGGCTGCCAGGGGGTGCAGAGCACCCACTAATTTTTTCCTGTGGGTGCTCCAGCCCCGGCGCACCCACGGAGTCGGCATCTATGGCAGTAGAGGCTCCAGCAGTCCCAGGTTTGATCCTGCCCACCAGTGACTGGGGTTTGTCGGTGTTACACCAGCATGAAAGGTGTTCACGCTAGTGCAGGCACATGGGGGCATTTTGCCCCTAGTGAACTAAATCAATGTGCTAGCTATATATATCTTTCTTTGGTATGGCTGGGATTCAGAGCTACATTCAAGAATTAGGGGACAGCAAGTTCAAGAGCAACACGATCCCAATTGTCCTCATACTGAGGCCATGAGAAATGTATCCACTGCCCAACTTATGGAGAGAAATCAAGCCCAGTTTGTGATACACCTTTATTTTATACACACACTCACTCTACATGAGAGACAGCGATTTGGACATATTATGAATGTTGCATTGTATAGACTATGGTATAACCACAAACACAATTAGCTATATTACATTACAGGTTGGGACTTTTAGCACCACCTATTATTAAGGTTCCCTGACACTTTCCATTTTAAGGCCTGTTTTCCGTTGCTTATAAGTTTTCCAAACTTTAACCATTTGAGCTGAAATTCACCCTGGTGTAATTCCATGGATTTCATTGATAGCTCCCCAGTTCAGACCTGCAATGCATCGGTGGCGTTCCTCCATTGTTTTCCCTTAGCATGAGCAATCTCTCTGTGTGTGGTCCTAGGAATCATCCACACACCGATTTTATACATACAGCCCTACTTGGGCTCCATAATCGTACCACGGCCAACCCAGCACTGGTCCCACTGCTACATCTACATCCTCCATAGCCAAAGACCTGTGGGCAAGATTTGGCTCAATAGGCCTGGCCCCCCATATGCTGCAGTAGACAAGATGTGCCACTCAAAACCATCTAAATGCACATTATTTATATATAGGGCCAGATCTTCATTTGGTGTAACGTGGCACCCAGTCCCTGCAGCTGTGCTGATTTATGCGATTCAAAGATCTGGCCCAGGGTCTTTTCAACCCTCACCAATTACATTTGAAATACAAGATTACATTAAAAAATGCTCCACCTTGGCTTTTCCCAGAAGTGAAAGTATTGATCATAGCGGGTGTTTTTAGAGAAATCCAAGAGCCGTCAGGATTTCGCACCAGATTCCCAGTAACTCATCGAAGTCACGGAGGCAATGCCAGGTTACGCCAGCTGAGAATCTAGCCCATCACATCATTTCAAGACTAAGCTATAGGCGACCCTGCGGGTCCTTTTCAAACAGCCCAAGATAGGTTTCTTGGGAATCATTTTTCTTTTTGAACCCCTGAAATGTTGCTATTTCCAGGCACTTCTGGGGCACTTGCTACTCTTAACAGCTCTTCTTTCACAAGGAACATGAAGCTCTGTGGAAGCAGCGGTGGGGCCACCTTTGAAATACTGGGGACTGCGCTGGTGCCCCGCCCCTAAAGTGAGCTAGTCGCCCATGGACCTTTAAATCCTTACAAGTGATGCGGCCTGTAGATTTCACAAGTTACAGGCCTGGCAGAGCCATCAAGCATCAGTAACAGCTCCTGACAGCATCACACGAAGCCACCGTAAATATGTCACGATCGATTAGGAGTTAGGTAGGTACCAAAAAAAGTAAAACGTTTAGCATGTTACATGGATGTGGTCAGCCTCCTGGGGCTTCTGGAGCCTTATGTAAAAACCAAATCAAGATTATGACACTCAGGCGTCTTTACAGGAGCCAGCAGCACACGTCCTTCCTCCTCTTCAGCCAGCCCAGATTGAGCTAGGCTGCCTCCTTTTATCTGTCCCTGCCACCGGGAGCATGCACAGCAGGGGCGAGGGGCCCACAGTGATTGGTTGGGCCCTGTTGGTCCAGTGCAGGGTTGGTACACCCCATCACACCGCCCCCCTGAGAAAGTTCTGTCTCCCGCACAGACAAGCTTGATTGTTATTGTTGACAGTTTCATTGTGCCAGAATAGCACCGTTGTGGAGCAGAGTCTTCATCCTGGAGCTCTGGTCAATCCTGTAGGTAACCTGGGCCCAGGTCACAGAGCATTTTGAAGATAAGTGCCAAGACCCTGAATATGATTCAATAGTCTATGGGAAGCCAGCGTAGCGAGCAGAGGACAGGTGTGATGTGCCCCCAGTAGTCTGAGTTGCTGAGGAGACGCAATCGTGTCTGTACAAGTTGGAGGTTCCTGGGTGCTGAAGGCTTCGTGCCCATGTATACTGCATTGCTGTCATCCAGCTGAGAGGTGACGAGGGCATGAATAACTGAGCTCAGGTCTTCGTCCACCAGGGCGGGATGGAGTCTCCTAGCCAAGCAGAGATGGTAGAAAGGGCTACACATGGATCCTGCTACGTGACAGCTCAGCATCAGCGAAGAATCCAAGAGTACTCCTAGACTACAGACTGAACTGACCAATCACGGGTGTGCATCTTCAACCAACGGAGACCGTACCACAGCTGCAAACTCTCCAAGGTGCTTTCTCCTGACCACCAGCATCCCTTCCATTCTGCTCAGGTTCAAGTACAGACAGCTGTTCTTCATTCATGGGCTGATCTCATCCCAGCACTGGGCCATCTTGGTGGTAGCGCTGTGGCGGTATGTGGTACTGGATAGGTAGAGCTGTGTATCATCTGCTTAAAAGAATATAAAATGCCCTAAAAGTCCATGGAAACGCATCGTTTTAGGGGCGCAAGTGGACACAGACACATTTCACAAGTACCGTTCTTTGCTGTGGCACAACTCTGCTACCCAGAGGCACAACGTTCTCACAGACCATCACTGATCCTTTTTCTCCCGTCATGCTCCTCTACCAATGTACTAATAAGAATCTGCGCTGGTTTGTGGAGCTATTTGTGGAGAGGGGAGCGGAGATGGAAGAGAGGCTGAGAATAATTACACACACACACACACACACACACACACACACACACACACGTTTGTTCTGTGTGTGGTTCAGGACAGAAGGGGCTGGGGAGGAGGTGCGAGGAGTGGAGGAGAAGGTGCCGATGACAACAATGCTGGAGATCTTGAGCATAGTCCAAGCTTTGGGGATACTTTACATTGACTGAGACAAAGAGCTTGTGATGTTCGGCGATACACAAAGGTGGGGAAGAGATGCAGGACCACACACGCAGATGCACCAACCAATAGGTGGACGTTGCCCTGCACCTGGGTGCCTTCCCTTGCTGCACCAAGTCACAGATATTCAGCGGAATGAGGATCATACCTTATATTAGCCAAGTTCCCCAGTGGACTAAGGATAGACCTTCTTGAGAAACACGGTTATAGGAATAGGTCTTTAACAAGTAATCTAGGGGCCTGATCTAAAGCCCATTGAAGTCAACGGAAAGACTCCCATTGACTTGGATGGATTTGGGCCTCAGGCTCTATCACATTCACCTGTGTGCTTCCTAAATAGCCGGGAGCCCCTGTAAACCAGGCTGAGTGCCTGAGATTATTACCAGGCATGTAAACCATGCCAAAAAGACAAACCGGCCTCTTGAGTTTAATAATCTGCGATGACTAATGGGCTGACGGTATCTGGTTCTCTCTCTAACACGGCCTTGTCTTGCTCTCCTGCTAATGACCCAGGTGTCTCCATTTACTGAAATCGCATCTGGCTTTCCTACAGAAGGCGAATTCCTCTAAATGTCACATTTGATTTCTCATGAGCTGCCCTTTTAAAGCCGGGCTTTTAATTGAATTACTCCAGAGCATATGAGTAATGCCTCATACGTTATTGCACGGGGCTTATTGTGGCCTTATTTGGACAGAGGGAAAATAGCTGAGCACATTTTTCCTTCTTTAAATCACAAAAGGAATATCAACTCACGGTCCTTAGATCCAGATTCCTTAACCCTTTGAAGACCAAAACATCCTTGTCATTTTCTCCTTTGGGCTTCTAAAATCGCTTCATGCGGTGGAGTTTCAGTCATTGCTTTCTACACTTTGGAATGGTATCCATGAAAGGCAAGGAGGTAGGCTACCCCCTCCCCATTTTTCCTTGTTCTTCTTTTCAAGGCAGCTTCTGATTCCCTGCTCCTGCGGTGAACAGGCAGACAGCTCTCTGCCCCCATGCAGAGCCCTGGTTTTCCCTGAGCTCACTGCAGGCTCGGGGCCTTAAATAGAAAATAAAAGGACTATGTATGTTTGCCAGACCACTAAAAAAACCCAATGATCCCTCTGCAATTCACAGCTTTGTGAGGGAAGAGGGACGGCTTCAGTTTTCCAGTTATTTATATACCACCACAGTAAGGAGACGGTGACTCAGATCCCAGCCGGAGCCCGTCTCTCGCCCTGTGGAATGAGTATTGCTGGTCAGCATTTTTCAACACTTTTTTTGTTTCGGGGGGAGGGGAGGGAGGGGGTTGGGTGTCCAAAAATGGCTTTTTATAAATGAAAATGTTCACAGAAAAGTTGAAAGAAAAAAGATTGATCTAGCAAAAGTCATCAAAAAAGTGTATTGAAATGGTTTTTCTTTTACTAAAATATATATATAATTTCAGTCAAAGAACCATTTCAGTAAAGCTTGGGGGGGGGGGAGGGAGGGAGAAGGGATGAAAAAAATTGAAAAATGAGTGTTTCAAAGCCTGCCAAACTGAAACAACTTCACCGTGTTTTAAATTTTCTCATTTAAAAATTAAGGCAGGCGGAAAATATTCCACCGAACATTGGGGTTTCAACAAAACGGAAATTTTCACAGAAAGTATCTGCTTTCCATAGGGGAAAAAAAAAAAAAAAACAGTTTCCCTCCCCTGCATTTTTGTCAAAATTTTGCACAGGAAAAGAGCTCCTTCAGGGTCCTTTGAAATTCCCAGCCTCAGGGCTGCAATGTCCTCCGGTGGATATTAAGGGTGAACGCTGAGGGGAGTAGGCCTTTACATGAGAAACTTTCCTAGCACATTAGTCAACCCCACACGCTCACTGGGAGCTCACTTTCAAGACCGCAGAGCATGACCTAATGCTCAGATTCCAGCATTTTCTCAGCAGCAACCACCATGAGCATGTCTCAGCGCTCAGCATCTGCCCGACAGTGCTCCAGGAGACAGGAGCATGAACAGCCAAGCTAAGAGTGAAGAGAGAGAGAGAGGAAACCAATGGGCCAGATCTAAATCGAATTCACCCCAACTGAGGGTCTGGCCCAGGTGGAAGGTTTCCACAAGGTGTGTTGGAAGTCAGATAAGCAAGGCACAAGGGAGAGAAGACAAACGGGTGAAGCGGTATTGTACTAGAAAGGGAAAAAAAAAAAAAGATTGGGCAGCCATCATAAAAGAAAGCTGTAAGCAAGGAAATTTATACCAGCCTGCCATAAACAAGAAGAGCAATGTATTCTGGTGAGTCAGACGTAGCCCCATGCGTTAGGTGACATGTATTTCCTGACCCGATAGAACCCCAACTTCCTGACGGTGGCGGTAGAAGCTCTGGAGGAAGAGTTTGCCCTCAGGCCTCACACCCCGCTTTGGGGTTCAGTGTTCCTCAGCAAAAGATGGAGAGAATGGCACTGGGAGTTGAGGCCTTGCACCTCTAGGAACCCTGGATGAACCCAGCCCGGGTCATAGCAACTGAAAGCCATGCCTATGACTCCTGAAAGTCCCAGGTGAGCTTCATAGATGGTCACAAAAGCCATCCTCAAAGCTGTCACCAAGGCCCTGATTTGGACCAGGACCTAACTAAGCACTTTGGGGGAAGTCACAGCGAGTAAGGAACGCACATAGAGACTCAGCCACCTTTTAATCTCCAGGCTGCCTATCTTCCTCAAACCCCAGGCATGGGATAGAAAAGCTTCCACTCAGGCCAAACTTGGCCTGTGGATAAATCAGGAACTTCATCTGAAGTCCTGCCAAACTGGCATATTCCACACGCTCTGGGTTCGTTAATGGGAAAGAACAATGCTGCTCCGCTGAAGTGAGACAGGTGAAGAAAAGGGCGTTCACGTTCTCAAGGCAACAGACGAGTGGAAGACTATGGTCAAGCACAGGCAATGTGTTTGATTGTATAGTCATGATATCATTGTTAGCACCATTCAAAATAATACCCAGCTCTTATCTAGCACTTTTCATCCGGAGAGCTCAAATCGCTTTACCAAGGAGCTCAGTCTCATTATCCCCATTGTACAGATGGGGAAACCCGAGGCACGGGAGGAGAAGTGACTTCTCCAAGGACACCCAGCAGATCAGGGACAAAATTGGGGCTCTCTGGAGTCCCAGTAGAGCGTGCTTCCCACTAGGCCATCACTGCAATGCCATGGAGCTTGCAAAAACTATTATACTCGTCACCCAGGTCGGTAATGGCTCAAGGTAGCTACAGCAGCTGACAGCTATTTGGGGACCTAAGTGAAAGGGATTGTTCATCTCACGCAGGTTATAGCGAACAAGAGTCCGCATTGCAATCACTTGGCAGCCCTAATATAGCAGCAGGGAAAACAAAAGGCTATAGCGAGTGACTTACATCTAAGCACAAGAGTCATTCTCCCAGCAAAGAGAAAGGAAACTTGCACTGCTATTACCCCTACTCTACCGATTCTGGAGCGAGATAGTAGTGCACTCACTTCCAGGACTGTCAACCCATCCCCCTTTCAACAGCAGGAAAGTCATTTCTAAAAGAGTGATGGATGTTTGCAGAAAAATTTCCTGGCTGTGTTTCATAAGAAAGCTAGAATATATGATATGCACATCATACATTTCAGGGGACAGAGAGACACTTATCAGTAAAAATAACAGCTGCCTTCTGACATGTCAAAGGATACTATTGATTTATGTATTTTCTTCCTTTGCTCCTGGCATGCCTTCAGTAAGGGCTTTCACTTTTAATAGATCAAACAAAGAGTTCCCTCCCAGCACGGTATGAGCATTACGTGGCTTAAACCAAGGACAAACAGCTCTTCAGTAACACACATTCTTCACACAATGCACAGTCAACCTGTAGAACTCCTTGCCACAGGATATTGTGAAGGCCAAGACCATAACAGGGTTCAAAAAAGAACTAGATAAATCCATGGAGGATAGGTTGTTAAGGGCTATTAGCCAGGATGGGCAGAATGGTGTCCCTAGCCTCTGTTTGCCAGAGGAACGGACGACAGAGGATGGATCACTTGATGATTCCCTGTTCTGTTCATTCCCCCTGGAGCACCTGGCACTGGCCATTGTCGGACAACAGGATACTGGGCTAGATGGACTTTTGGTCTGACCCACTATGGCCGTTCTTATGTTCTTAGCACAGATAAAAAGTGTAATGACATCAGATAGAGTCTACTCTCCTTTGAGGTCACTTTGGCCAGCCTGAACTGTGCTTGTGATTTGGGTTTCTTCTTCATCAGAAACCCTTGATTGAAAGAGGCCTGTTATTACAGTTGGGAGCTGGCAGACCCTTTGGAAAAGCAGCATATTTAGAAAACTCCCCTCTGATTTCTGCTCTACAATTCATACTTGTGCCTGAAAATCAGCTGGGGTTCCCTGAAGAGCCAGCTTAACTCTTTGACAGCAGCTTTCAGATGGCATCCAAGAGCTAAGCTCCGTGAAAGTACTCCTGGAAAACTCCAGTAAAATTCCAATAAAAACTCTAGTGTGTAGCCTAGTACGTAGAGCACTGGGCTTGACCTCAGGAGACCAGGGCTCTAGTCATACTTCTGCTGGGTGGCCTTGAGCAAGTCACTTCCCCGCTCTGTGCCTCAGTTTCCCCATCTGTAAAATGAGGATAATTATCTTGCCCTCCTTTGTAAAGGGCTTTGAGATGGACTGGTTCAGAGTGCTCTATAAGTGCTAGCGAATATTGTTGTGCATCAGAGAGTGAAATATCAGTGGAATATGAACAGTAGGAGAATACTAGCCCTGACTTTTCCATATTCCTTCATTGTCTTGGAACCAAAGCTTCAGTTGCTGTAAATGGAACTCTGCTGGTTGGCATGGCAGGGAAGGGCAGAGACATGCCTCCATCGACTTCCCACCCCCTTCCTCCCCACTTTGGGCAATAAGTTTGAAATCAGCTTAGGGGAATACTTTTTAAAAAACCAATGCACATACAGGCCGTGGAACTTATTGACACATGATACTGAGGCAAGGATTAAAAAAAAAAAAGATCTTGAACATGCATGCACAGAGAATAAAAATTGCTGTCCGTGTCTCTTACTACACATTACACATGGAGCAGAGGTTGTTTTTTTATGGAGTGGGTGCTAATCAGTATATAAGCATTGTGCTCTATAAGTCATCATCATAATGGTGTTAGGAAGATGCCCTCCTGCAGCGCAGTACCCAATGCAGAAATGCCACCGTTGTTCACGTTGCTATCCATTCCTGCGGCCCAGTGGAGGAGAGTAAAGGCATTTGGAAGCCTTGTGTACACAGCAGACATGAGTGGGCAGCTTGGAAAATGAATTGCTGTGACATCTGTTACCTTCCCGGTGTGTAAATACCAGCCTGCCAATAGCGTAGGGAGGATACAAATATTTACAGACAAGGCGAGGGACAGCGGCATTGCCAACACTGTCAGTCACCAGAATTCCCACTGGCTGCACAAACAAACCCGCCAGCACTGCCGATTACTTTACTTTCACCCGGATCCCAACCGTCCCTGCAATTAAAGGCAAAGCAGGACGGCATGGTCATAAAACAGCTGGAGTCTTTTCACCATCCCTTTAACAGCGCAGCAGACCCACCACCCCAGGAGGTCACTGGAGCGCACCAGGGCTGTGGTAACATGCCAGTTGTGCCATGGACTCAGAGGGAAGTGTTGGGGGCACTTCAACTGCTTAGCCATTTCGCTGCAGCACCAGGTAGCTCCCTTCTAACACCCACCCACGCCCCTAAAGGACAGGATTATTCACCAGAGCTGCCTGCAAGGAAAGGGTGCAAGTGTAAACCATTGGGGAGCGTGGGCTACGGGTTCCTCTCTGTGCCAGTCTTCAGAGCAGAGGAGGCTGTTACAGCCTCTAGCTAGAGCTCATGCCCATAGCTCTGGTAGTCCTCAATTCATGCCCAACAGGGCAGCCATCACACAAATCCTCCAGGTCCAATTGGTTGAACGGAGCAGCTCGTAACGTGGCCTGTAGGGGGGCAGCCTAATAGAGGTGCATTGGTAGCCTCGTGTCCAGTAACTGAGGTGCCCTTTCTAGTCCGTCTTTGTCCTGGAGAGAAACTAAGCCTGTAGGTGCCACGGGCCAGGGTTGATTCATGCCTCTGGTGGTTTTGTTGGGCCCCACACACTGTCCTGCCACCCCACCGTAATGGTTCCCATCTCTGCAGGCCGCTCCCCCTGGGGGTGACATGTGACAAGTCCCCCCTCGCTAATGCCGTACCCTTTTACCAGCATGGTGACCTCTCCCCTTTGGGCCTAATGCACAGTCCAATCATTGCACTGACCTGGCGCCTTGAGGTGCTTTGGGACTGCATCCTCAGCGTTACTAGATGCTCAAATAGCCATGGTGGGAAAAACACCCACTTCTGTCTGTGATAGGCTGGGGTACAGTCTTCCAGCCAATCAGACACAGACCTGGCCAGGGCGGTGTCCTTGCACTTGTGACCTTCAGCTTCTTTATTGCTACTCACCACCTCTAGGAATTAAACCACCCTCGCTGAAAATGCTCCCGCTGATACCAAGTGCAATAGCCATCCGCTGAGCAATGCAGGCTGCCCTGAACACATCACTGCCTCCCCAACAATACAGAGTGCAGCTCATGGTGTCTGTCCAGATATTCAAACCCTCCACGGGTTTGGCCCCAGCCCCTTCAGAGATCGTTTCTCTGCCTGGGACCACGATCGCCACACTTCCTTGGGGCTGGATCCAGACTATAGACCCTCAGCAGGAGACACGAATGACCATGGAGCTCACCATGTTCAGCGCTCAATTCCCAAAGCTCCTTTCTCCAACTAAGCCACCCTCAGGGATTTCTTCACACAGAGAGACCCAGACACAGAACACGTTAGCCACTCACACAGATGTGAACCAACCCCCAAAACCTAGAACTAGCCAAGCTATTTCCCCTACAGAAGGGGTAGGAATAAATAGAGAGAAAGATGGTTAATGTTCATTTCGAGTTTAAAATGGATACTCAAACCAGTCCTTGGTTTTGATCTCTAGGGGCCCATGCCCCCGAGCTAGGTTTGAGTTTGGGGTTCACATGAACCCAAATTGTCAGCCTGAAACCTAAACCCATCACATTTCATGGGGTTTGTCATCCCACCCTGCAGCAGAACATTGAACTTCACAAGGAATCAAGGTAGTGGCGTTGATCTGAAAGCCCAGTTCCCTTCCACAAAGCTGGAATGCAGGTCACGGTTGAAACAAAAGCGTTAACCAAATAAATGCTATGCGCATTGAAGGTTTCACTGTGAACATGTCACACAGGTCTAGCACATCTGAGATCTCATCCAAAGCCTGCTGAAGCCAATGAGACACAATCCCTTCAATTTGTAACTGGGAGCTGTGACAGACTCCACAGTAGCTGGAGCACAGAAGGCGGCACATAACACACGTTGACCAGCGGGTTACATCATGTAGACCCGCTCTGAGCAGGGTTAGATGACACACACTGGTTAGAATGCCGGCCTCTCTCTACTGCCATTCCCACCATTGACACAGCTGGTGGAGCTGAAGCAGGGCTACCAACAATGGGAAAGTTTAGAGGAAAACACCCTAGTGTAGATGCAGCTTATAGGTTATTTGGTTGAACTGATTTGCTCATATTGGAGGAAAGAGAAACTCAGTACAAAGCTAGAGGACCTATATCTTGGTTATAATTCCATCCATGTTGGGGCATCCGGTTCTCACAGTGCTGGGAATTTTCCAGGCACTGAAGGAGCAGGCAGACCCTCTCTTAGGGCACAAACAGCCGATGGACGCACAGAGATTAGAGGAACAACCAATAGAGGTTTGTTCTATAAATCAACCTGAGTCATGGTAGGCAGCGCAGCAGAAATGGGCCGTTAAGAGGGAGTTAAATGTGGACAGCATAGGGGCAGTGGGGATGGGGTCAGGCATAGGAGGCTGGCAGAAAGCGCACTGATTGTGTGGGTAGCTACGATTGTGCCCCAATGATGTTGAACCACGCCCTGGCTTTGATTGTGTGAATGGGACCACACTCCATTACAGGAGCCATGGCACTGCATTGAAGAGGCTTACCCAGGCGATGAAAACTAACCCGAATGGAAGCTCTTTGGGGCAGGGACTGATTTTTTTGTTCTGTGTCTGTACAGCACAGAGCACAGTGGGGGCCTGGTTCATGGCTGGCGCAACTAGGGGCTGCCTCAATACAAACAAAACCCCGTTATAACAGCAGGGGGCAGAACCATAGGATAACTACGTGTCCCGACTCACCTGTCACTCTCGTGTGTGAAGGAATCACACTTTGGGCAGCTAACCACCGGGTCAGCCTAGTGCAGGGATGTTGATGGCAGATTTCCTATCCTACACTACAGTTGCCCAAAGAACACACTTTCCTTTAAGCAAACTGAATTGGGTTTGACATCTTCTGGTTGGGGCAGATGTCCTACAGCACACCCAGCGAGGGAACAAGTTACTTTCAAGGAGGACAGTAGAAGGAGTGCCGTGCAGATCAAATACCAAGGAGAACACTGCCTTCTTCCCCACCCAGAGCGACTATGGGCGCAGGGAGCAGTAAACTAGCTGGAAAGGCACGGATACAGTCACAGATGTATGGTATTAATACATGCCATGTGCTAATATACTAATTCCCATATGGAGATCCTTGCTGCAGATAATACGAGCCCGGCCCTCGCCGTGAGTTCCAGCCAGCTGTTTGATTTCCTTTGTCTCCTGCTCTTCAACATGCAACAAGGGAATTCGGAGACAGAGCAAATATGTGCAAAATTGGCAGGGGGAAAAATTAGTCTTTAGGAAAACATGCCAGGCAAAGACGCCTTTCTCACTCCAAAGGCGGTTGTGATTTACCAGAGGATAGTTTCCAGCGTTTTCCTACTCAGTGCAGACGAAGGATTTCCTGTCCTCCATAGCAACAATCTTGCATGGACTGATTCACCCACCTGTGCCAATAATCCTTGCAGCAGTAGGAAAAGTTTTAAAGTGGCGCCGCTTCGTAGCTCACACGCTTTAGTCACTTCCAGCTCTTTCACCCCAAATGTCATTCTAGCTTTTAATACAAAATAATTTCCTTTGCCGTGCGCAAGGAAAACCAGCTGGGGGTTGGGGAACCAAGATCATCATTCAGTGTCCCTGGGGAGTTGCGCTGACTACCAAGGAGCTAGTTGGATGTATGGCAGCTGAGGATCCGGCCCCTTAAGAGGAAGTAGCCTCTCAACAAGAGGAGAGGCCTCTTTGGCAGTAGCGGTTTCTTTGCTCACCATATTTTATTTTCAGTGTAACCAGAAGCGAGTCTGGCTTTCAGAGTTTATGCGGATTTGGGCCTTGATTGTTTGCCAGCCGACACTGCAAGTCAAACACTCTCTATATCAGGGATCGGCAACCTTTCAGAAGTGCTGTGCCGAGTCTTCATTTATTCACTCTAATGTAAGGTTTCGCGTGCCAGTGATACATTTGAACGTTTTTAGAGAGTCTCTTTCTATGTCTATAATATAGAACTAAACTATTGCTGTATGGAGAGTAAATGAGGTTTTTAAAATGTTTAAGAAGCTTCATTTAAAATTAAATTAAAATGCAGAGTCCCCCGGACCGGTGGCCAGGACCCGGGCAGTGAGTGCCACTGAAAATCAGCTCGCGTGCCGCCTTTGGCATGCATGCCATAGGTTGCCTACCCCTGGTCTATATTATTAAAATATATCACCCGGGAGGTACGTCAGTATAGCGCCATTGGTGTCCGTGGGACTACACTCATTTACCCCAGTGAAAATCTGGCCCTAACTTGTGAATTCATCAGCCTGCAAGTAAGACTCAGATCAGACTCCTTGACCACAGCGTGCTCCACCTGGCATTCACCTGGTGTTTTCCACTTAAAGGATCTGCAATGTGTTCTCAAAGGGAGGAATTAGAAGTAACCTGCTCATTGAATGAGCTCCTCCAAGAGCTCCCTGCATGCATTGCTTCTGGGCCCTGGTTCAGGAAGATTCTGAGGCATGTGCTTCAGCTCTGTTAAAGGACTTTCCAGAGCAGGGATGGATGAAAGCATGTGCCCAAGGGCTTTCCACCACCAGAACTGTCCATGGGTAGCGGCTTAGGAGAATATCTTTCAGCCGCTCCCTAGCAAGGTACAATCTGAGCTGAGCCATGAATGTATACACAGGGTTTCCAGACTCGAGGGGAGGGGGGAAGATATTCAACGGCTAAGCATTTCGAAGACAGCAGATGGGGTGAGAAAGTCTTGAGCCTGCTTTAAACAGACTCGTTCACAAATTCAAAGGAAAGTTGAGCTGTGTTAATCTTCTAGCAGCAGGATCCCTGCAATAGGACAACAGTTCAGACCCACGCCGCAGGCTAGTTTTAAATGCATGTGAAATGCTTTTCTGCCACTCCTTTCACACACGCTGACCCCAACTCACAAGAGCATTTACTCAACAGAACGGGCTGGGAAGGTTTGCAAACAGAAGCGAGACAGACTTTACAGACTGTCTGAGGAAACAAAACACAATGCTGAGACTGCGTGACGAACAGCGCCAAGCAAGTCAGCTGTTCCCCAGAGGAAGGGGGGCCAGGCCTCCGTTTCAGTGGCTGAGGCAAGAAGAGATGAGAGGAAGCTGGTTAAAGCACTGCATTGGGACTCAGATGATCTGGATTCCATTCTCAGCTCTGCCACAAATGGCCTGTGGGACCTTGGACAAGTCACTTAACCTCTCTGCACATCAGTTCCCCATCTGTAAAGCTGGCGTAGCCAGGATTGTCACTTAGGCCCAAATCCTCAAAGGAAGTTTCGTGCCTACCTCCCATTGGCTTCACCTTAATACCTTTGAGGATCTGGGCCTGTGTATGCCCTAAACCCAGCACAATGGGGGTCCGGATCTCAGTTGGGGGTGCTTGGTGCCAATTTAATACAAATTATAATAAATACGAGAAATAAGTAAACACCTCCACTAATTCAGGGTCTTGCAATGTAGAAGGGGTGTAGTCTATAGGATGGTTTATGCTCAAGTTAGGATTGGGGCCTAAATCAGCTTGAGTGTAGAGGAGTATGGGAAATTGAAGTTGCTAGTGTGAGAAAGTTAGAGATAAGTTGGAAACACGGTGTTATGGGCAAGTAAGAGTTAGCAAGGACGTGAGCCAGGCTTGGGTGACCTTTATGATTTGCTAAAAACTGGTTTGAGCAAGGTTTTTAAATGAGTGTTTTGGAGAATTGTGAAAGCATTTTAATAAGACAACCAATATTGATCAAATGGGAAGGACATTGAAATAATGTGTATTGTAAATAGCCAATAAGGAAGTGGTGAAAATATAATTGTGGTAAGGGGCAGTTTAATGTTAATTAGTGTTATAATGGATTATAAAGAGTGTAGCCTTGCTAAATATGGGGAGAACTCCACTTACCATCTAAAGGTTACCCTTAGCTTCCAGGATTATAAACCTGTCCCCCACTGATACACCATTCTATCCTGGAGTGTAAGTATCATTAATTGTCTTGTGTAAGTGGCATTTGCATGCCTGTCTGCTTAGCTGATGATTTTCCATTTTTAAAAAAGTTTAGTTTTAGCATTAAAGTGTCACCTAGTGGTCCTCTACTAGGCGAATTTTCTGTAACCGACCTAGAGGCTCGAACCTTAAACCTAAGTTGGATTTTATGGCACCCTTGTCTTGAACAACTCAATATTAATTGGGGACATTTCAACATAAAAGGTTACAGTGGCAGATAGGATTGGGATGCAAACCAGCTCCACCTTCAGGAAAGGTAGTGAACTGCATGAGATCTAAAGCTCTACACACAAGCAATTACCTTCAAGATCCTGGTTGTGGTGCAGTCAGTTTTATTTTCTATCGGTTTCCTGGTGTCCGGGATCCCTCTGAATGAATGAACTGCAGATCAGTGTTCCTTGGCCATGGTCGCGTCTCAACCATTTCTTCAGAGAAGCACAAGTTGAAAAAGGACATTTTTCAGTACCGCTATCCCACATGGAGCAGCAAAACTCCTCCACTACAGCTGGCTGTCATCACAGAATGTTGGGTCATGCCCTGATCCCTCGGACCACAAAAGGGGGCTCTGCAAAGTTCATTTCTCATGTGATTTCTGCAGAATCTCTGTTCCTCTTGCTAGGATGATTGCACGTGCCAGATCCTCTATGAAAGCCCACCAGAATGTTCTTGGCCCGCTCCTGGTTCTTTCTGGGAAATTCTAGTTTGCAGTTATTGGAAATAATTATTTATATTACAGTAGGATCCCTGACTGAGATCAGTGCCCCATTGCTCCAGTGAGAGACTGTCCCAGCCCCCAAAGAGTTTACAGTTGACAGACAATTAAATTTATGGGTGGGAGAAAAAAAAAATATTGTTACCCACATTTTACAGATGGGGACCTCAGGCACAGAGAGATTGATGAAACCAATGGGAGTTAGACACCTAAATACCTTGGAAGATCTGGGCCTAAGTGTAGGGGCGCTGAGAACCATTGAATCAAGCTGAAAACTCTGTCCACGATAGAAACCACTTCAAGCCAGCCAGGGAGTGCGGCAGCCCCCCTACTTCCTTAGCACCTCTGCTGAACCGATCTCCTCAAGGTCACATACACAGTCTGGGACAGAACCGAGACACGCCGTCACCTGGAGCGGAGCACCCACAGGACAGCACTCGAAGAACCACCAAGGGTTGAACCTAGAGCTCTTCAAGTCCTAGCCCAGTCTCTAACCACAAGACTATCCTTCCTCCTGCCAGTGGAGAGCGCACCCAACACTCCAGTGAAGTTCTTTAGTGGCTTTTCCACTAACATCCCCAGCTTCTGTGAACCAGCCCCACCTGCCCCTTGTTTCTGCTTCTCCTTACCCCTGGGATTTGGAGAGAGAGGCCCATGGTCTCCCTTCCCACCCCATGGCTGTACAGTGAATTACCAGCATTGACCAGCTCACACCCACATAGAAGGTTTTCTCCACAGACAGAAAGGCGAGAAACAATGTTTTGTAAAATTAAACTCGGGCCTGGTCTTCACTACAGAGCTTTGCCGGTAACCCGGGCCTTGGGTCAGCACAGCCTCGCACGCGTCCACACTCCACTTTGAGTCCCACCGACAAACTCCTGCCCGCCCATTCGATGTTGATAAGTACAAAGTAATGCACATTGGAAAACATAATCCCAACTAGACATACAAAATGTGAGAAGCTGAGAATGGGCAACTGGGGATGGATCACTTGATGATTCCCTGTTCTGTTCATTCCCTCTGGGGCACCTGGCATTGGCCACTGACGGAAGACGGGATACTGGGCTAGATGGGCCATTGCTCTGACCCCGTATGGCTGTTTTTATGTTCTTAAATGATGGAGTCTAAATTAGCTGTTACCACTTATCAAGATCTTGGAGTCATTGTGGATAGCTCTTTGCAAACATCAGCTCAATGTGCAGCGGCAGTCAAAAAAGCTAACAGCATGTTAGAAACCAATAGGAAAGGGATAGATAAGACAGAAAATATCATAATGCCACTATATAAATCCATAGATGGACCATTGGTCCGATCCAGTATGGCTGTACTTAAATTCAAATTAAACCACCTCCCAGTGATATACGCCGTCTCCTGGGACACTTCCGCCAGTGCGGACAGAAAAAAAAAATCTTTAGTACAATAAAAGCAATCTATAATTCAATGCACTCAACCCCCAAAAAGAAATACATGCAAACCAGTGCTTCAGCATCCAAATTAAATAAATACAAAGGAATGCTTGTAGTTGCCCATCCAGTGACTGGGCAGTCGGGCAACATGTTTTGCTGAAACTCTGTTGTGAACATACTGGATGCAGGTCTGCTAGCTCAAAACACAATATTCTGGTTTTCAAGACTGGCTGATCTACCCTACAGAGTTAGGTTGGCTTAACTACATTGCTCAGAGCTGTGAAAAATAATCACATCCTACGCAGTGTAATTAAGTTGACCTAAGCCCAGTGTAGACACTGACTTAGCTACCCCCTCTCAGACAGGTGGATTTACTGTAGCAACAGAAGAATTTCCTCTGTCGCTGTAGTAAATGTCAGTGCTACAGGAGCTGTGCCACTGTAGCTTTTCTAGCGCAGACACAGCCTGAAAGCCCCAAACAAATTCCTCACATGCTGTGCTGGGATTCAGGAAAGAGGTAGAAACTGTTGCTGGCTCAGGGACTTTGCTCCCAGAACTCGCTGGCGACAACAATTCTTCTCTGCTGGCAGGTCATCTGGTCTGGACGTCCCTTTTGTCCTCTGGCACAATTTCTCTGAAGTTTCCGAGCATGTATTGCTCGACCTTTGCCTGCATGTATCTGGGAAGAGCTGCCTTGTTTCTCCCACTACAATACGACACTTCCCATGCCACGCTGCAGTGAGCTCTGGGGTCACTGTTGCTGTGAGGGACTCAGCAGTATATGGGCCCGGCAACCTTGAGCCATCTTGAGCAGCTGCCTTCTCTAGGCCTTTAGCGCCTTCGCAGCGATATACCCACAAGGGTCACCACTGCCTGTAATAAGTTCAGCAGTATTTACCACACTGTCCCTGCGCTTAGCCAGGACACGACTATGGGATTTGAAAAGCACCCCCATATACTCACCATGCCTGTGCTATTGCATGGCCCTGAATCAAGTGGTAGTGACTAGGACGCTGTTCTGGTCATATTTTTATGCAGATCTATATGGGGGAAATGTTCGGGAGTCATGGCCTGTTGATGTCTGCTAGCCTCAAAAAAATCTAACAATGGCTTTGTCTGGTTGTTTATAATAGACCTTGATCATGGTATCTTTGAGAGCCACCCCCTCCAGATCTGCTGAAAGACTGACCAAGATAAGGAGAAGAAAGAAATGAGAACATAAGAATGGCAAACTGGGTCAGACAATGGTCCACTTAGCCCAGTAGCCTGGGTTCTGACAGTGGCCAGATGCTCAGAGGGAATGAACAGGATGGCAATCAGCGAGTGATCCATCCCATCGTCCAGTCCCAGCTTGTGACAGTCAGAGTTTAGGGACACCCAGAGCACGGGGTTGCTTTGTTCCGGGAGCCGCTCACGAGTCTCGACTCCAGAGTCTGAGATGAGGGAACGGAGGAAACGCTTGCTGGAGGAAAGGCAGGAAGGCCAAGATGAGAAAGCATCCAATGGCCTACACCCCAACACCCATTATACTGCATAGACGTCAAGGGCCAGGGACATATAATCACCCTATCCCAATATGCTCTGCAATTATATACCTTCCACTCACCCCCCCAGAGACATGAAGGAGAACTGCTATGAGTAAATGCATGCTCGTGACCTGTGGTCTAGCCAGCACTGTGCACTCTTTTGAGCAGTGTGGTTGGGGTGTATTATCTCGCCATCAGGCTATTTTGTGATCCCCATAACTGGTTTTCTGTGTCGCACAATACAGAGCTGCAACCCCACCAGTCAGTAACCCCTCATCAGACTGAGAACAGTTCATAACCTGGCCAGGGACTGTGTAGTCACAAAGTAACACACAACAACACAAAGCAGCACACTCTCTAGGCACAGCATGCTTCAGGCTCCCTCCCGTATCTGCACAACACCCAGTGGGCTCCGGTAAATACCCTTGTGCCCGGCTGCTTGCAAGCACAGACCGTCTGTCCACATCCTCCCTCCACCATGCTGGTTACATTTCCCCCTTGGCCTCACAAATATTCTGTAAAACACAACATGCAGCAACAGTTGTGGGAACAGCTGGCTCTCTCCGATCCAGCCTGGCCATAAAGCCATCTCCATCGCCCCTTTAATCAGCCCAAGGCAAACTCCATGGTCAGCCAGCACCTGCTCAGCCAATAGCGAAATCTTCCCTTGCTGCTGTCCATGTGCCCGGGTTTGGCTTCTGGAGCCAGAGAACCAAAGGGAAGGCTGGGTCCTTGAGACTCACAATTGGTATTGCAACCTCTCCTATGTGAACGCGGCAGCCCAGGAAAAATCTCCCTGCTTTTGGAAAAGTCCAGCATCCTTAAAGAGGTGAGCACCATACACCTTCCCTGACCAGCCAACACTAAAATCAGTGAAACACGCCAGGTGCTCCACCAGCGCCTGTGTAACCATGGAGAAGTCCCCCATTTCTGTATTCAGAGGTAAGGCAAGGGATGGGAGCCCGATGCATCACATCCATCTATTATTTCCTGCATATTACCCAGAGTCGCAGTCCTGCACAGCAGAACCCGCTGAATGGCCCTGTTGCACCTGGAAGACAATCACCCCACCAGAGATTTCCCAGCTCCAAACTGGCTGTCCACAGCATGATGGCCAACCATTTCTTCACTGCCAAAGCAACTCTCATTCTAGTATCTCTGCGCTGGTGAGTTGGGACAAGCTCGACCCACAGATCCAGGAACCTGGCCTTCCCTATCCAAAAGTTCTGCAGCTGATCCTTCCACAATTTGACCCCCTCACACCCCGATGCTCATTTCACAGGCCCAGAACTGCCACGCTGGGGCATACAGCTGGTCAGTGAATGCCTACAGCATTATCCCCTCCCTAACGGTCTCATTTTCACTGCTGCACACCTGTCCGCCCCAGTGGTAGTTGTAGCTCCCTGAATACAAAAGAATCATCCACCTCGTCTCAAAAACAACGGACCCAAGAGCTTGGCTGATCTGTTCAGCGTCTCTGCCAGCAAGATGGAGGAGAGGTTGAAAACCAGTGCGAGGAAGAGTTTTCCTCCTCCAGGACAACTGCCCACGTTCCTACACTGAGCTGAAAAGGAGGAGAGAGAAGTGACTGTCGAGCTACAATCCACGCACCGCAGCGAAAGTCTCACTCTACCGCATGTGATTTAAGGCCCCGCTCTGCTCACACCAATGCAAAGGCTTAGCTCTAGGCACACGCCTAAAGCCTAGCTGGTGGATAAACACAACCAGAACAGACTCACTCCTGAGTGGGATCAAACATGAAAGCTGGTCGCTCCTCCGTGTGACCCCATGAATCATGGAGCTGGGTTTTTAAAATCTCTATTTTAAGATGAATCACCTCCATTTTGGTCCATTTGTGCTGCCAAAGGCTTAGGCAAGGCCCAGCTCCAAGGGAAAGGAAATCAAAGCAAACATTAGCCAATTACAAAAGAAAGTCTGAGGCAACGTCTTGTGTCATCTTAGCACGACTGCCCCCAAGATTTATGGATGGATGGGTTGTGGGGCAGCAGCTTGTTGTTTGGTGCCATCACGTTTCTCTAGCCTACTGCATGAACGCAGAACAGATGTGCCATTTAAACAGCTGGACTGTCCAGCAGTGCCACTGATACTTATTTATAGTCCTGCTGTAAATCCACGCCACATATCGTTAGTTACCAGCTGTAGAAGGCTGTCCAAGGCTGCCACCCACAAGATTGGGAGGTGGGGGGGGGGGGGGAAAAGAGGGGAACCTACAACCAGTTCTATTCCCATAGCCCATCAGGAAATCCTTAGAGCTAGGGCCCTTTCAGATGTCAAGACCTGATTGTGATCAAGTTAAAGCAGGACCACCTCCCCAGTGATATTGATGTGTGTTTTATATGGATGTAACTAGTACTCTGCAGGCAGGGGAATAACTATACCAGCATAATGTATTTTTTATATAGAGAACCGCACCCACCAGAGGGTTTTTACCAGTATTTATTTCTATTACACACACACACACACACACACACCTCTAACTGAAACAGCTACATCAGCACAACATACGTGCAGATCAGTCAGTTAAATTACAACATTGCAATGACTGATCAATGTTATTTTAAGTGGGAATCCCTCATTAAAGTTGCATGTGCATAGCTGGGTTTGAAGCATGTGTAACCTTTCCAATGCTAGCTTAAAAGAGAACATTCAAATCCCAGGAAATGCAGTTATGGTCACATTCCTCATACGAGGCACTTACACGCCATTAACAACTTTAACTCTGCCCCAGTATGATACAACAATACAGCACTCCATGAAAAAAGAGCAAGTAAATACACTGGAGAGGATGTCCCCCAGTGTGCTTCCAAAAGAAAACAAGTTGTGTTACGCGGTATTGCCAACTGCCAGTGTTCAAAAATGACGAGACTGGCTGAAAACCTCCCCAGGAGATTTCTAAAGAACAATACATTTTAGGTTCTGTTTATTTACTTTGTGTTTTTAGCCTTTTTAATGCACTTGTGGAGGAAAGTTTGAAGATGTGACCCAACCAGGAGGGCTAGAAACTCTCATTTAAAATGAAACAAAAAATTGGGGGGAAGGGAGGGGAGGTAAGAGAGATAAGTTCTCCCCACTCACCTGATTCCAGAAGCTGGGGCTTTAAGAAACACACCAAATATTGCAAGAGATGGCAACGCTGCTTATGCAAGGTCCTTGCCCAGTGTTAAGGCACTAGATCTCCGCTCGGGCAATCAATTATATGTTGGAAAGTGACAAGGAAAAGAACAGAATTAAGGAACTGCATTCACCCACCATATATTTCAAGTGGCCCACAGAATAAATCCCTAATGTGAATCACAGTAGTTGTTAGGGTGACAGTCTCCCAGAACTAACCCATTAAGATTCAGGGTAATATAATTTTTTTAAATGTTAGGAGAGGACAGAAGTCAGTTTTACAGTGGACACTCAGTTACAATCTTAACTATAGTGGAGCAGCCGCCTCGCTGTAGTGTCACTACTGCTGTCAGGTCAGTAGCCACCAGGCTCAGCCAGGAGCATCCAGTGGGTATTTGCTGGAGAACTAGTGCCCTTCACTGGCCTGAAAGCCGGTCAGCTCCCTCCCTATAGGTACATACTGTATATGGAGTGAGGTGCTGGGAGCACAGAGCATCTGCACATGCACATCTCAAGATGCTCTCAGAAAAAAAAATACAATAGCACCCTCTGCTGGCTGCTATTGTGTTCTGCAGTCACTGCATATACTGTACTCGCTTGTCCCAGCCGCAAACTGCTGGCCACCGAGCAAAGACCTCTAAAGGCGGACAGCGGCAGCTCAGGGAAGGCCCACAGCCTGATCTGCAACTGACCACTTCCCTTGAGGGCTGTGGGCAATAGGTGAATCATCTGGCAGTCCAGCATCCATTCAGACCAGTGAGGGCCCCCACTCCTTCAGCTCCCCCATGCCACTAGAGTCCAGGAACTATTGCTTGCAGGTTGCTTTTGGGGAGGGATAGATAGGATATTATTTCAGAGAATAAGGTGGTTACAGAAAGATGACATGGGCAGCCAGTGGCAACTTTTCTTGGTAATTCTGTTTTTCCACTGGCCCCACACTTCAGCTGGTGACAGATGTGTTTCAAGGTACCTTGTCAGGCTATTTCACCAGCTCTAGGCTGTCAGCTGGTGGGACCCATAGGGTTTCAAACCTATCACTGCTAGCCCCTACCACCCCCAAGCACGAGGGAGAAAGCAGTATAGACTGCTATGAATTCTCCAACACAGCCCCATTGTCAATTCTGACAGGGTCACTCCCTTGGTTGCAAGAGGTTGCCCAGATGAACTACTTGGGGGCTGGGTGCTTGGAAAGCTGTTGCAAACCATATAAGTCTTCCCAGCAAGGGGTCCCTGCTTTAGAGGATGGGAGGCCAAGACACGACATGACCTTTAGGCTTAGTCTAAAGCCGTGTGTACACTTCCAAGCTCACAGCTGTGCCGTTGTAAGATTGCTCACCTAGCCACGTTATACCAACAGGAGAGCTCTCCCGTAGACACAATAAAACCCTGGCCAACAAGAGTTTTGCCTATGTAAGTTCTCCTGTAGACATGGCCTAAGTCACAATGGAGCCTGCAATATACCCAAACTTGAGACAGGAAACCCCCTCCCAAATCAAACCGATGGAAAAGCATTGGACAGCTGTAGCTTTTACCATAGGAAGGAGCTGCAGACAGAGACCCTAGATGGTTTAGGCTGATCAAAGTGATCTAGGCAGAAGAAACAGAATCCTGTAACCAAATGGAATTCCTGCAAGAGCCTGAGAGAAAGGGGATAACCATGGTGATAGAGCATCAATGCTACTTCACAGGAGTCTACTATTTTCACATGAACCAACTGGCTAAAACCCACCAAGGCCACCCGATCTAGACCATTACTGACCCCACTGACTCATTTAGATCTACAGTTTTAAATACTAGTTCTTGCTAAAGATGGTTTACACAGGAAAGAAGTGGGTTAAAGAGGGCAGTGTAGTATTTCTTTAAATCCACAGCAGGAACCCACACAGGAGGGGGCTGGAGAAAGGTTTAGCCAGAACCTTACAGAAAAGCAGAGATACATTGGGGATAGTACTATTGTCCCACTTCCCTGGAAACCTCTTGGACAGTAAGAAGCAAGCAACTTCAGCTCTGGCCAGAGGTAGCAAAACAATTGCAGCTAGATGAGCTATGGCTACAGGCAGTGTAGTGGATATGCCTTGTGTTTTACTGATGACTGGTGTGTCATGAAACCTTGAATTTATAATAAGAGTGAAGCAGGCTTTGAGAGACTACTCAGCCTCTCTTCATAAGCCAGCACAGACCATGCAAGTCTATTTTCCTTCTTTAAAAGAAGTTGTGTACAGATACTTTGTCCATTTTAGGACTTGCCTTATCCTTTCCTATACCCTCCCCTAACCAGCAGGGTTACACCTACTTACTCCATCTTGTCAGACTGCAAACTCTTCAAGGCAGCAACACTGTCTTAAGGCAGCACCTAGAGCAAGGCCCCAGTCCTGCTCTAGGGCCTATCAGATAAGCAACAGAGCAGATCTGTTGGACTGCTTGTTGTGTTAGTTTCTACCCATCTTGGAAAGGCGAAAGGACTAATGCTGGATCAAGGCAGGGACACAAGAACAGGATGTAGCAACAGGGCAGGGAAAGAAGGTGGCTAGTTCTATGACTAGCCAACTGCATTTTAGACAGGGCCACACTTATTGCCCAGCTAAACTGATCCTGCCTAGGCCATGTGGCGGCTGATTAAAATTAAAGCTACTGCACTGGAACTCTGGAGACCTGGGTTCTCTTCCCACCTCTGCCACTTGCCTGTTGGAGAACAGTGGGCAAGGCATGTCATAGCCCCATGCCTCAGTTCCCCCCGTACGCCCCCCTCCCCATCTGTAAAATGGGGACAATGATATTACTCTTTCATAAAGCACTGATGAAAAACACGATACAGGCTCAAAGTATGCAGTGGAATAATGAAATTCATGGGACAACCTTCTTTTGTAAACATCTGAGAGATCAATTTGCCCATCCTTGCACAGACAATACCCAATTCACCTGCCACTCAGAACATACTGAGATGTTGTATTTCTTTAGGACAACCAACCTGAGCTCAGCTACAAGTTAGAGAAAAGGAAAGTGCCAGGATGCAAACTACAACAAGAAAGCAGATCTTCAAGGCAGAAGATCAAGTCTACCAGCCATTTTAGTTCAAGAGTCTCAAAAAAAACCCTTCAGGTTTCCTATTTGATTGTGTTGTGCAATTTTTTTTTAAATGTTAGTTTGTAAGAAGATCAGACCATAAGTAGCTGTATCAACTTCAGTCTTGTTTTTGCCTTTAATTGCAACAATCATTCAGGTTAGATATTCAGTGTGCAACAGGTTTTCATGATATGAAAACAATCTTCCCCTAAACTACGTGGGGGTTTAAATCCCATCTACAGATGATTATTCAAGGCCATTTTGTTTATAGAAACACACTTCATAGTATTAGACATCTTTATTTTTGCTGTATTGCTGAGTGTACAAATACTGAATGTAGTTATAGAAATCCAAAATACACTGTAGTAGAAATCTGTTTATGAAGTGGAAAGTATTTTACTTTATAAAATTGCTTAATGTACACAAGACCCTCCCAAATATGAACTTCTTTAAAATAGTTTATAGAGAGATTGCAATACCACCTACATTTCATTCACACTTGGAGAGAATTGCCCCTTTTTATCATTAGAAAACTGGTCAACATTCTGGAATCTAGTACTTGTACTTTTTGCCCACCTTGAGATATTAACTCTCAACAGGAAATTGGCTACATCCAAGTAATTCATATGCAATTCAGCTTTCATTTATACCATGGAAGCCAATACATTGGCATCAACATGGTTAAGTATTAGTCAGTCAAACAAAATGTTTGAGATAATGTCTTTATTTATATATTTTCACCTAAGTCAAGCTAAATATAAATCTTCCAATGGCTGCGGAGTGCAACTGATGCTGGTTTTTCACATTCTTTCCGATTAAGGCGCCTTAGTTCTTGAACAAATCAATGCAGCTTTGCAGGAGAGAGACATTGTTCTGGAAGGGAAGACAGTTAATTCTCAGTGAGAAGTGTGGGATCAAAAACAGGCACCAAATTAATTCTCACATTCTGGAAACAAGTGAGCTTAGCACTTTTGATGCTCTCAAAATGGAAAGGCTGAATTTTCTGGACTCTGTCTGAAAGCTACATTTAGTATCACCACTACAAAGATCACTAGAAGGATGCTAAGGTTGCACAGACAAGCAAACAAGTTAGGAAGTGCCAAAATTAAGGCTGCACAAGCAACCTTAATTCTGCCCCTTGAAGTGTGCATATAGAGTCCTTAATTATGGAGTCACATACTATCCTCCTCCACCCGCAGGGTCCATCTCATTCAGTGCTCACTATAGAACAAGCATTTGCAAGATCGTCTGTGCAGCTTGAGAGATGGGAAGTACCCTCCTCATTTTACAGCTGGGAAACTGAGGCACGGGGAGATTCAAGGCCAGGATTTGCAAGTGTCCACTAACTGTGGGTGCCCGAATGATTAATGCCCAACATGAGATACCCGCAGTCTGATTATTCAGAGGCGCTGAGCATTTGCAGCTCCCATGGACTATTTGGAGGTCTGAGTGCTCAGCACCTCATGAATGACGCTCAGGTGTCTCAAGCCAGGCTCTCAGAAGATGAGGAACACAGTGGCCACCTCTGAATTTAAGTGATTGTGCAGCAGCACAGAGTCTGTGGAAGAGACCCAGGAGAACTGGGTCCTATCTTCTTCCTGCAGCATTCTCTACACCTTTCAACTACTCCAGCGAATGAGGCAGGGGTCCTACAAGCTGCCTCATTATCCGTACTGGATATTCAATCCCTGAGCATCCTCCATACAGAATACTGCAGAGGCCTGTTGAAAAAAAATTAGTATGCAATCATCATACACACAGGGGCCAACCCAATCTGGCTTTTCCTAGTTTTAGTACTGACTCAAACTTAGCCTTTTTAAAAGATTGTTTTGCATGTAATTTCTTAGCTTTACAAGGAAAAAAACAATCCTCTAATGTGCAACCAGAGTAAAAAAAAGCAGCTTCACCAGGAGAAAGGTTTGGGAGTTTGTGGTCCCCGATGTGGTGTTATAGCTGTGCACTTTACATTAAGGAGAGGGTTCTTACCTTCCCATGCTTGATTTCCAGCTCAGCCATTTCAATTAGATTTTTACGGAAGGCTGCTATTCTCTTCCGCTTGAAGCTGATCAGTTCTACACACAAGAGGGAGGGAATTCAGGAACATTAAATTCTGGGGAAGCGGGGAAACACTGAAGGACTTGCCCTTTACTTCTACCCCATGCACATGGTATCAGTCTGCCAAACTTATGGTTTTAAATTGGCAATGTTTACATTCTTATGGTTGCAAGTCGAGCCATCCTAATGTGATTCAGACTACAAGCAGCATTCAGCACTCAGAACAAGTTTGACACCCCTGCCTAGCTCCTCCTCTGAAGAACAGTGTCCCCAAGAAGCTGAAATTCTGAAGAGAGTAGATCCAAGGAGTAGCCCTTACGGCCTCCTGTTTCCTCCTAGAAGGAGAGTATAAAAGCAATAGTGTGGATAGCCCAGGAATGTGCACTTTGAATGCCTTTGCAGCATAGGGAGATGACTATAGGGTGGTACCGCAGGAGAAAGGGAGCTAACTCCATTTAAACCCTGCTTAACATGGGGCTAGACTCCATGTGTAAGGAATCAGCAGAAGGAAAGGAATTGTGGCTTACCTCATCTAGGAAAGGCTGGCAGTCAGACAATGTGTCGCACCTCCTCTCTGCATGGAGGCAAGTCAGACAAGAGGGACTACCCATTGCTGGACTGCCAGACCTTCTAGAAGCACAAGAGAACCACCATGAAGCATGGGGCCCCACCACAGTACCCACTAGACAGTGCTTCTCACCTCATCTGTTTATGTATTTGAATCCCTTGTGCTTAGTCCTAGATTAAGCTGTTTGCAGTAGAAACCTAACATCTTTGCAGAATCCCTAGCATACACAAAAGAGACTGCTATATAAATGGAGGACTAAGTTAGAGACGGCGACAGAGTCCTGTGGCACCTTATAGACTAACAGACATATTGGAGCATGAGCTTTCATGGGTGAATACCCACTTCAAACATGTGTCTGACGAAGTGGGTATTCACCCACGAAAGCTTATGCTCCAATATGTCTGTTAGTCTATAAGGTGCCACAGGACTCTGTTGCTTTTTACAGATCTGGACTAACATGGCTACCCCTCTGATAAGAGACAGATACTGACTAGATACTCTAGACAGTCCAGCAGAAATGGGAGTCAACTTTTTTTTTTTTCTCCTCTCTCCTTAAAACACAAACCTACTCTAGACTTATGAACATACTCCTACGTAGCAGTGGTTGAATGCAATGTGCAGTAGATTAGAGAGTAGTTTTAGTCATTCATGCTGCAATACTACATGAACTTTTATGCAAAGCAAGTACTTTGCAGAGTGCTTAGAGACCCTTACATCAAACATTTACTTAACTGGGTGGGAGGTTATGATTTTATATGCAATAAAACAGCAACACCAAGAGGTTAAATGACATACCCTAAGTGACAGTAAGTCAGAGGCAGCTCTCCAAGTAGAACTGAATTCTCAGCTCTCTGATCTAGGTGCTAGATCAGATCAGTGCTCTGGAGTTGCACCATCATGCATCTTAACGTGTGCTCAGTTTGTGATGCACTTACTGAAACCCTTAAATCAAGTTTTTCCTTCAGACAGACAAGTCAGCAGAGTCACTCCAAATGCGACCTTCTGAAGTTTGTCCTATACTCCTGAAGTGGTGCGTGCAGTTCTCTAGTTGTGGCCAAATACTACAAGAGAATCTGCAATCATGTACATTTACGTTCTGGCCAGTAGCATGTGCATTCCCAGATCACTCCTGCCCTTGTGTAAGAAGTGCACAGATGTTCAGGTGAGGGTATGGCGGACCTGTAAGCTCTGCCCTAGAATGCCCCTCCTAGCTGGTAGAGCAGGTTTGGGAGTGAGGATTGTTGGGAAAACAAGAATTTCCTCTTGCATGTTTTACTAGAGTGCATGGGCTCTGATCAGAAGAGTTTTGCCTTGTTTTTAGATACCTCTCATACTAGACCTGCATGACTCAAATACTGCTCTAAGTAGATCACTGACCTACACCCATTTGGGCATCTTGACTTTGTGTAGCTGAAGGGATTTAGTTTCAAAGTTACCCTTGGGGGGGGGGGGAGGGAGATAGCAAGAACAAAGCTTCAACCCAAAAGGAAAACGCAGGACCATTAAAGCACTATAAGGATAGGCCCCTGTTCTTTCTTCAGTATTACAATGATCTGCTTAGTTTGAAGAACATCAAATGACTGAGCGTTTAATTGAGGTCACCGATTATTAGAAATGCTGAGACTTGTCCATGTGATGTAAACGTTGTTCACTTGACTACCTTACTCAAAGCCTGCTAGCCTAGAGAGAAGAGTTAGGAGAAATGGGATTTTTGGGTGAGCTGTGGAGCACAGAACTCCATGGAGTTACTATGGAGAAATCCCCTCAGAGGGGCCTGGAAAGGATGCAGGGGATCAATGGAATTTAGTGGGCCGTGATGAGGTTTTTACCTTCCTTTGCAGACTCGGAAAGCTTTTCAAACTTCTGACAGCAGTCTTGCTGATGTGCTTCTGCCAGTCTGACATCTTTGCTTTTCAATCTAGCTTTGTCCAGGGCTTTGTTTGAATTTTCATAGTCCGCAAGACTCCGGGTACGTCTGTATAGGAGATCCTTTAATAATTAAAAAAAAAAAAAAAGGAGATTAGATGCTGTTGATACAAATAAGAGTAACATCCAGAGAAACTGGTGCTGGATTCTGAGCTTTGGTTGCCGAGTAAGGCAAGCAATCGGCCTCACACAAACTGTACTTCTAAGCCAACAGAGCACTTGATCCTACCTCTTAGAAGCATAAAACGAAGCTGAAAGTAGCTTTGAAGTTCAAGAGCAGCTATTTATGGATGCCTATAATAGATGCTCCAGGAAAGTCACTCTAGACTTATTTAAAACTCTTGTGAAGCCATTGTCCCCTCTCCTTCATTCAAGCCAATTTTATCCACCTCCTTAGAGCCCTGGGGTTGCCTGTCCTTCCTTACAAGCATTCATATCCTGAACGGAATACTTCTGCTCAAGGCGGGGGGGGGGGGGGGGAAATTAGGCAGGACTTTCTGCAGCCATTAATGTCACTCTTGAAGCACCCAAAGATACACTAGCACTGTATTTACACTAGTCTAGAAATACTTACACAAAACAGTGTTCTGGAAAAAACAGTTCTAAGGCATCAACAACGCCCTGTAAAACTACTAAAGATACGGAGGCCACCGTTTGAGGGGCTAGAGTGTTTGTATTGCATTTCTCTGAATGATCCAATGCAGTAACACTTATTATACTCTAGACACACCATGGTTCAAGCCTGATGCAAACCACAGCTATGCTAGGGTTGCAAATAGTGCAGATGGAAACATCTTCTCCAACCCAGCATGGCACCCTCCTTTGTAACAGCACCAGTATGATCAGAATGGAACACTGACCAGCAATAAAGTTTGCTCTTGAAGGTACATAGAGGGTCCCACCATAAACTTGATCTAATGGAATCTGAACTCAAGTTCATACCAAATCCATGACAAAGCAATGAGAAGTGGTAGGAGGCAGGTGCCATTTTTAATCTTAAACATAAAAGGGTGTTATTTCGGGGGGGTGGGGGGGGACGACTTAGCACTGAGTTCAAGTCTCTCCCCATTTAGGTCAGTGGGTTTACCATTACTTGAATGGGAGCAGCATTAGGACTACATGAACCACTTCTGAAAGTCCCACCCTCAAGCTTTATGGGAATGGTGACAGCTCATGGTATATCTACACAGCAAAGAGAACCCCACGGCTGGCAAGGGCCAGCCGACGCGGGATCACGGGGCTTTTATTGCAGTGTAGATTTCCAGACTCCGGCTGGAAACCAAGTTCTAGGACCCTCCAGCTGCGCAGGGTCCCAAAGTCTACATAGCAATGAAAGCCCTGCATGCCCAAGTCCGCTAGCACAGGCCAGCCACAGGGTTCTCTTTGCTGGGCAGACATACCCTCAGGGGACTTGGGACATAACAGTCATACTGAGTCAGACCAATGGTCCAGCTAGCCCAGTATCCTGTCTTCTGACAGTAGCTAATGCCAGATGCTTCCGAGGGAATGAAGGGCAATCAAGTGATCCATCCCGTCACCCAGTCCCAGCACGTGTCTGTCAGGATTGGGGACGATAGTATGTAACAGCCTTTCACGACGAAAGGCTGTTACATACTGAATATCTAACCTGAGATTGTTGTTCTTGCTTTTAATTGCAAGACTCAAGTTGGTACAGCTGCTTATGATCCGATTATCTTCTTACAAACCAAGATTTAAAAAAATGTTGCACAACACAATCCAATAGGAAACCTGAAGGGCTTTTGAGAGACTTGAACTAAAAACAGCTGGTAGACTTGACCTCCTGCCTTGAAGATCTGCTTTCTTACATTAAGTGGTAAAAAGGGAGTTTTGACTACTTGACAGTCTCCCCCAGTTGACAATTGCAGAGTTATTTAAGCTGTCAGCTAGCAGATCCCTGCTTTTGAGGGTGGAGGGGGAGGAGGAGTGGCTTGTCAAGGGTCCCCTCAACACTTTGCTCTGAACTTCTCTACTCTGTTCTGCTAGATTAAAGCCCAGAAAACATGCACAGCACATCTATTTTTCCAGGGACAAGGCAGGGAAGAGACTCAGGCTGTATTCCTGGTTGTGGGGTTTGGGGGGGGAGAACACATGCACAAGCTCATGTGCTAATTAGCAAGTTCGTAACTAACTTCAGGGAATAAATACAGGAGCAGCTTTGGCAGAGGTGGCTCACCTTTGCTGCTTCTATGTTGAGCATGTAGTATCTTAACAGTTCAGTCAGCTTTAAGTCTTCGTCTGATGACACACGACTCTCTACCTTCTACAGAAGAAAGGAGCAGATAGGAATGACGTAACAAGAGACAATGAAACCTAGATTTACGGCCCTTCAAAGAAGCTCTTACCCTGAGTTTTTCAAAGAGCTCAGCAACTTTGAACAAGTACCTAAAAGAACAGAAAAAAAAATTCTTACATTTCATGGAAACCTGTAATGTAGCACTTAAAGAACACAAGATGTGTTAGTACAAGAGCAGAAACCTACACAAGTTTGCATACTGGTGTAGGTGCATGTTTAGACAAGTCCTTATTTGAATGAGGAAATTAGAGTACAAGTAAGAAAATGTGTCCAGACTGAAACCAGTGTGAGAAGACAAGGCACTTTTAGCTTTAGCCTGCTATGAGAGAGTCTACCTAACTTGTAAACTTTGTTCCAATGGGCTTGTCTTTATGCTCTGGAGCCACAAAGAAGTGTTTAATAATGCTTACAGGACACCTCTTTGAGGGGACATTTTGCATTGCACCACACTTATTTATGCAAGTCATTCAGGCCTCATATGCAGAATGGTTCTCCCAGGAAAAACTGGCCTAATAAATTAACAAATCGCTGACTTGCATTGAGAAAAGAGCCTCGGTGCCGACAATTATAAGTCAGTGTTTGTCCAAACCCCCAACCAACCAATGAATGGTATCAGTGCATTCTGGGAAGGCAAGGTGCATGGGATAGCTGTCAG
This sequence comes from Trachemys scripta elegans, assembly GCF_013100865.1. Classification (NCBI taxonomy): domain Eukaryota; kingdom Metazoa; phylum Chordata; order Testudines; family Emydidae; genus Trachemys; species Trachemys scripta. The sequence continues at coordinate 7,772,571 of NC_048300.1, read as the reverse complement.
CAGCAGCATATAGGAAGTCTCATGTTGTGGGTGCTCCTCTACATGTGCTAAGGGCAATGTACTCTAGTGCGACCTGGTTACAGGAGCTAGGAAGAAGGAAGACTGGCCAACCTGTTTACAGGTAGTCAGGGGTCCCTTCTACACTAAAAATTCTGACATCACCAGAAGGCAGCCATGTGTCAGACTACTACAGGGTCCAGGCAAAGGACACACATGGTTAGTTACCACCATGAGTATTGGCCATGTATGGCCACATGCCACGTTTACAGACAAGCTTGTCATGCACAGGGTACAAACTTAGTTATACGTTAGACAGGGCTTCTATAACATTTTGTATAACATACAAAATGGGAAATGACTGCCTAGGAAGGAGTACTGCAGAAAGGGATCTGGGGGTCATAGTGGATCACAAGATAAATATGAATCACTGTTCAAGAACAGGCAAACATCATTCTGGGATGTATTAGAAGTCTTATGAGCAAGACACAAGAAGTAATTCTTCCACTCTACTCTGTGCTGATTAGGCTGCAATTGGAGTAGTGTGTCCAGTTCTGGGTGCCACATTTCAGGAAGGATGTGGACAAATTGGAGAAAGTCCAGAGAAGAGCAACAAAAATGATTAAAGGTCTAGAAAACATGACCTATGAGGGAAGATTAAACAACATTTTGTTTTAGTCTGGAGAAGAGAAGACAGAGGGGACATGATAACCGTTTTCAAGTACATAAAAGGTTGTTACAAGGAGGAGGGAGAAAAATTGTTCTTCTTAACCTCCAAGAATAGGACAAGCAGCAATGGGCTTAAATTGCAGCAAGGGTGGTTAAGGTTGAACATTAGGAAAAAAAAAAACTACCTGCCAGAGTGGTTAAGCACTGGAATAAATTGCCTAGGGAGGTTGTGGAATCTCCATCATTGGGGATTTTTAAAAGCAGGTTGGACAAACGCCTGTCAGGATGGTCTAGATAATACTGAGTCCTGCCCTGAGTGCAGGGGACTGGACAAGATGACCTCTCGAGGTCCCTTCCAGTTCTATGATTCTAGAAGGCTAAAACTTGGTCAGACATCCTGTGCACCACGAGTCCAAATCTGCTGGATTCAATTAGGATTCTATTTAAAAACATTAAGTGGAAGTGGATATGTGCCATAATGATAGCACCATTAAAAAAATAAAATAGAAAAACTCTGAACACCAAAACTAGAGATACTAATTACCAAGGAGGGGACCTCAGTTTATTGTGTAACAGAATTAAAATTGGACTACTCCATACAAAAGTCCAAGATCAGGTATTCACTGAACAATTAGTGGGTTTGCTTACTTTTTAGTGACTGTGGGCTCTTCAAGAGCCAGGCTGTTTAAGCAAGCTGAAGTGCTGATGTAGTCATCTGCAACATCTGCAGGAACAAGGACAATGCGGTCAGTTTCGTCTCTAGTGACATACACTGACATTACACAGAAAAGGTTTGTAAAAAGGTTTCACTTTTATGTGATCTTGTCATCTTATCTGCCTTTGCGCATGCATCCTTGATTCTGTTGTAATAGTTTACGAGAAAAATCTTCTCTTGCTCAAAGAAGTCATCCACCTCCTGAAAAGAGAATAGGATGTTAAACCGATTGCACGGCTAGAGCATTAGCATCTCCTTCATTTACCAAGGAGTTCAGTAAGAGACTTTAAACCTTTGCCCCTATGTTGTGAATCTGGCCATTAAGTGTCGCTACACATTTCTAGCCTCCCCTTCATAGTGTACACAATGAAACAAGCCACAGCTGCTTAAAAAGTTTCTCTAGTACAATTTTCTCTTTATGCAGAAGTGATGAGGGACCCCTAAAAAAGGAAGAGTCTGGTGGCACTGAATTTTCATTTTCCTTTTGACATACCTCCACCCAGCTTGGTGGAGACCTGATTCTCCAGGCCAGTGGTATGTGATGGGCAGCAATTTAAAACATGACAAAAAGTTCAGAAGTTATGGTTCTTACGGTCATAACTGGTATTACAGCATGTACTATAAAGTTTAGTGTTTTACTATGTATTTAGTGCAACCAAGTTCATTAACGTGGTAATCCACTTAAAAGCAAAAGGAAGTTAATTTTGCCTCTAACACTGAGGATGGAAAGAAAAAGCTTTATCACATTCAACTCTTAATTAGTGCAGCTGCAACATACGATGGACGTGTCTCAGTTGCTCTGCACTTCAGAAGGTTGGGAGAAACACTGGAAATGTAGTATAGAGTTACCTCAACTTTTCATTGTCTACGGAAACAACTGTGCTACAACATGCTGTCCATCACTAGTCAACACCTCTCCAAGTTAGGAACACTTCAAAGATGACTAGTTCTCTACTTACAGTCAGCAGGAGTTGAACCTTTACATCTGATTTTATGGCATTTCCTTAGAAAAAGCTTAGGTCATGGGAGATTAGCATTGCTGTCTGAAGGGGCAGAGGTTCAGTGGCTGGTCTCCCAAGGTTTCACTCAATGTTAACAGTTCATTATTCTAGTGCAGGGGTCTCCAGCCTTTTTATGCCCAAGATCACCTTTGAAATTTAAGGGCAACCCAAGATCTACCCCATCCCTTCCCTAAGCCCCCACCCTGCTCACTCCCTCCCCCCCTGACCCTCACTCACTTTCATGGGGCTGGTGGATTGGAGGTGGGGTGTGGGCTCTGGGCTGGGGCCAAGGGGTTTGCACTGTGGGAGCAGGCTCTGGGCAGAGCCTGGGGCACAGTGTTGGTGTGTGTGTGTGGGGGAGAAGATAAGGGTGCTGGATCTGGGAGGGGGTTCAGGGCTGGGGTGTGGCCTCCCACTGGACAGCACTTACCTCAGGCATCTCAGTGAGGCTAAGGCAGGCACCCTGCCTGCCCCAGCCCCATGCTGCTCCCAGAAGGGGCCAATGTGCTTGGGGGGGTGGGGGGAGAGGGGAAGAAGAGGAAATGTGGCTCTGCGCACTGACCCTCTCTGAGGGCACCACCCCAAAACTCCCATTGGCCACAGTTCCCCAGCCAATAGGAGCTGCGGGGGCAGTGCTTGCAGGCAGGAGTAGTCCCCTGATCTCCCCCCACCCCCTACTTCAGTGGGATGTATTGGTTTCTGGAGCTGAGTGGAGGCATTCTAGTACTATTAGATATGCAGAAGTTTCAGCAGACCACCACATTTTTGCTCAAGAGTCAACGACTACACTCAGAGCAGTTTCTTTAGGAGGATATTACTGGGTGACTCTTCACTGTCTACTGAAGAGTTAGATGTTTTTTTTATTTTATTTTTTTTGGGGTGGGGGAGAAGGGGGGAGAGAAGAACCACCAAAACTGACTCCTTAGATGTCCAACTCCAGTATTTATATCCTTGGAGCCCAGGTTTGTCAATTTCATCCCCAGCTTGCCAGTCATGTACTTCCTCTATGTAGGCAGGTTTTACCTATTCAGACACAATCAAGTGCTCTCAACTCTGCAATGGATTGGCTTAACCGATCCTTCAGACTTGATAGCAAAGATGAGGTAGGTAAGTTATTAAATATACTGTTGACAAAGCTAGGCGAAACCTGCACCAGGAATAAAGCAATCCTACATAGTAGAAAGCAAGAGTGAAAAGGGATCTGATTGAAGGGGAGCAAATCATCTTACCTTCACTCCAGAGAAGAGGACTTCATCAGCACTCTTCACCATGCTTTTTAAAAAGCCACCAAACATTTCTTTGGTATTTTTTCTCCGAACGCTGAGCTAAAACAACCAACATTTTAGGGGAGTAAAAAGTAATTCAAAGACATGCTTCAAGTTTAATGTTGTACTGGTGTTGTCATTGCACCATACAAAGTGTTGTTTGTACTGCGCTAACTTCTAGCGCTATTTTAAAAGTGACTGAATTGCAAGTTTCCTCTAAAATTCTCGTTTTCAAGTTATAGCACCAGAGAGGTCTTCTTGTAATGAAGGGACTCTTGTTAGAAACATGGGAGTTAAATTTTTCTTTGTGCTGAATTCATTTATGAACAAGGATGTTAGAACAGTCTTTCCCACAGCTGCAGGTGCATTAGAAGTAAGGAGCATTTTAACAGCTTCTATTTAATCTCTCTGAATAAAGAGGGAACATACAAAGCAGAGATGCTGTGTAATGGGCATGTTACACAACAGCCCTTACAGCTGGAGAAAGACAGAGGATTTGAAGTGCACAGGCTTTTCTGAAGCTGAATTTTATCAGCTTAGATAAAAGAAATCCCTTTAGCAAAAATGTAAGTACATTTTTCTTTAAAAATAATCCTACTTAAAATTGGTTCTGAATTATGATAACCTCTGTTAAGGCCTATCATTACTGTAATGCTTAAAACCAAGAATATTTGAGACTATGTTTGCTGCTGAAGTCTTCAAGGAAGTCACTGGCTAAGCACCTGGAATCAAAGTTTGTTGAAGGGCTAACCCAGCTTAGCAGTAGCCTCTTCTGCAGAGAGATTATTTTCTTCATTTTTGTGTATTCAACTAGTTCAATTCAATTAGTTTATTCAAAGTGGAGAAACCAAGTGGGGGTTGATAGCTTGTTCCCCGCCCATCTATAGAAGTGGGTATGGGAACGAGATCTACAAGGTCTAAAGATCATGACGACCAAAAAGTCAATTCGATTCCCTAACTACAGTGAACGCTCACTTAAATTAAAAACATTTTGAAATTATTCATGACTTGCTTATTTTTTCTTCTTACATATTCAAAATATTTAAAGGGATTTTATTTAATTAAAGCATTTTTAAATGCTGTTTATGCATTTTAAATCTAATTCCAAATTTCCAACTAAATGTAGTTTGACACAAATCATGATCTAGTGCATCCTCCTAGCTAGCAAAAAGTAATACCAAATTATACCACCCATGAGAATCAGCCTCTTTTGGAAGACAACTGAAAGGGACACATGCAAAACAAGATTTGAATCAGTGATTTAAATCCATGTTACCCATTTGCCGATTTAAGTCCTAATTTAAAGTCAGTGTTTTAAGTCAATCGAGCCTGGTTTGTATGTTGCAATTTATCTTTTGAGGCAATGATATTTCTGTCATGAATACGGACCCCCCCCCCCAAAAAAAGCTTTGAGTGAGATGGAATTTTTGGCCCTAGGATATTCTTTGAGACGTTGATTGCTCAATCCTACATAGATAACAGTATAAACCAGTGGTTCTCAAATTTCTGTACTGGTGACCCCTTTCACATAGCAAGCCTATGAGTGCGGACCCCCCCCCTTATAAATTAAAAACACTAATATATTAAACACCATTATAAATGCTGGAGGCAAAGAGTGGTTTGGGGTGGAGGCTGACAGCTCATGACCCCTTGAAGGGTCCTGACCCCCAGTTTGAGAACCCCTGGTATAAACCCTATGTAGGATTGTGTGTTTAGATTAGAATTTGCTGTAGTTGTAACAAAACTGATAAACGAGTTCATGGAAACTGACTGCATTCTTAACATCCTGTCCCAGAAGTTCAGAGGAAATGGAGAACGATTCCTTACATCCTGGTCATACTCTAGGAAAACATGGAAGTTGCGATCTTTGTTGAGCACAGGATGAGAAGAAAGTCGCTGAAGGAAAACTTCATGTGATGACACAGTCTTCTTAAAGACAGCAAGGTATTCACTGGAAGATCAAGGGGAAAAAAAAAATCTCAAAGTTAAGCACTGATGAAGACGTGTAGTCTGTACCCCCTGCTTCACTGCACAAAGTGTTGCTCTGACAAAAATAATTTTATTTAACGCTTCAGGTTTTGGCCTCGGGCTTCTGAACAAGCATTCCTGTCTCCACCTGGCCATTTCCAGTATATTTTAGAATTCACACAGTGATGGCCAAAAGATGTCTTATGAAGGTTAGAGAAACAAGCTGGGTGGGGTAATCTCTTATTGGACCATCTTTTGTTGGTGAGAGACAAGCTTTTGAGCTACACAGAGCTCTTCTTCAGGGCTGGGAAAGGTACTAAGGTTGTTAGGCATTTATATGGTTTACCTAACCAAGTCCAAGACTTTCTAGAAACAGAGACCTGGTTAAAGTGTTATGGTGAGGTTACACCTCAAGCCAGAGCCTTACTTTAAACAGGGTTGGTGCTACCATGCAAGTAGATCCTCCATCAAAATGCAGACTGACTTTGGTGTCTACACACAGCTACACATACTTACGCTTCTAGTTCTTGCTTCATTTTTGCAAATTCCTCTTTTGTCATAGAGACTTCTCCTTCCCCAAGTTTCTGCATCTTCTCTCGGGGACCATCAAAGTCAGGCTTTGAAGGCGCTGGAGGTATCTAGTCAATATAAAATAGATGGTATTAGTTGCAAGTACCTATCACTCTGTAGTGAAGGTTCCTGGAGTTTCCATAGCTACCTTGTAAACTAATGTACCACTGCTCTTTTTACCCAGGTTTTGTGTAGTGCAGTTTGTTTGTGGATGCAATAGGGCTCATCCAGAGTACCCACAAATCCTGTGTCATATGAGGTGGAGGCATGGGCCTGTTTATCCTGCGATCAGCATGGCTCCTGGAGAAGCCATACTAACTGAGGCTCTCCACCAGCTGCTATCCCTGGACTCAAACACTGAAGTGTCAAGTTCTCAAAAGTCATGGCAGCAGGGTAATCAATGTCTCTCTCCATAAAGGCTTCTATGGGGTAAGGAATGATACCAACATGGGGACAAATTCACTCTGCAGTACCTGCAGGATTCCAATACCGTGAGCTTAAAAGAGTGGAGGGCAGAGTATGGCAGGGTTTTCAGACAGTTCAGGGAAGATAAAAGCAAAGCTATGTTACAACCACATTGAATCTACATAGTTAAGATCCAAGACAGAAAATACTAGCAGTATTTACTTTAGCAGGGTTACATCCTTACTAACTTCCTCTTAGGTGCACCACATTTTCCCATTATAAAATTCAATCCTAAGCAAAACACTTACAATAAATCCTGCATACTCTTCAGTTTCAGTAAGCGTATCATGTAGCCACACAAAGTCTTCATGCTGCCTCGTAACTGAAAACTCTGGGCTTTGAAAAGTTGGCAGTGTAGTCTGGAAGAGAAGAGATACAGAAGTCCTACTGTTTTGTAAGCTAGTGCTTTTAGAAGCAGTTTTGTTCATTAGTTTCCATAGCAAGCCCTTTTGATTAGTAAAGGCCAGACCTAATTGCCTTTTCTAGTGTTGGCTAGCCCTCAGTTAAGGTGAGCCTTCACTGCTAAGGGAGATATGCAAAGAAAGGATAATTTTGTAGGAACAAGATATTCAAGTGTGCCATACCACTTTAGCTGACCAGAATTAGTGATATCTAGCTCTTAGGCCTAGTCTACACTAGGAGTTTAATTCCTAGTCTACACTAGGAGTTTAATTTAATTAACCCTGCACCCATCCACACAACGAAGCCATTTATTTTGAAATAGAGGGCTCTTAAAATAGATTTCTGTACTCCTCCCCGACGAGCGGAGTAGTGCCAAAATAGATATTGGCATTTTGAATTCGGGTTAGCGTGGCTGCAATTCGATGGTATTTGCCTCTGGGAGCTATCCCACAGTGCACCATTGTGACCGCTCTGGACAGCGATCTGAACTCTGATGCACTGGCCAGGTAGACAGGAAAAGCCCCGCGAACATTTGAATTCCATTTCCTGTTTGCCCAGCGTGGAGAGCACAGGTAACCATGCAGGCCGATAATCGAAAAAGAGCACCAGCATGGACCGTGAGGAAGGTACTGGATCTGATCGCTATATGGGGAGAGGATTCAGTGCTTGCAGAACTTCGTTCAAAAATACGAAATGACAAAACTTTTGAAAAAAAAATGTCCAAGGGCATGATGGAGAGAGGCCACAATAGGGACTCAGAGCAGTGCCGCGTGAAAGTCAAGGAGCTCAGACAAGCCTATCAGAAAACAAAGGAGGCAAACGGTCGCTCCGGGTCAGAGCCGCAGACATGTCACTTCTATGCTGAACTGCATGAATTCTGGGGGGGGGGTGCGCACCACTACCCCACCTCTGACCGTGGATTCTGAGGCGGGGGTAATCTCATCAGCCACACCTGAGGATTCTGCAGACGGGGAAGAGGAGGATGACGAGCTTGCGAGAGCACACAGCACTCAGTTCTCCCCAACGGACAGGATCTTTTTCTCAGCCTGACTGAAGTACCCTCCCAAGCCAGTACCCAAGACCATAACCCCATGGAAGGGACCTCAGGTGACTTTACCTTTTAAAATATAAAACATGGTTTAAAAGCAAGCGTTTAATGATTAATTTGCCCTGAGGACTTGGGATCATCCCAGATAATTCATGGCGGGGGAGGAGGGGGTTTGTTTTCTGCTGCTGAAGGTTAACAGGAAAACCGCAGCAGTCAACAGGCTTTGCTTGGTATGTGGGAAAGGAGAGCGCAAAAGCTGAAAGACAATGGCTTACCATGGCCGCATGCAAGCCGAATTCTGTTGCCCGGACCTGCATCTGTGATCTAACACCAAAGCCGCAGGCACTCAATATTAAGATGGAAAATGCTACCTTGTACTGAAATCACATGTGCTATGTAATGTGAATAGTGTTGTTCATCGTGAAAGATTATAAGCATTGTTCTGTAAAATGTATTTTTAAAAACCTCTTTTTTCCCCATCCCTCCAGCAGCTGCAAATTTTTCAAGCCTCCCTCCTCTGTCCCGAAGGCTATCTCAGATAAGGCGGCGGAGAAAGAGGACACGAGACTAGATGTTCTCGGAAATAATGGAATGCACCCGCAATGAAAGAGCTCATTTGAACGAGTGGAAGGACATGGTATCTAAGTACAGGAAAGATGCCAGTGAATGTGAGGTCATGAGGGATGCTCGAGATGAGAGGTGGCAGGCTGCAATGCTGGGGCTGCTGCGTGATCAAACGGACATGCTCCGGCGTCTGGTGGAGCTTCAGGAATGGCAGCAGGATAACAGAGTGCCGCTGCATAACCTCCTTCCCCTCCTCACCCAGATGTGTAAGAATGTGGGGGGGGAAGGCTCTGTGCATCCTCCCACTCCACCCCAGTGGACAGCCCAACCAAAAGGCTGTCATATTGAATTTTTTCAGTGGCCCTTTACTTCCCTCCTCTCCTCCTCCCAAACCTCACCTGGGCTACCTTGTCAGTTCTCTCCCTATGTTTATAATTAATAAAGAATACATGATTTTTAAATGATAGTGACTTTATTTCATTTAAAAGCAAGCTGTGATTTAAGGAGGGGAGGGTGGTTCGCTTACAGGGAATGAGTCAATCAAGGGGGCGGATTTTCAACAAACAGAACTTTCACACCGTAGCCTGGCCAGACATGAAACTGGTTTTCAAAGCTTCTCTGATGCTCAGTGCTTCCTGGTGTGATCTTCTAATCGCCCTGGTGTCTGGCTGCGCATAATCAGCAGCCAGGTGATTCGCCTCAGCCTCCCACCCCACCATAAAGGTCTCCCCGTTACTCTCACAGATATTGTGGAGCCCACAGCAAGCAGCAAAAACAATGGGGATATTGGTTTGGCTGAGGTCTGACCGAATCAGTAACGAGCACCAGCAACCTTTTAAACAGCCAAATGCACATTCTACCACCATTCTGCACTTGCTCAGCCTGTAGTTGAACAGCTCCTGACTCCTGTCCAGGCTGCCTATGTATGGCTTCATGAGCCATGGCATTAAGGGGTAGGCTGGGTCCCCAAGGATAACCATAGGCATTTCAACATCCCCAACGGTTATTTTCTGGTCTGGGAAGTAAGTCCCTTGCTGCAGCCCTTTAAACAGATTAGTGTTCCTGAAGACGCGAGCGTCATGAACCCTTCCCGGCCAGCCCACGTTGATGTTGGTGAAATGTCCCTTGTGATCCACAAGTGCTTGCAGCACCATTGAAAATTACCCCTTGCGGTTTATGTACTGGGTACCCTGGTGCTCCAGTGCCAAGAGATGGAACCCATATCCTTATATCGCCCCGCCACAGTTAGGGAATCCCATTGCAGCAAAGCCATCCATTATGACCTGCACATTTCCCAGAGTCACTACCTTTCGTAGCAGCAGCTTAGCGATTGCTTTGGATACTTGCATCACAGCAACCCCCACAGTAGATTTGCCCACTCCAAACTGATTCCCGACTGACCGGTAGCTGTCTGGCGTTGCAAGGTTCCACAGGGCTATTGCCACTCGCTTCTCAACTGTGAGGGCTGCTCTCATCTTGGTATTCTGGCACTTCAGGGCAGGGGAAAGCAAGTCAAAGTTCCATGAAAGTGCCCTTACGCATGCGAAAGTTTTGCAGCCACTGGGAATCGTCCCACACCTGCAACACTATGCGGTCCCACCAGTCTGTGCTTGTTTCCCAGGCCCAGAATTGGCGTTCCACGGCTATAACCTGCCCCATTAACAGCATGATCTCCAAAGCACCAGGGCCCACGGTTTGATGGAATTCCATGTCCGTGTCCTCATTATTCTCGCTGCCATGCTGCCGTAGCCTACTCCTCGATGCCTGGTTTTGCAGGTTCTGGTTCAGCATAACCTGCACGATAACGCGCGAGGTGTTTACAATGTTCATGACTGCTGTCTTGAGCCGAGCGGGCTCCATGCTTGCCGTGGTATGGCGTCTGCACTGTTCACCCAGGAAAACGGCACGAAACAGTTGTCTGCTGTTGCTTCCCTGGAGAGGTGGGAGGATGTACCCAGAACCATCCATGACAATATTTTTGGCCCCATCAGGCATTGGGATATCAACCCACAATTCCAGTGGATGGAGGAGACTGCGGGAACTATGGGATAGCTACCCACAGTGCAGTGTTCTGGAAATCGACACTCGCCTCGGTACATGGACGCACACCGCCAAATTAATGTGCTTAGTGTGGCCACATACATTTGACTTTATACAATCCATTTCCAAAATTTGATTTATATAAATTCAGATTAATCCCGTAGTGTAGACATACCCTTATATAATGCTTTCAGCAGTAGATCACAAACTTTAGAAAAAATGAGGCAGGTATCCCTAATAGGTATGAAGAAACAAAGGCATGGGGAGGTTAATTTCAATCCACCACTGCTTAGCAAAGCTAAGAGTGGCAGTACTGATCTGTCTGGAGACTCAAGCCAACAACCCTGTGTCAGTTACTTGGGTTCCATTTGGACAGTTTTCTTCCCCTTCTTAAGGTGTAAATGTATAAATAGGCAGGACCGAAAAGAAAAAAAAAAACCACAGCAAAAAAATTGTGCAAGTGCATCAGAAGCAGGAAGCCTGCCAAACAATCAGTGGTCCCACTGGACAATCGAGGTGCTAAAGGAGCACTGAAGGAAAATAAGGCCATTGTAGAGAAGCTAAGTGAATTCTTTGACTCACTTATCTCTGCAGAAGATGTGAGGGAGATTCCCACACCTGAGCCATTCTTTGTGTGACAAATGTGAGGAACCATTTAAGATGGAGGTGTCACTAGAGGTGGTTTTGGAACAGATTGATAAATTTAACAGTAATAAGTCACCAATACCAGATGGGATTCACCCAACAGTTCTATAATTTCATATTTGAGTTTCTTCAGAACAACCAGGGTACATAACCTATTAATTAAATAAGCTTCTGTACCAGATGACTGGAGAATAGCGAACACCAATTTTTTTTAAATAAAGGCTCTAGAGGTGATCCTGGCAGTTACAGCCAGTAAGCTGAATTTCAGTACCAGGCAAATTAGTTGAAATTATAGTAAAGAACAGAATCGGACACAAATGAACACAATTTGTTGAGAGAGTCAACATTGCTTTTGTAAAGGGAAATGCCCCACCCATCTACTAGAATTTGGGGGTGGGAGGCAACATGTGGATAAGGGGGAATCCAGTAGATACCACGTACTTGGACTTCAGAAAGTTTTTGACAAGGTTCCAAACCAAAGGCTCTTAAGCAAAGTAAGTAGCTATGGGATAAAAGGAGATGGTCCTCTCATGGATCAGTAACAGGTTGAAAGACAGGAAACAATGGGTAGGAATAAATGGTCAGATTTCAGAATGGAGAGGGGTAAATAGCTGGATCTTCAATGGATCTGTACTGGGACCAGTGCTGTTTGAAGTATTCAGGTAATTTTATGAAAACAGTAGCAAACAATGGGATGGCAAAATCTGTGACACAACAACTACTCAAGATAGCCAAGTCCAAAGCACACTGAAGAGTTAAAGGAATCTCAAACCTGTAACTAGGCAACAAAATGGCAGATGAAATTCAGTGGTGATAAACGCAAAGTAATGCACATGGGAGAACATAATCCCAGCTATACACACACAATGACGGAGTCTAAGTTAGCTGTTAGCACTCAAAAAAAGCCCTTGGAGCCTTTGTGGATCGTTCTCTGCAAACATCTATTCAGTGTGCGGCAGCAGTCGAAAGACTGAACAGAAGGATAGAAACTATTAGGAAAGGGATAGCTAATGATCAGAAAATATCATAATGCCCCTATATAAATCCATGGCATGCCCACACCTTGAATACTGCATGCCATTCTGTTGCCTGATCTCAAAAGAGACGTATTAGAATTGAAAGAGGTACAGAGAAGGGCAGCAAAAGTGATTAAGGATATAGAAAAGCTTCCATACAAGGAGAGATTAATGAGACCAGGACTTTTCTGCTGGGAAAAGAAACAACTAAGGGGAGATATGATCGAGGTCTACAAAATCATGACTGATGTGGAGACAGTAAATAAGGAAGTGTTATTTACCCCTTCACATAAGAGCCAAGGGTCACCTAATGAAATTAATAGGCAGCACATTTAAACAAACAAAAGCAAGTACTCTTTCACACAATGCACAGTCAACCTGTGGAACTCCAGGAGAATGTTGTACTTTCGGCCTTCACAACTGGGCTCAACAAAAGAATTAGACAAGTTCAAAGAGGATAGGTCCATCAATCGCTATTAACCAAGATGGTCACAGATGCAGCCCCATTCTCTGGGTGTCCTTAAGTCTCTGACTGCCAGAAGCTGAGAGTGGATGACAGGACATGGATCACTCAATTGCCTTGTTCTGTTCGCTCCCTCTGGGGCACCTGGCATTGGCCACTGTTGGAAGACAGGATACTGGGCTGGATGGACCATTGTTCTGATCCAGGATGGCCTCATGGTTAAGGCCTGCAGTGTTTTTAAATGAAAGCCTAAAATCCAGGAGTTAATCGTATAGGCCCATTTGACAACAGGATAAGTTTCCTACTTGCCTCATTCAAGTGGATTTTAAGCCTGCGTGTGTGTATATTAACCAGCTTCCCCCTTCACCATGAACTTACCTTAGTATGTACAGTGAACTTTACTTTGTCTTTTTCACTCAGGGCATCCGGGATGTCAATTTGGAGGGAAGGATCAATATTCAGATCTACAGACACAGCCCTCACCTGAAACACAAGTTAAAAAGTATTTAAGCCTAAAGTCAGAAGTCAAAATTAGTCTGACTTGCCAATAATCTAAAATTGAAAGAGACCGTGCACAACCAGAAATTCTTAATACCTTGAAAAGAGTCAAATCTTGAGACAGATGTGTCATGGTCATACCTAACTGTATGCGTCAGCTGAAGGGATGCAGAAGAACTACAAGCTTCCTCACTCTAAACACATAGCAAGCAGCTTTTGAACTTGGAGTTAAGTTTAAACAGACATAATAAATAGCCTTTTGAAGAGTCCTTAAAGGTACCTGTAAAGGGTTTTCAGAAGCCTGGTTTGCACCTTGTATATATAAAAATAAAAGGCTCTGTTTTCAAGTTTTCCCTGCTGGTTTAACAGGAATAAAGTCTGTTCTTCCCAGATTTTGTTGGAGGTCTTGGGGCAGGGACAGAGGCACACAGCAGCACCACAGATGTCTGTTAAGGTCTTGCACTTTTAACTTAAAGTCAGGGGTGTTGAAGCTTGGAGGCATCATTTCTTTCAATAGTCAACCACCAATAAGTTTTAAAGACGTATTTACAAAAAGAGCAAGTAATTAGAAGCACCTCCCACCATTGCTCGGTTTCCACTCTTAGGATGTCAATTGACTAGTTTTCTGGTCACTGCAGAAACAAGACTTTTTTTAAATCAAAAACAAGCTGAAGAAACTGAACCTCAAGCGTCTTTGCAGGTTATCAGAGAGCAAACGAAGGCACAAACCCGGTTGTGCTTTTGGAGCTCACTTTTTTAAAATGCGGTAGTTTAATATTAATTGGTCTTTGGAAGACCGGCAGATCCAAAGTTAAGGTTCCATTTAAAAGGCAGATGTTTGGGGTACAGAAGTCAGGTAACTAACTCTGCCCCATACTAGCACTTCCCCACCTTGAGCCATTTTTCCAACCTGCAGTCCTTTTGGTCACTACTTTTCCTTAAAATTTCAGTTTACAGTCTTTAGCTCTTGTGAGCATCCTGCAGTTGGATAAACAGACTACTTGTACCATCTACCATAAGCTACAATAAGTATGGAGTATAGAAGTCTGTTTCTTCTTCTTGCCACCCTTCTCATACCACAGAAGGGCCCCCTTCAGCTGCTCAGCTTCACACTTCCCATTCACTGAGCCATTCCCCCCCCCCCCCCCCCGCACCCTCCACCCCCGCTTAATCAAACAAGCCCTTCACCAACCCCAACATTTTTATTATTAAAAAATTAAGTTATTTAAGTCTGGTAACTAACCGAATATGTGCTTCCCACCATTTTGCGTGCATCTTTTCACCTGCCCTTTCCAGAGTTTTTCCTTTGAGGCTACGTCTACACTGGCAATTGAACGACAAAACTTGTCTTTCAGACGTGTCCCGCCCTCCTGGAAAGGCAAAAGTTTTCCCGCGACAAGCACCAGCGTGAACAGCACGTTGTTGGCAGAAGCGCTCTCCTGCCGAGAACGCAAACACCACTCATTGAGGGGTGGAAGTTGTGTCAGCAGGAGAGCCAACGAACAGCGGCTACACGGCATGACTTTTAGCGGCACGGCTGTAGCAACGCAGCCATGTCACTAAAAGCTGTGTAGTGTAGACCTAGCCTAAGTTGTAAAGCAGGGATGGTCACAGCATCTGGCACACTGCCCATCCCACCACTCAAATCCTCATTAGCACTTTACTGTGCCACTGCAAAATATGGTTCTGGTCTGTACATGAAAAGTCGAGTTAATATGTAATTCCACAGCCACCACCTTTCAAGTCAGAGGCAGTGCTCTGCTCTAGGACGAGATTGAAATTTATAGGCCAAGCTGTATGGAAATATGGAGAGCCAATTATACAAGTCTTTCCAAAAAGACTGGCCCCCACATCTCAGATATCTGAGAAGTATGCCACAAATCTTCCATAAATATTGTACATGAGGATTGGGATGCAATTTATTTCAGGCAGTTTTGTTTTGGCAACTTCCCTTAGTTCTTCAGAGATTAGGGTCGCACCATGAAGATGAGAGTTTGAAGTCTTATAACAAGATTCAGACACAAATTTAAAGATACGGCAGTTTGATTATTAGGGCCAGGAACAAGGTCCACAGGTGGCCAGGCAAGAGATGCAGGAAGTATTATAGCATCTCAATTTAAGCTTGCTTTCAGAACACCCTGCACTGATCTCTCAGATGCAGCTAGTTACATCAGGTTTTAGATAGCAGGCTGATGAAAGCTGCTTTGGGTACTAAAGGTAATAGAGGAAGAGGCTGTTTGGGCCCCCTTCACAGCTTAGGAAAACCTTCCAAACCTTCATATTATTTTAATTGCCCTCTCCTCTGTTACAAATTCAGACCTTGCTGTCTACTGCTGGAAGACCATTGCTAACTGGAGGTCTGGCAGATTTCTATCACCACAAGTACCATCAGGAGTGGAAGCCAGGGGTGAGGATGTGATTTTATAGTCCTAGATCTATTTACCTGACCACTTGGAGGAATGATCTATGAAAGGATTTGGGGGTGGTTGAATCTAAGGGCTAAGAGTGCTCTAAGACTATTTTGAGTTGGAGCATCAACAGAACAGGAGAGGACAGACTTCACCTTCCAGATGTTTTACAATTTGTGGCTTTTTTGTAGTTAAGTCCAGTCTCAGGCCTGTACCATACACCCTACAGCAGCAAAGGGAGCAATAAAGCTAGTTTTTCCCTCCTCCTTTCCAGGACACTTTTCCATTTCCATGTAACATTTTAGCACCAGGCACCATTTTAGTTGTGCCAATTTGCTTAGCAGCTGAATAGCCGACTCAGCTGGTAGAGCAGTGGGCTGTAAATGCTAGATTCCTAAGGCCATAATCTCAGACATTCTTTGAGAGGACAAAGCCCAAGGTTTCCCACTCAAAAACAGATTAAACTTCTCCCCACACTGCCCACCAACACCAGACAGGAAGAGGCCAGATTAGTGTGCAGGGACTGTAACAGTTCAACACACCCCCACCCACCCACAACCCCAGGCATGAGGGGCATGTTGCTCTCTCGTTTTAAAGAGACACATACAAAAGCAAATTTCCTGCTGCTTAGCCTAGGTTTTTTTGTTTTGTTTTTTTTTTGCCAATTTAGGCTCAGCAAGCAGATCACGGGAGTAGTCTCTACACCAGGACAAACAGGAATAGCACATTACTGTAGTAGCTTTTTGCTGGGTATACAGGTTACAGATGCCTGCACATTGTGAGGTGAAAGCTCCTGCAGGCAAGTCAGACACAAATGTTATTAGCCAGCTGCAGTCCTCATTTGTAGTTCAGTAACATCTCAGGGCCTCAGCCTAATCAAATTTGGGCCCCGGCTGTGGTATAGACTACCACCGAGAGTCCCTGTCCTCAGAGAGCTTACAATCTAATTAGATATTACAACCAGGGCTGACGAGAGGGGGGAAGCTGGTACAAGTTACCGGGGCCTGGCAATCCGGAAGGAAGTCTGGGGCCCGGCTTCCCCTCCTCAGCCCTGTTTAGCCAGTCTACCCTTGCTGGGGGGCCCAAAAATTTTTTCACTGAGGCCTGAACCCGCTCTCAGTGGCCCCGATTACAACAGAAGTATTCCCCCTTTTAGACCTTGGAAAACTGTGCCAGAGAGGTTAAGTGACTTCCTGTGGTGTGACCTTGGGTA
This sequence comes from Trachemys scripta elegans, assembly GCF_013100865.1. Lineage (NCBI taxonomy): Eukaryota > Metazoa > Chordata > Testudines > Emydidae > Trachemys > Trachemys scripta. The sequence goes on along the minus strand of NC_048300.1, from coordinate 7,755,624 downwards.
AGTTTGTGGCAGAGCTGGTAATTTAGCCCAACTACTTAGCCACAAGGCTATACCTCTTTAAAAAACAGGATTCTGAACACATCAGCGCCAGGAAAGAAAGCAACACTCCAACACTGTAGCAGTTCTGCAGCAGATGCTCTTCCAGATGTTCTTGACTTTTACCCACAATGCACTAATGAGAGTGTCAAAAAGGGGACCTGACCGTGTCCTGTCAGATCTACTGACCCAACACCTAAAATCCAGATGCTGTGAGCGGGGGAGGCCATGGGTCATCACCGACTCCAGCCCCTACTCAGCCAGGGCCGCCTCCAACTTTTGTCGGGCAGCTGCAGTTCCCAGCCCTGTCTCTGCAGGCAAGTCCCTCCTGACCTGGGCAGCAGCAAATGGTGGTGGGGTGGGGGTAAGAGGAGTGGACAGGGGTGGGGCCTCAGGGAGAGAAGCAGGGCAGGGGAGGTTCCAGCCCTCCTACTGGAATGTCTGGTTTTTAAATATTACCAAGTTGGCAACCCTAGCGCTTCCCCTGCCTTTCATTCTGTAGAATAGCAAGGAAGGGGTATTAAAGTCACCTGGCCCTACCATGCCCTTTTAGGAATGGAAGGATAAAAAGGTTAACAGAGAAAGCTTGTACAATCAGCCATTATGCAGCAAAACACCCAAGGGCTCACTGCCCCATAAAGCCAACCTATATGGAAGTCTGACCATTTCATGTCCGTAATAGTCACAAGACCATTTATTTTAAAGCCAGACATGAATTTGTTTTTTACTGAACACATTTGAGGTACATGAATGAGTTGTAGGATGAGAGTTTTAAGGTCCCCATTCTTATTTTTTCAGGCTAATCTGTTAGAGGGCCCGTCTCCAAGCCACTTATAGGCACTGTCTACAGATGATGTACTACTTTAAGAACGGTTTGGTTCCCCCTAGTAGCACCCTGCTACTGTCAAGTGCTCCAACACATGGTCTAGATCAGGGGTAGGCAACTTATGGCATGCATGCCAAAGGGGGCCCGTGAGCAGATTTTCAGTGGCACTCACACTGCCCGGGTCCTGGCCACCAGTCTGGGGGGGCTCTGCATTTTAATTTAATTTTAAATGAATCTTAAACATTTAAAAACCTTATTTACTTTACATACAATAGTTTAGTTATATATTTTAGACTTCTAGAAAGACCTTCTAGAAACATTCAACTGTATTACTGGCACACGAAACCTTAAATTAGAGTGAATAAATGAAGACTCGGCACACCCCTTCTGAAAGGTTGCTGACCCCTGGTATAGATACTGTTTGGCTTAAATTTGCCTTCAACAACTGAGTACCAGGAGTCTGAACTGTTGTATTGTCCATGTAGGGCAAGTAGTCGTCCTCCTCTCCCAGAGTGCACTACTGCAGGGTTCTCAAACTGGGGATTGGGACCCCTCATGGGGTCATGCGGTTATTACATGGGGGGTTGTGAGCTGTCAGCCTCCACCCCAAACCCTGTTTTCTATCCAGCATTTAGAATGGCGTTAAATATATAACAAGTGTTTTTAATGTTTAAGGGGGGGGTCACCAGTAGAAAAGTCTGAGAACCCTGCACTAGTGGTCTTTTCAAATCTTCCAAAATTGACAGTTTCTAAGAGCTGCTTTGAACCAGAGGAAACTGCAACAGAAAGTTTGAGAGCACCACTTTTGACATAGGGGGAAGTTGATGGTTCAGAGCACATAGCGAGTGTGGACACAAACTGTTCATGCTTCATCTGGTTCAAACAGGAGCAGCTGAAGCCTCTAACAATGACAACGTTTTCGATCAATATCTGCCTAAGTAGTTCCTGTCAGGCGGGGTCAGTTTAACTAGGTCTGACCACAGCACAGCTGTCAATCTTGTTCACTGAACCAGGGCTCAGTGCAGTCCTGCCGCACATGGAGAGAAGCACAAGCTGTTCAGCATTAGCTAACAAGGAGAGAAACGGGATTAACAGTTTTGTTTCAGTTACTGGCAAGGTATTATAGGAGTGGACCTCAAGGTGCGGACAGAGATTTTTAAAAGCCTACTCTTTGAGGTTACTTATCTTTGCTGTCCAAACAGGATTGACAGGCAAAACAATACAAACTGCTGAGTCTGTGAAGAGTGTGATAAGCCAAAGGAAGCAACTTCCGTTCAGCTCGTTTTCAAGGAAAATGTTGCACAACCCAGCCAGTCCTACAGTTGTGAGCTGTCATTTTAGATTATTTTGTAGGGGAAAAGTTGCAGTGAAAGGGGAGGAGGACACAAAGCCTTAGCATTAGTTGGTGACTAGAGAACATTTGCAACACATGACTCATTGTTTCACTACAGTAACCAAGAAGAGAAGTGCAGGGGTCCAAGAGAGGCTGGGGAAGAAGGGTAATGACCTGTCACTGTAGTATCTTAACTAAAGCCTATGGTTCAAACTTGTGTGGATGGTTCATTCTAAATAAAAAGCTAGTTAAGCTTTAACTTAACAACAAGTTTCTCTATAGTATTTAGAGACTGAAGAAAATATCTCTTAGCTTTACAGAAAGAAGTCTATCTACAGCTAGCTCATTCTACTGGGCAGGGACACATTCCAGGTGCATGCAATCCTGTGCTAATGAGTCACATGCCTTGATCTCCGAACCAGACATGCCAGCAGTGCTACTGGCAACTTAAAGATAGGTCTGCACTGGACTTTTGTAGGTTCTCCTCTCCCCCCAAGCTGGCACAGTTAGCTGCAGAAGTCCTAATGTAGACTGGAGCTTACTAGGATGTCTACACTACAGTTTCTACTGCTGGTCACACCACTGTAGCGGAATGGGCACTGAAAGGCTGACATGCCTTTTCCTAGTACAGACAAGGCTATGGAGGAGAAGTGACTGGACAAAGATCTGCATGTGAAAATATTATTTGCAGACCTACCTTGTTCAATACACAACTTTATTTCAGCTAGCAACAGGAGGCTGTGATTCAGCTGGGGGGGAGGGTGGAAGGGGGAAAGAGAAAGAATTAGCATGAAGGTTGTTTTACTCTTGGGCTCTAGAGACATCTAGTTATTTTCTCCTTCAAAAAAAGGGATGTGAAGACACCCAGGGACTTTTTAATCAGCATGGGGTTGCACACTCAATCTCTGTACCATAATCAAATCCTGCAGAGCTCCTTCCTGTAGAAGCAACGTGTTGCATAACTAGCATGTCATATCCCTTTTGTATAGCTTATGCCTGAAGAAAAGCTACCACCCCTCCAGTCTCAGTGGAACAGATTTTTCCTTCCAAAGTAAAGAATTCAAACATGTGATTTGAGCTGGAGTCTAATTAAGATGGCCCTCTTTGCCCTTAAAGCCCCAGCTAACAATGCAGAATGGGGAGCCTTTAACTTTATAAAAGTTTTAACGGAGGGGTCAGTTGCTATGCAACTGCTGAGATGAAGTCTGAACTTCCATTCAAAGCCTTCTTCTCTTCCTTCCCCAACTTGTGATTGGAGTAATCAATGTATTGGTAAGAATGGGTATCGTGATCCCCCATAAATCTGAGCATCAAACTTTTTTTTTTTTGTTAAGAAGCAACTAGTATCCCCCCCTCCCCCCCAATGTGGGCCTTGGCTGCTTGAGAGGTCTGATGTGTGGATCATGATGTGGGGAAAGGGGGAGAAAAAAAAGCCACACAGAATAGGGACAAAAATAAATACAGGAAATTTTAAATCTTGTGTTTGTTCAGGGCCTAGCACAGCTGGGCCTTGGTTGATCACTGGGTGCTCTTCCTGGCTTCTACTGCAATACAATAAAATGCTGTGGGATTCCTTCCTTTAGTACAATTGCTCTTAAACCTCAATTCTGTAAGTCTATATTTCTGACAGTCAGCTAAAGAGTAGGATGTAGCACGTTTGTCATGTATGTAGGTTAGGCAGAGAACACCCATCTTTCCGCAGTTCGTACATCACTGTGGGGCTTAGGTGTCCAGATGCCTGGTGCGAGGCCGCAGCGTGCATCCACAGAGGCAGAAGCAGGCAGCCAGGGAACTTTTACTGTAAACATTTAAGCGCAGAGGGAGTTCAGGCACCTACGTGGCTCAGGGACAGCTCAGTGGGAGTTTTGTGAATTCCAGTGGGACTGGATTCTAGGATCTAGATGCCTGAATTGGCAGATTGGTGCTTAAGTCCTTTCGTGAATCTAGCCCTAAGTGACTTGCTGATAGTCAAAAAAAGTCTGTGGCAAAGCAAGGAAATGAACCCAGGTCTCCCGTGTCCCAGACGAGCACCTCAACTACTGGACTGTGCTCTCTCGGAGAGGCATTCAATGGAAAAGTCTCTCTTGCCTTCCTAAAGTGCCTAGACCCCCATGATTAGTGAATCTGTTGTGTTTGGGGCTGTTCCATGTGTGAGGGCTCTCAAAGACAGGACCTCACCATTTCTGCCCTCCAGCAATGAACCATGAGAGCAGGTGTGGAGAAGAAAAAAAACCTCTCCAGCACCCACTACCCAGATGGTCTGAGGGCCTCCTCCATCCAGTGAGGCTCTCTAGGGAGGGTGGGAGAGACAGCTGGAAGACATCACTTCACCCATACAGTGGCACTTTAGGCAGCTGAGTGGGTGGTGGAAGATGCTGGGACAGCTGGGCAGGAAAAGTTGCCCGAGGTAGCTGACTAGTTGCAGGGGAAGCATCTTTGCATGGCCCTGCCTGGAAAATGCCAAAGACAGCAGGCTGGAAGTGATTAGTGCTCGTGGGGGCCCCATGTTCACCTCCTCTTGCTACTGGTGTTTGTGTTTCCTCAGCTCCAGCATGCTGCAATCCAGTAGAGGGAGCAGCAGGTGGAGAGGCAGACGCCACCTGTCGAGTGCACTCTAGCAAGAGGGGCAGAGTTAAGGTTGCTTAGATGCCTTGATTATGTATTTCTAGGCTTTCATGTGTTTGGACATTTTGAATAACTGAATTTCCTGGATTTAGTGACTGTTTCGGTACAGAATGTCCATAAGTTTACCCAGAAGTAGCAATATGTTCCCTCAACTCTGACTCCAGCTTATACGCTTTTTTTTTTTTTAAAACTGGTTTCCAGACAAAAAAAGTCAACTGGTACCATCAAGGGCAAGTGAGGCTCCCAAAGGTCAAATACATTTGCCTACCATAGCTGCAAATTCAGTCTAAGCACCACATGCCAAAGTCAAGTGCTTTCAGCAACCCACATAGTATAGCTATTGTGCAAGTCCCTGAATTCTGTGATTGATTTTATACAGTACTACATATTTTTAACCTTGTAGATTTTCCCAATATTAACGATGCCAAACAATTAGATGTTATAGTTTAAGTTATTGCAATAATAAATGATCCCATTGTTTACATAACGGCTTGGCACTCTAAAGTCTCAAATAACCACATCAGTACGTTTGCTTTGCAGAACTTCGACTCAGCATGTGGACGCTAGCAGTAAGAATATACTACCCATACTTCCGTCATCAATTTTAAGCACATGCAAGAGCTCCTGATTAGGAAATTTAGTTAGTAGCTTGGCCACTGGAACAAGAGCCAATTGCTACTAAAAGTGTCAACAGGATGAGTCTCATTTTATGAAGTGGCTTTGTTTTTAACCAGTTATCTTTAAAGCCACCCCTCTTTTCATGCAAAGCAAGATCACCTAACTTCAGTGAAATGTATGCTGGCTGCTAGATCTTAGAGATTGTAGCCAAGAAACAAATACAGAAGAAATGTTATGAGCAAGCTTTCACAGTTAGTTGTATTTCTATTGGACACACTATAGCACTATGTTCTAGAGTTCTAAGAGAAAGAAATCAGTTCCATTTAATTTGATCCTCATGTTCTTTAGATGAGGTTTACCTGCATCTAGTCAGGAAAACTTACTTTGAAATAGTCTAGGACATCACTAGCAGTAATCTTAATCATTAAGTGACCTGCAGATACCAATATAAATAATTCAGAAGTAGAGCTATGCTGCATGCTTCAAACACTAGGCATCCAGTTTCTGATTGCCTTTGAGTACGTTACCTTAAGTAAAACTAAAACTTCATTTACTAGAGTATATACAGTACAAACAGAAGGTTATGCAATATTGTAAATAGTTGTGCAACCGGAATAAAGTCAGGACACGCAAAAGTTCGTTCCAAAAGCAGCATTAGCTTTGCCACATCAGTCCTGAAATTTTAATGTGTTTTATAAGCAGTCTTAAGTGAGGCATTTAACCAGAAAAACAGGACTATGCACTACATGTGTGCAATGCATGTTAGTGTTGCTATTAATACCTTAATAGCTGCATTTCCCATTACGGATTTTAACTGGGGAAGCTTCGAGTTGCAATTACATTAATCTGTACTTTAAGCAAAGAAACTGAGGGTAGGTCTACACCAGCGGTTCTCAAAATGGGGGTCGGGACCCCTCAGGGGGGTCATACAGTTATTACATGGGGGTCACGAGGAGTCAGCCTCCACGCCAACCCTGCTTTGCCTCTAGCATTTATAACGGTGTTAAATATATAATAAAAGTGTTTTCAATTTACAAGAGGGGTAGATCACACTCAGATGCTTGCTGTGTGAAAGGGGTCACCAGCACAAAAAAGTTTGAGAACCACTGGTCTACACGGGAATAAAAGACCCACAGCACAGCCATGGCTGGCCCACATCAGCTGACTGGCTCATGGGGCCAAGAATTGCTGTGTAGACAGTCGGGCTCGGTCTGGGGACTCAAAGCTCTGGGACCTTCCACCCTTGCAGGGTCCCAGAGCTCAGGCTCCAGCCTGACCCCAAATGTCCACACAGCAATTTTTCAGCCCTGGAGCCAGAGCCCTGTGAGCCTGAGCCAACTGACCTGGGCCAGCCATGGGGTTTTTATCCCTGCGTAGACATACCCGGAGAGCAAGATGATGTTGCCCCCTGTTTAGTGTTACTATTTTAGCCTTATTTGTTAAGCACCTGAGTGAGGTGACTGGACTGAAGGGCAAACACCTACCAGTGTTACTACTGATCCAGACTGTTCTCCAAGAGAAGTCAGAAGGGCTGTGCCCACATAGCTCCGAAGATATCCCACTATTGTAATTCCACTGACGCTAGCACTAGTGGAAGTAGTGTTATTGATGGGCTACCAGTGTTTCAGGTTGAACAACATGGCAGAGTGCTGGCAGCCAATCTAGACGAATGCTCCCAGCCAGTGAGATTAAGCAGAGTGAATAAAAATCATTTTTTTAATTTAAATTTGATTTTTTGATCAAATGTTTGAGGAAAAGCCTCTCTAAAGATAGTTTTAATTAAGATACATTATAGCTCAAAGATAGCTCATCATGGAATAGGGATTATAAATTCTATAGTACGAGACAATATATTCATGTAATGTTTAAGAAAAGTTTTGTAAATGAGTTCCAATAGTTCATGGATTAGGGATCCAATGTTATGGGGTTCCACAGGCTTCTGTATAGCTTTAGGTTAATTTTTCTATCTACCCAATTGGACTCAGTGCTCAGTCTGAAAGATACCATCAGAGATGCTTAAGTTTTGCAGTTCTCAGACTGTGGTTGTGTGTCTCCAGAGGCAACCTGCTTGTTAACAGCAAAAATGTTTTAAAATAAATATGTAGAGGTGAGAAACAACAGACCTCAACTCTGTTGTCCCTCTGCAAATTTGTGTACAGTCAATCCCTTAGCTCTCTCTAAGAGTGCAAAGTTTCAAAAAGTCCAATGAATACAAGATTGTTGAGGTGGAATATATCTGGACAAGGAGAAGAAGTCTGGAGATAAATGTGCGAAGCGAGGGACATATGCTTGTTTTATTAAATTATATGTTTGCTGTTGAAAAAAATCCAGAATACATAATGTTGTTTTAGTTAAATAAAACAATTTAAATGTCTGTCTGGTGATGTTCTCCTCCTAAAACAGCATGGCAAGAAAATCCTTCAAATATTAATGATTAACCTGTTGAATTGGAGATATTTATGAAGCCATTGGGAGGTGAACTATCTCCTTCAATTACCTTCGGTAAATGAAATAACCAATCATTCATTTTCTGATATAGCTGTAAAACTAATCTGAAAAGTTCTCAAAATAAAATCAGTTTAAAAATGTACAGTGTGTAGGTTTCATTTTTAGAAGGTACCTCTACCTCTGAGAGGTGAAGAATATGTATTAAGTTATAACAACCAACAGAATGCACTTTTATGTAGAAAATGATTAAATTGAGTCTTCCTGACTAGTGATTTAAATCAATTTGATTTAAAATCGAATCCACCCTTAGATTAAGTAAAACTCACAGCCCTTCAATGTATAGAACTGATTTAACAGCAGCAGAACAGGCCCCAGTCTCGTTTCACAGCAGCTCAGGTGGACGTTTGAGACTCTCCATCCTGTCATCAGCACTGATGGTTGAGGGTCTAGCAGCATGTAACGCCTGGCTTACAATGCATGGGCAGATCTGCATGCAGGACAGAACCATTAAGCAATAAGAGTCTTGACTACAGTAATTGTCCAACCAGACATACTATAGAGGTTATGGATCTATTCCAGCTACGCTAGGAGTTGTGCAATAGGTGCAACGATCCCTAAACCCTGCAGATGTTTGCAGAGCTGCTGCGTATGAGTACAAATGATGACCATGCATCACCCATTCGTGTTTCAGCGGTACAGTTCTCCAACTCAGAGAATGGGTCACAATCAACTATGACAGCCAGCCTCTTTAGACAGAGTCAACTCAAGCATTACTACAGTCAAACCAAGGTCCTAGGATTTGGGCCTTATAACAACTGGTCCATACGACAAAGCTCCTTTCCATTGCACATGAAAATGTAATGCAGCCAGCACCAAGCAGAGAGAAAGCTGCTGAGTAGGGCTTACCTGCCCACCCTTCCTCTCAGCAACAGGTCCCAGTAGCCTCATCTACCAGCTGTGCTCTCTACAGGTGGAGCAGAATTTAAGAAACCTCATTTCCCCTAGAAAAGTCCTAGCAGCAGCAGCCACCAGAAGGAACCAACTCTTAAGTCTCTAGGAGCAGCACTATTCTTGGACTGTTAGCACAGTGATGGCTCCTGCTAGGAGAACTATCTGAACACCCAGTCACTTTCCCTCTGACACTTGCCACTCACATCCTCCACCAGTATCAACCCAGGGCATCAGGGGACTGAAATCAATCCACGTGTCCTAGAAAGGTTAACTTCTTCACCTAAAAGCACCTAGGGCATTAAAGTGTACCCAAAAAGCTACCTGCCCAAGGACTAAGCCTGCTAATACCTATGACCATCACACCTACACCACCACACTACTGCTCAAGTACTATCCCCTGTAATTTAAGCCAGCAGTTCTCAACTAGGGGTCTGGGGCTCCCTGGGGGGCTGCAAGCAGGTTTTAGGGGGCCTGCCAAGCAGGGCTGACAGACTCACTGGGGCCCATGGCAGAAAGCTGAAGCCACAGGCCCCAAGCCCCACCAGATGTGGCAGAAGCTAAAGCAACTTAGCTTTGCTGAGCCACCTGTGGCATGCAGCCCCAGGCAACTGCTACCTTCTAACACCAGCCCTGGCTTTTATATGCAGAAAAACAATTGTTGTGTTACAGGTGGTGCACGGAGTTTTTAATAGCATGTTGGGGGGGGGGGGGACTTCAGAAAGAAAATGGCTGAGAACCCCTGATTTAAGCAATACAGTAACTGTCTTGTTGTGTTGCATGCCTTGCCTTCTATTTAGGGCTTATTTTGAAGTGCAACATACTGTTTGAACAGCAGAATAGAATCAGTCCTATCAGTTTCACTGGTACTTGCTAAATATATTCCTGTTCTAATATCTGACCAGCTATAAGGCAGTATGAGCACTATAGGACAGTATTTATCAGGTAAATCGGTAAGTACTGGTGAAGTTGGTCAAGTAAGTGAGTTGACCGAATAGTTACTTTTAAAGTATTTAGAGTAGCAGCCGTGTTAGTCTGTATCCGCAAAAAGAACAGGAGTACTTGTGGCACCTTAGAGACTAACAGATTTATTAGAGCATAAGCTTTCGTGGACTACAGCCCACTTCTTCGGATGCATATCATATGCATCCGAAGAAGTGGGCTGTAGTCCACGAAAGCTTATGCTCTAATAAATTTTAGTCTCTAAGGTGCCACAAGTACTCCTGTTCTTTTTAAAGTATTGTATCTTTTCCTTTTCTGGCTTCACACCACTTTTCCTTCCTCTAATAGGTCATGCTGTCCTTTGCATTCCATTTCCTGCTCTCTTTATTCTACTCCTTCCCCCCCCCCCCCCCCCACCCACACACACACCCCTCCTCCTTTCCATGTTTTCTACTCCTTTCTTCTGCTTTGAAAAGTGTGCTGCGAGCGTGGGCAAATGTATGCCCATCCCACAGAGATCCATCCTCACATGGGTCTTGGAAATTGTTAGCCATTTGATACCCCAGGGATTACCACAGATCCAATGCAAAGTTGGGCAGGAGTGGGCACCGTCTGAAAAAAAGCCAACTTTCTCTCAGCTACTGGAAAAAAGTAGTTAGAATTCTTACCAGTGTGTTGCACCTGGACCCTGCCTGGGGATTGGTATATCAGCCTCTTGCCATTAGGTGTCACATGTTTGAAGCCACCCCAACTCCTGGGGAAAGGAACACACTTTTCTCCCAATCCCCACCCCCTTCCAGATCTTCTTGATTGCTCTGAAGGTTGGCAGTGCTGTCCACTACTCTATCACTCCCTCATTGTGGAGAGGGGAGAGATAGGTTGCTGGAAGAATTCTTCTGTCACCCAAATGCTGTCTATATACAGGTTTACGTTAGCTTAACTATGTCACTCAGGGGTGTGGATTTTTCACACCCTTTAGCACCTTAACTGAGTCAACTTAAATTTTAGTGCAGCCCTGGCCTTAGTCACCCTGGGCAAATGATCACTCCATCCTCAGCCTCCTTGAAATCAGGAGTCTAAAGGAAGAGGCAGGTTTGATTTCCCCTCTGGATGACAGACTTAAGTTGCTGGGGAGGCCACCTACTCCAACTCTGGACCACTTTGCCATCTCTAGACATCTTCTGGATTTTAATAACTTTAAGCAGCTTGCCACTTGAATTTGTCTTTAAATCAGTTTACTTAACTCCCAATGGTCATCTCTACCCTTTCCCTTTGCTTTCCCCCCCCCCCCCCCCCAAGCTAGACCAGCACACCACTCCTCCCAGTCCTTTCCCACCTCCAACCTATCCTACTCACACACCCATCCCCTTCCATCACAGTGTAAACACATGGTCTCAATTCCCACCAAGAAGCTTAACTTATGAAACAGAGGTCAGACACCCATCCTGCTTGATATTTAGGGCCCAAAGATATTCAAGAACAAGTAGGATCTAAGCTTTTGTTTAAAGTACTTACCTAATCCTTGAGTCACAATTGGAAGGTTACACAAACATAATCAGCACAGTTGCCTCCCTGACCCTGCCAACAGCTTGAAACAGTGATTGAAATGCTGCTTCCCACTAAGTGCACTGGGATGTTAATGCCACTTTAATGTCAGCATAACCATTTAATTACAGATTGGGGAGAGACCAGAAGTGAAATCCACAAAGAAGAAGAAAAAAAAAAAAAAAAAAACATGAGGGAAGACAGAGGGAGTAGGAACATCTGTGGTCCTAAAGGGGGCCAATTTTCTGACTACATTATGCTACTTCTAGATGAAATATTGATATAAGCAGCAGTGAAAGAAGTTTAGTTACTACAGTGAGACCATGTTCTGTCTACCCTTGATCTTCATTCAAGTCTCTCAAAGACCCCAGGGAAAACTCCATCACAGATTGACGGCTGGGAGGTATTGTAATTTTAAGTTTATTCCTGGCCCACAGGCCATAAGAACTGTCCTCCCCACAACACAGCTGAAAGGGGCTTTGTCTACACTGATGCAGAGAAGGCTTTCTAGTCATTTTAAGACAATTCCATTGAGCTAATAGATGAAGAAAGCACCTTTTTTGTCCATGCTGATAATCTCAGTGTACTGAAAGAGAGCTTCTGAGTGAATGTGTCACTTCAGAACCGAAGTAACAAGGAAAGCCAAGTGAGATGTCATGGTTGCTTTGAAGCGTATTACAAAAATATGTGCAGGTTTAATTTTCCTCGTTTTTACTGGAGCATTTAAATGTAAGGTGCCCCTTAAAAGCCACTCTTCCAGAGGAAAGTTTCTATGACTCCAACAGGAGACATTGCTTCAGACATTTATAATTGTCCCCCCCCCCCCCATCTCCTCCCCAACTAGTTATGGTGGTCTGATCTAAGGGCAAGACTGCTACATTGTTCAGTGTGCTAGAAGTATAGCGAGCATGGCAATTTTCATAGGAAATGCTTAGATTAAAAGCCACCACAGACACAAAAGTTTATGTTTTGTACGGCCAGCCAAGGGGCTTATTCAATGCTCGGGCAGTTTACTGCTATAAAAAGGACATTCACACGCCATTTTCCCAAGATATTAAACAAGTTAACACTAACTAGTGTTAGTTAAAGAAAAAGTGTAGAGTGGGCTCCGAGTCATGGTGGGGTGTGCCAGATAAGTATAACTCTCTATGTTTCTGTTTTAAAGTTCATTTGAATTGGCACAACACAGTTAGAAATCTGCATGTCCCAGCAGATACTACACTAAGCTAGTGCCAGTCATATCCAGGATGATGGTGAGCGTCCTGTCCTCCCACAAGAGCTCTAACATGCCAAGTCCCTTAGGGATCACTGCTCCAAGGTATCAAGATACAACCATTAAAAGAAAACTATCAACATGGACTGTGATTAAGGACATGCAGCCTGTGTTTCATCTAGAAATCATGGTGGTCTCACAGGTAATAACATGGACTCTGGATCATAAAAGAAGATCAGCTGTCTGAAATTGACTCCAGAAGAGACTAAAGCAATGCTAACTGGAAGAGGTAATCTTATTTGAGCACCAGCAGTTTATATGCATTATCTGAACTTTCAGTTATTTGTTCAGTACTTCCATGAAACATTCAATGTAGTTTATTATGACATTTTGCTCTTTTAAGGCCACTGCAATTTCTGCCCTTTGTTTCTCTTCCTTTGCCAGCCTCCTTTCTTTCTTCCTTTCCCTAAGTTTGTGCATCATCTCCTTTCTCCCCTCTATTTTCTTCCCTGCTGCAACTCACATTTTCCCCAACCCCCTTGCAAGCCTCACTAAGGCCCCATCCCTCAGTCTGTTAAAATGATCAGCAGTTAACTAGTGCTGACATAAGCTTTAGAGTTCAAACCGAAAGAGTTTAATGGGGGCTGGGAGAAATTCACCCCTCTCCGTCATTACTTCAGCTGCCTGCAGACTCAGGAAGACAACAACACATCAGTTACACTTTCCAAATGTGATCAAAGTTTTCTTTGCAACCATGAAGGCTAGATAGACCAAGTCAGCCACATACGTAGACAGATAGGCCAGAACCTACCCACAGGTCAGGTATTTGGCTTAAGTCATATACTGTTTCCATGCTCTTAAGCACGCCCTTGGTACTCCATTGGGACTGTGGATATTAAGCTGAAGTTCCTTTTCCTCCCTACTGTATAAATACAAAATCCTAGAGTACAGGGAGCATTTTGTTTAAGGCATTTTGGTTTTCAGCTTTCAAAGAAACCAAAATCACTCAGCAGTTCCAGGACAGTTACTCTGTACTGCCTCCACAGGTCTCAAGTGGATAGAGTCAGTCCTCACCGACTCTGGGGAGGGGCCATGGTTGTTAGTTACAGCACCAGCCCAGCCACCATGGTACAGACACTGGTGCAGCCAACACATACACACACACTCCAGGGGAATTTAAAGCAGGGCCAGTCAGCAGAGCAGGGAGTGAAGACAGGGACAGGGCAAAGAGCACAGCACAAGGAGGAGGCAAACAACAGATCTACCCCTGGGCAGAGCCCAGCCAAGGGGAAGGGGCTCCAGGATACGCAAGAAAGCAGCCAGCCCCACCAGTGGGAGGAAATCAGTCCCCCAGCAGGGGGGGCTCAGCCAGCAGCCCCTTGGCAAGGGAGACAGATATTGGGGTCACAGCCCCACTGGGAAGAGGAACCAACTCCTTCAGTACAGGGCTCTGCCATCCAGCCCAAGGGGGAAGCAGCCCAAAGGGAGAGGGAACCTGGGGTGGGGGGTCACAACCCCCCCAGGAAGGGGGAAGCAGCCCCAAGGGAGAGGGAGCCTGGGGTGGGGGAGGTCACAACCCCCCAGGAAGGGGGAAGCAGCCCCAAGCGGAGACGTGGGGGGGTCTGAGCCCCCAGGGCGCCCCACCGCAACACGAGCCCCCCTCGTACCTTCCTCTTCTCCTCCACCTCCTCGGGCAGCGCAGCCATCGCGCCCACCGCTCCTTGCTCACAGCCACCCACTTCCCTCAGCGCCCGCGGCGGCTCATATAGGCTCAGGCCACCTGACCCACGCGAGCGGGGCCGGGCACCGCCTCCTCAGCACCTCCCCCACCTTCCCAGCAGCACGCGGGCGGGCGGGCGGGCGGCCACCATAGAGATCCAGGAGCCTTTCCCACCAGGGGGAGCACTCGCCTGGCTTTGGGAGGCCATTTTGGATCCGGGCGGGAAAGCGTAGCTGGGCACGTACGCTTGGTGACCCTGCCCTTAGGTCAGAGGGCAGCGAGAGACGCCCGTCTCCGTCACGTGTTCACACCGCCCCTCCTATCACAACCGTAGCCTCCCGCCGACGTAAATCTCAACCGCCGAGCTCCGCGCCGAGGGGGGAGGCGAAGTGCATTGTGGGCGTTGTAGTTCTCGGGATCCAGGAGCTGTACAGCGTATAGGCCGAGGGACGGGGGGAGAGAACTACAAATCCCGAGAGGCGGCGCGCCGTTCTGGCGGGAAGGTAGCGGTGGGCCAGGCGCTGGGCGAGCGGAGGTAACGGCACTAACGGCTGGAGGGAGGGAGAGCGCTCGGATGGGGTGCGGGGTAAGGGCCACGAGCTCCGCGAGAGAGATGTGTCCGGCTGGGCAGAGCCGTGTCCCCCTATGGCCAGGTCCCCGGTGGGACAACAACCTCCCGCTGCTGCCGCCGCCGGTGTAGCCCCACAAATTGCTCCCCTCCCCTTTTGCTACTGGGAGCGGTTTCTGCCACGCAGCGTAGCAGTTTGGTAAACACTCCCGGTCTGCTTCCTCTGGGGGGGGGGATGGTTGCAAAACGGGAGGGATGGGGTTGTGGTGGAAAACACTCCCGGTCTGCTTCCTCCTGGCTAATGTGCCAAATTGATCTGTTGCATGATTGAGGCATACTATTTTACTTTTTTGTGTGTGAATCCGTGAAAAGGGAGGTAAGGTTTGGGGGAACGGAGCATGCCCCTGAGCCCAAGGTGAGACCACAGTGGCCCCTTTTCATTTTTTCCACTGGCTTCTCCTTGCTTAGTTCCAATGACTGGGCTGCTCATGCACCTGTCACTGGTCCAGGGATGGTTGCGAAACGGGAGGGATGGGGTTGTGGTGGAAAACACTCCAGGTCTGCTTCCTCTGGGGAGATGGTTGCAAAACGGGAGGGATGGGGTTGTGGTGGAAAACACTCCCGGTCTGCTTCCTCTGGGGGGATGGTTGCAAAACGGGAGGGATGGGGTTGTGGTGGAAAACACTCCCGGTCTGCTTTCTGTGGGGGGGATGGTTGCAAAACGGGAGGGATGGGGTTGTGGTGGAAAACACTCCCGGTCTGCTTCCTCCTGGCTAATGTGCCAAGTTGATCTATTGCATGATTGAGGCATGCTGTTTCACTTTTTTTTGTGTGAATCCGTGAAAAGGGTTTTTTTTTACTTTACTCTTCCAATTTTCATCATATACAAAGCAATTTTTGGGGCCCCTTCCATAAAAAAAAGTTGCAATACTCTAGTAACATGTATTTGGAAATGTAAAAAATAACCAGTGAAATACATTCAAAAATTAATTTGTAATAATTTGAAAATACACTAAATCCAACATTTGAAAACATTAAATGCTTTAATAGGATGTAGACATTTGCAGTTACATAATGGGCTCTCACTGGGTGATGGTGATGGTTGGTGCAAAAGGGCTGTCGCTGCCTGGAGGTGGTCTACAAGGACCCCTAGGTCCTTCTCCTCTTCCGTTACTTCTAACCAATGCGTCCCCATCTTGTAACTAAAATTGTTGTTAGTCATCCCCAAATGCATCACCTTACACTTTTCACTATTAAATTTCATCTTATTTCTGACACTCCAATTCACAAGCTCATTCAAGTCTCCCTGCAGAATATCCCTATCCTCCTCCGAATTCACAACGCCTCCCACCTTCGTATCATCCGCAAACTTTATCAGCCCACGCCTGCAATCGGTTCCGAGGTCAGTTATAAATAGATTGAATAAAATGGGTCCCAAAACTGAACCTTGAGGCACTCCACTAGTAACCTCCCTCCAACCTGACAGTTCACCCTTCAATACGACCCGCTGCAGTCTCCCCATTAACCAATTCCTTATCCACCTCTGGATTTTCATATCAATCACCATGTTTTTCAGTTTAACCAATAATTCCTCATGGGGTACAGTATCAAACGCTTTACTGAAATCCAGGTATATTAGGTCCACCGCATTTCCCTTATCTAATAAGTCCGTTACTTTCTCAAAGAAGGAGATCAGATTCGTTTGGCACGATCTGCCCTTCGTAAAACCATGTTGTAATTTATCGCAATTGCCATTAACCTCCAGGTCCTCAACTAGTTTCTCTTTCAGAATTTTCTCTAGCACCTTGCACACTACAGATGTTAAACTAACAGGCCTATAGTTACCCGGATCACTTTTTTTTCCCTTTCTTGAAAATAGGAACCACATTAGCTATTCTCCAGTCTAACGGGACCACCCCCGAGTTTACAGATTCATTAAATATTATCGCTAATGGGCCTGCTATTTCCCGCGCCAATTCCTTGAATATTCTCGGATGAAGATCGTCCGGTCCTCCCGACTTAGCCCCATTAAGGTGTTCGAGTTTTGTTTCTACCTCGGATACGGTAATCCCCCATCCTGAATGCCCCTCTGTAATGGTGCTAGTAACCCTAATACCTTCATTGGCCTCATTAAACACCAATGCAAAATATTCATTGAGATATTGCGCCATGCCTAGATTATCTTTAATATCCTCGCCGGCAATAGTCTTCAGTGGTTCCACTTCTTCTTTCTTTGCTTTCTTCCTATTTATATGGCTGTAAAACCTCTTACTATTGCTTTTAATTCCCCTCGCTAGGTCCAACTCTACACGGCCTTTGGCCTTTCTCACTCTATGTCTACATTCTCTGACTTCACTAAGGTAAGTTTCCTTGCTGATCACTCCCCTCTTCCAGTCTTTGTACGCTTTCTGTTTTTTCCTAATCGCCCCTTTGAGTCGGTCGCTCATCCAGCTCAGTCTAAATCTCTTGCTTAGTAATCTTTTTCCCTTTTTTGGGATACAGGCCTCTGACAGCTCATGCATCTTTAACTTGAAGTAATCCCAGGCTTCTTCTGCCTTTAGATCCATTAATATGTTTGCCCAATCCACTTCCCTTACCAGTCCCCTTAATTTGTTAAAATTGGCCTTTTTAAAATTATAAACCCTAGTCTTTGACTTAATTCTGTTACTCCTTCCATTTATTTTAAACCGAATTAGCTCATGATCACTGGAGCCCAAATTGTCCCCTACTACCACTTCCTCAACGAGGTCCTCACTACTTACCAGAATCAAATCTAAAATGCCCCCCCCCTCGTCGGTTCAGCTACCACTTGATGAAGGAATTGATCAGCAAGCACATCTAGGAACATCTGAGCCCTATTATTGCTACTAGCGTTTGTTCCCCAATCTATATCCGGGAAGTTAAAGTCCCCCATAATTATACAGTTTCTATTAGTATTTACTTCTCTAAACACATTAAATAGTTCCTTATCCATATCCTGGGTCGATCCCGGCGGTCTATAGCACACCCCAAGCACTATCCACGGAGAGGCTCTAGTAGTCCTTTTACCCTGTGTGAGTATTGCCCAGACGGACTCTGTGTTATCTATTCCATCGACTATTATTTCTTTACAGCTTATTTCACTATTGACATACAATGCCCCCCCCACCCGTCGCTCTGAGGACTCTGCCCCCCATGCCCCATGTCCCCATTTCCCCCCTGGGGGACCACAAATATGTTTAGCACCAGGACCACAAAAAGTTAATCCATCCCTTTTTGGGGTGCAGGCTCTGGGATGGAGTTGGGGTGCAGGAGGGTTGCAGGCTATAGGTAGTTTGGGTAGTTTGAGTGAGGGGTGCAGGCTCTGACCTGGGGCATGGGATTGGGGTACAGGAGGGGGTGCAGACATGTGGGCTCTGGGAGGGAGTTAGCAACTCAGCACGTTATATAAGAGAAATGAACTGCAGTGATTTCATATAGGCATAGAAACTGATAGAAGACACTTTTACATATTCAAAATGTGAGAGGCAGAGTTGGAGGGAGGGGGTGTCTGTACAATATTTCACCGCATTCAGTCTCCTGGCTGGATCAGTAACGTAGCCGTGTACAGGGCTGCCCAGAGGATTCAGGGGGCCTGGGTCAAAGCAATTTTGGGGGCCCCTTCCATAAAAAAAGTTGCAATACTATAGTAACATGTATTTTGAAATGTAAAAAATAACCAGTGACATACATTCAAAAATTAATTTGTAATAATTTGAAAATACACAAAATACATTATTTAAAAACATTCAATGCTTTAATGGTATGTATATATTTGCAATTACATAATGGGCTGTTGCTGGGTGATGGTGATGGTTAGGATGGGGTCGGGGGGGGGCCCCACACCTTACCATGGCGCTTACCCCCTCTCCTGGAGCCTCAGTGTGCTGCGACCAGGAGCGGCCCCGGACCGCGTTGGAGCCACTGCGCTGCAGTGCGCCAGGGCCGCTCCCGGACGCGGCACGCTGAGACACCGGGGGAAGACGGAGGCGGGGGCAGCCTCCGACATATTCGTGGGGGCCCCTGCAAAAAATTGCCCCACTTGGCCCCCCCCCCCCCCGTCTGGGCGGCCCTGGCCCTGCAACACTTGTATAGGATAGAGAGGAGCTGCGTTGATTAAGCTTTGACAGGCTAGGAATTGGAGGCCTGTGCCTTTAAGACCCCAGCCCCAGGAACCCGCCCCCTGCTCCGAGGCTGACATGCAGGGTCCCTGTGAGAACAAAAAAACAGCCTCTGCCCCCCCCACACCCCTAGATTAGCGAGCACAGTGGGTGGCTCATCCCACGGGGTCACTGTTCCCCCCCTCCCCCTCCCTAAACGGGGGTTTTGTACCCACACGGGGTCTGGCAGTATCTCCCCTCCCCCGCTTAACCCCGGCTCTCACCCCCCACCACCGATTTTTGCCCTTCAGTCCCTCTTCTGCCGCTAGCTACAGTAGCTTGAACCCCCCAGGCCAGTAAAATTCTGCCCCCTGCTCAGACCCTGACAGCCCCCCCGCTGCGATTTGCCCCCCTTAATCCTTTTAAACCCCCCCAAAGAGGAGGCAGCAAATCGTTAGCAGAAGTAAGGGCAGAGAGAGGGCAGAGAGAGGGCAGTGGCTACAACGAAGGTTACTGGGCATGCTCAGTTCGACTGAGCATGCTCAGTACACCCAAAGTAGCAAAACGGGAGTGGGAGCAATTTGTGGGGCTACACCGGCTGGGGGAGCTGCCCCAAGCCGCGTGGAGACCGAGCTCAGCTCTCCTCAGGGAAGGAGGCATCCAGTGCGCTTCACCCCTGGACCTCCCGGCGCTTTGCAAAGGAGGACAGCGCCATCACCCCCATTGTATAGATGGGGAAACTGAGGCACGGAGCGGGGAAAGTGACTTGGCCGTGGCCACCCCGCAAGCCGGTGGCAGAGCTCTCCGGAGTCCCAGTTTGCTGCTGTAGTCACTAGGCCAGGCTGCCTCATTGCAACACACATCCCCGGAGGGAAATTTTAACTTGCTCTGTTTAAAATCAACATCCAGGAAGGGGGACTCTCACCCCAATGTAGTGGAAGCTGGCAGCACGGGTTGCCTAGTGGTTAGACCACTGGACTGCTTGGGGATCTTGGGCCAATAACTTTGCCTTTTTGTGCCTCAGTTTCCCCAATCTGTGAAAAGGGGATAGTGTTACTGACATTCTTTAGAAAGGGCTTTGAGCACTATGGATGGAAAGTACAACATCCGAGCCAGATACTATTG
Source organism: Trachemys scripta elegans (assembly GCF_013100865.1). Lineage (NCBI taxonomy): Eukaryota > Metazoa > Chordata > Testudines > Emydidae > Trachemys > Trachemys scripta. Next base: position 7,735,559 of record NC_048300.1, on the reverse strand, counting down.
TTATAAATAAGTTGAACGATGCTCATTGCAGTTACCACTGAGGTGAAATTAGTGGCATGTATTTGCTACCCAGTAGGCAGCAGTCTTCTTGGCATATGTCAACTCTGAGCACATGACCAGGATTCATCACCGAATTTGAAGGGGTAGGGCTAGAATTTTTTTTTCTTTGTCCCTCTGTACAGCGAGTGTAGGCAGAGTTTAATTTTCCTTTGTAAGTGATCATGAGTTCTTTACACACAAACATCATGTGATTCAGGGGCAGGGCATAGAGCTTAGAATTCTCCGCCATAAAAACTCAAGAATTCCTTTAGTTTTTATTAATCAGAAGACTTTCTTCTGTGTGTCAGCCACTAGAGGGCAATGGGCATATTAGCAGGTAGGTTAGAAATTTCCCCCAATCCCTAAGGATGGTAGTGTGAGCAAGGGAGAACAGATTGTTCCATTGTAAAAACCTGGGTAGGGAGACAGTGCTTCCCTGAAACAACTTGCTTCTGGTAACAAAGTCTGACCTTTAGATATCAACTTGCTACGTGCACCACTTCCCATCATTTCATACACAAGGTAGTACATTTTGACAGTCTTTAGAATGTATACCTCTGTCATAATTTACAAACATCACTTCTTATTCTTTGTCTAGCAAGTAGCAAATTATGACAGGTAACTGACCTAAATCAGAGACTGGAAATAATTCTATTAAAAATGAAGAGTGGTCAACAGGATTAAAGAAGAGTGCCTATTGGCAAGAACAGATCGTTTTAATCAATTCTCTATTTGTTAAGATTCTGATCAGTGACTTATAGCAAACATGAACTATAAGGCTCACAAGAAGCCCAAGGTGGACTGACTTAAAAATTGTGTCTGAGAAGAACTGAAACTGATGTGTACTTAATGCAATGTATAGTACTTCTTTACATGACCAGAAAGAATAAATGTATTGCTAAAAAGAAGGGATAAAGCCCCTATTGTAGGAAAAGCAAAACTGGCAAAAACCAGCCTGCCACCAAGTAAAAATGAGAAGTAATATGAAAATTGATATTCAGATTTTACTCAAAACCTGTGCAATTAATTTCAATGAGATTGAACTGGGCAGAATTTAGCCCATTGCATAAAACCAATCTACAGCATTACTACTCATGATCTAATTTTGGCAATAGTTGCACACCTTGTCTTAGTAAGAAAATGATTGGAATGGATTGATTTGCCCTTCCCTACTACACCTGACTGCTCTATTCTTGTGTGCAGACAGAAAACTAAACTTGACAAGAGTCTGAATGTCAGGATGCTCAGAGCAAGATTCATGTCAATTTCCCATTGTTGCACACTGGAAAAGAGCGAACAGATATAAGAGGACACAGCAACCGTAACAGGACACAACACAATCCTAATTTATTTATTTATTTTAAGTAGATCAAGATTTTGACATTCCTTTAAGCTTCAATACTGACTTCTCTGCTATACAAATGTAATAATAGCGAAACTGTATATTTTGGTATTCAAAATGTCATAGTAGGAAAGTTTTCCTTTTTAAAAGTACCTTGTTTTTGTTCTAAACCAAAAAAAAGGACAATAACTAGATTGACCAGGAAGTTATGATTTATTTTTCATTTCTACTACATACCTTATGGTTTCCCAAAGGAGTTAACTTACATTATACAAACAAGTGCAAACAATTCTGGGCTGGAACAGTTTGTACTGGTTTTTCCCCCCTCCCGCCCTTTCTCTTTTACAGTTCACGATGTAATCCTAAAATTACTAGCAATTCCCTTGATGAACTGATAGTAAGGGATGCACCTTAACTAGAACTGCATAAGGTCCTTTGTCACTAGGATTGCTCCATCTACTAAGCTATAAGTGCTTTTGGGCACAGCTCTTGCAAGTTGTCCTGTGAGCCCCATTGACTTAATCAGGACTCTGTGTGAGCGCAGGAATGTCCCTATCCAGAAGAACTTGTAAAATCAAGACCTTTGTTTTTTTTTCCTAGTACTCCTACTGTTTGAACAGTGTGTGGAGTGTTTGAGAAATGCAGTGAATGAAATGAAAAATACTGAAGTGTTTCAAGAACAAAGCAGTCCTGTTAGCTTATAATACATATTGCCTGCATGTTTTATTTGCAAAACATGGAGTGAAGTAACTGATTGCTAAGTGGATAGTTTTCAATAGAAGAAAACTTGGGCCCTAATACTGCAAGGACTTGTGCCTATGTTTAATTTTAAGCATACTAGAAAACACACTTATTTCAATGCAACTGCTCCGGGTCAGAGCCAAAAATTGCAACTACAACATACTTTTCAGAGCCAGGCTATAAACTAGACTATCTTGGTCTGCAGCTTCTATTAAAGAAATATCCTAAAATGTTTTTGCTTAAAAAGAGGACTTGTTTTATTCTCAGCTTGGGGGGAAAAAATCTAAAATTTTAATTTAAAATATATATTTTCCAAAAGAGCTTAAACTGGTATTTGAAGATAAACTAAAAATATTTGCAATCTCCCTTCTCTTAGGCTTCTCCAAGTCTCAGCTCTCCAGATTCTAGGCTGTACATAATACTGCTGGCTGCCTTCTCACATGTACAGAGAACAAACACATCCACACCATTCCCGAAGAGCTCATCTGCCCTCTCTAGTCAGTTAATTCTAATGCAGGGCCTTGCTTCTGTCTAGCCCATGTAGCTAGTGTCTTTCTCCCTGCATGTAGTACCATCTTCTCTGTACCTTCCTACAGTTTTGCTACTGTAAGAGCCTTCTGCATTACAGCTTCTCCCACTTGCAACAGCCTTCTTTTATCTCTCCATCGCATTTCAAATCTGAAAACGTTTTTTCCTCTTGTCTATACCTCTTATTTTATCTTTCCATCTGCTATTATTTCTCACTATTACTGTGTTGTTTAACTCAAAGTGGTAGGAGTTCAGTTGATATGAAAGGCACTAATGAATACTGTGCAGCTTTCATTTGTAAAGTGAGATGATAGCTTGATGATGCTAAAGTGCAGTAACTCTTCAAATCATGGAAATTCTTTTTCTACGGTAGGAAATTATGGAAGGTTATGAATGCTCCTAACAGAAGAAAGAAAACTCTGTTTAACCATCTATACATGCTGCTTCTGGGAATGAAATCCCTCAAGCTATTAACCAGAAAATCTGGGAGACTAAAAATGCTGTTGACAGAACATTTTTGCAAAAGTCAAGTCCCGTGTGTGTGCCTGTGTATCTCCTCCTACCTTTGCAGCAAGAAGAAAAAAGAGAATGGTTATGAGCAAGTTGACCAAGAAAGATACATGAACTTGGTCCGTTCTGTCATATCTTCCAAAGCCAGCCCTCAGACACCAGAAACATTGTTTGAAGAAGATAATCTGATATATGGACCAGTGAGTAAGTCTCCAGTTAAGGATGTTGAAGCAAAAATTCCAAAAAATTGGGTCCCTCTGGTAAACTCCAATAAAAGAACTTCGCCTCTAAACAGTGACCGAAAGCACCTGCTGAAAATCGGTTTACAAAGGCACAAGGTGCCCAGTGTGACGAGTGTTCTTCAGCAGACCATGCCTTTGGACCAGGCTTTCTACCTGAAGAGGTGGAAGCAGCGGATGATTCTGGAACTTGGAAAAGATGGTTTTGCAGAATATACCAAAAGTAAGTCTAACCAAAATGCTTCTAAAAATAATGGGCCAGGCTCTCAGCAGCATAGCTGCCGGATCTGGCCCAAGAAGACACACACGTTGCATATCCATATAGCAGCGTCCATTTCAGAATCTCAAAGCACTTTACAGGAATGCCCGGTATTAATGGACCACATTTTGAGGCCTTCCCTGATTGCTTATTCAGGGACACTCCCATTGACTACAAGAACCACAGGGGTTGAACCAATAACCTAATAGTACTTAGTGGTAAAGTGGGATTAGAATTGAGGAGTTCCTTGCTCCAACCCCCATTATTTTGGTAGTGCCTGCTAGAATCTGTAATAGGTTGATACTTCCCACCTGATTTATGGAGTTTGACTAGAACTTCTACAGATAGAATGATCTTTTTTTTTCCGTGTTTGGGAATAAAGTAGTCACTGCACTACATAACACCACAGTGTAACAATGATTGTCTGAGGGTCATGGGACACTGAGAATTTTTGGATAACTGGAGATGACTGTTCTGGAGACTTTGATATTTGCGTTCAGGGACCCAGACCTGGAGTACAGACTTCAAAGCCTGCTGGCCAGTTATCTGATTATAGACCACTGGCTGTCTCAACAGCCTGAGGCTCTTCAGCTAAGTGTCTTTGGTCCTGCTGTGTGTGCCAAACCAACCAGCATTTGGGCAGCCACTTGCCCAAGCGTGCTTGATATATTGAAGTCCTTAATGTGAATTCCAAGTTTTTCTGTGAAGTCCTAGTGCATATGAAGTCTTTAATTCATAAAGACTGTCAACTGATTTCCCCATGGTCAGTGGAGCTAAGGCACCGTAGTCCTGCTGAAACGCCCAGTCTTGGGGATGCTGGCTAGCTCTTTGACACTTCTAACATAAATTTTTGCTCAACTGAAAAGCTGAATTTGCTGTATTCACGTCCCGTCTGTGTTCTTGAATATTTTCATGAGCAAACATACTAGCCAGAATGTTCTACAGAAACAGCAAATTTTAAGCAGCTATCATTCTTAACTCAAACCTTATCCTAAGAGTTATGTTCAGTCAGTTAACAGGTGCATCCAATTAAAACTAACCATCGCAGCTTTGATATCAAATACAATGAACTGCTCACAAGCATTGTACAGGCCAAGACTGATTCATAGAAATTGTATGGCAAATATGTTTGACTAAAGAATAAATCTGACCACATTGTAAATTGCTCCACTCAATTCATGAATACAGAGGCTAATTTAGATTAATACTTTAAATAATTCCATTATTTGTTCCCTTCCCCTTCCTATACCCTGGAAGCTGTCTCAGCACCAAAATGGGGCTGATTTTAGAGTCTGCTTTTTAGCTAAGCTAAGCTGATTGTATAGTAGTTTTTAAAATGCGTATTTATTCCATATATGAGCATTGCTTATTAAGAAAGGGGTTTTAAAGATCTTTTTTCTGTCATCTTTCATAGACATCTTCCTTCAAGGAAAACTATTCCATGCAGCTTTGGAATCTGTCTTTTTGTCTGAAGAGGTTCCATTGAAGGAGCAGGAAAAAGATAACACTGTCGCTGGCTACTTAGCAAGTGTGCAGCATGTCCTGAGAGACATCAGTGGAGTAAAAGCTCTTGAAAGTGCAGTTCATCATGAGACTCTTCACTATTTAGGCCTTGTAGATTGTGTGGCTGAATATCGGTGAGATGCTGGTTCTCCTATTATACCCCACTGTGTTTTCTATGACTTTGGTGACCAAACAGCTGGCTTGTGGGCCAGATCTGGCCTATTTGATGTTATGTGGCTCAGATGGTAGGACACATCACGTAGCAGCTGGGAGGTTGAGTGGACTGGGGGAGGAAGCCAGAGAGACTGTGGCGCTGAAGAGGCATCAAAGCAACAGCACCAGGGATGGAACAGGGGAGGTCAGGCAGGTTCAGAATGAGAAATAGGGATGGGAGGAGGAGAACAGGGGAGATCACAGATTGCCCTGCTAACAGCAGTGCTGCTATTCTTTAGTGAGTAACCTCTGCACACCACTGGAGCATCACATTAGCACGAAAGGGCTTAGTGAACCAAAGTGGTGTCCTCTACAACTGCCACTGGTATTTGTACTTATTGGCCCCTGGATCTAATCCAGCCTGTGCAGAAGGAGTTTATAACTTAGGCTGTCACCAGCAATGTAATAATTACAAGTGACACCTCATCAGCAGGAAACAGGAGAAATAGAGTAAAGTGAGTGACTTACGTGTCTGATGTCATGTTTTTGCATTAGCACTAAGTTTTACTAAAATACTCCCCTTTTGCTTGGTTTTACAGAGGCCAGTTATGTGTGATTGACTGGAAGACTTCAGAGAAATCAAAGCCGTATCTCCGGAACACATTTGACAACCCACTACAGGTTGCAGCATATATCGGAGCCATAAACCATGATGCTAATTATGACTTCCAGGTCAGTAGGCCTACTACCTGCTGAGACAAGCAGGAGTGCTCACATCAACTTCATTTTTCCCCACTCACGTCCTCTAGTCATCCCCTATCCAATATAGAACTGCATCTAGCATTTACACGCTTGTACCTGTCCCAACCTAAGCAAATTCCACCATCATTGCTGCTCCTGCTGCCTCCCTTGGTCAGCAGTATGTTGTCAGTGTACTCAAGGAATTTTCCACTCCTCAGGCCCTTAGCTAATGGCACAGCTATTGAGAAGTGCTGAGCTCCCAAATCTCCAGCTGAACTCCGTGGGAGCTACAGGTGCACGGCCCTACGGAAAGTCAGACCCTAACGCAGCAAGCCAATTTACAGTGGGAACATAGCATCTGGGAAATGCACAGCGGGGGAGAAGGACCATCCAGCTCCATGCTGCTTTGCATGAGCGTGGCAAGTGAAAGGGGTGGAGAGGAATCAAACTCGAGAGCAGGCAAACAAGGAAATGAGCTCGTAACAAACATCCTGATTGCCTCGTAGAAGAGTGCCTTTAGTCCACTGGCAATTGAATGGATGTGGTTAAATGCTCTCCTTAAACCATCCGGGAACATTACTCCGTTCCTTAGCGGTTAAGGGAAGTGGTGCCCATTACTCAACAGCTGAGGAAGGGATGTGTGTTTATAGACTCCAAAGAGGATCTGCTTGGCCTGAAGGAAGGCAGTTCCTGATTTGGAGAGGGAAGATTAAAGCAGGAGAAAATGACAGGATACCCCAAGGCCCTGTCGAGGGCTTTCTAGGAAAGGAAAGATAAGTTAAGCTGAGGACTTGTATAATGCTATGGCAGGATCATTTCATTGAGAAATATAGGAAGTAGCTACATGGTTCTGTTCCTTTTTAAAAAAAATGGCTCTGATAACAGGCCAATGATATCACTTCATTCTTCACTGTTAACTTTTTATGTTGTTTTATTTGACAAGTCTGTTAGGTAGTGGAACATGCCGAAGTAACCATTTCCTTACAGCCTGATTTGCTGAATAGCATGGGCCTGAATCTGTACTGGTACAGGCAAAAATCGACTCAAAGTCAATGGGAATTTTGTCAATGTCCAGAACACAGGATTAGACCCTTAAGGCCTGATATGCAGGATTGCTCAGCACCTACAACTCCAAGACAGTGGGCACTCCACACTTTGGAAAATTGGGCTCCTGGTGCTTTATTGTGAATAACATTGCTTATTAAAGTTAGTGGGGTTTATTTTAGCTTTACATTGATCTACATGGTGAAAATGCAATTTAATCTTTGGAATAGTCAACTGAACCTGCATAGTGATATTGAACTACTGATATCCTGCTTTTCATTGCAGGTTAATTGTGGACTCATTGTGGTTTCTTATAAAGATGGCTCCCCTGCACATCCACATTTCATGGACTTGGATCTGTGCTCTCAGTACTGGAACAAATGGCTCCTGCGCCTTGAAGAATATACAGAGAAGGAAAAAAAACGTGCAATTGAGACAAGTTAGAGGGGTGTGGTCTGAGCACAGAAGTGAAGCGGGAAGTCCTGAATTTTAATCTAGTCTCCGACACTGACCTTCTTTGACCTTGGGCAAATCACTTAATATCTCTACCTCTTTGTCCCATTTGTAAATTGGGCCTAATACTTGCCTACCTTACAGAGGTGCAAAGAGGATTTAATGGGCCAACTTAAATTGGGCTGATATTTACATTTTGCAGCAAGCCTTTATAAAACCTGAAATCCATAGAAATGTTCCCACAATTAAAGAAAAAATCCAGTTAAAAGTTTATGTAAGCAAACTATCACACTCTTGCAGTGTTTGAAACCTAACCCTTGCTGAACTGAGAACACGAAAGTGAAATTGACTCTGAACCAAAGCAAAACTTGCATTGTCAGAGCTGAGTGAAATGCAAACAATAAAGAGCATAAGTAGTGACAAGTAGACTGGATTTTAAACATTTCAGCTCTTGCTAATCTCTCATCTGTTTACAACATTATGTTGACAGTGTCCCTCTGAAGCCAGAAAAACTGCAAGTGCTAAGAATTATAACTAAACCTGCATTAAGCAATCACTCAGGATGTTAAGACAAATTGGTTGCTTTAGCAGAAGTGGCCCCCAGAAGAGGAGCAGAAATGTAATTGGCATAGCTGAAGACGACCCGTAAGAGCCCCCTAAGACAAGAGGTTGCTCTAACGACTCTCTCTCGTACAGGTTTCTCTGCATCAGTACAAAGCTGGTTCTCTCAGATAAAGCAAAGTGAGAATGAAACGGAGGCTTTGTACCTTAGGCCCCAATTGGGCAATAAGTTCCATACAAAGACTCTTGTGCCAACACAGCTCCGCTGATTTCACTGGGGTGTTGCATAGATTAAGGGGGCCCACCCATGCAGAACTAATTGCAGGATCAAAACCTTGGGATGTATATTGATGACAGTATGTTTTTCAGAAACCTTATTTTGTGATTTTGAAATTTAAGAACTGAACCCCGATGCTAGTTCTTAAATAAACAAGTAAAAACGGCAACCATATCCTTCACGGACTACAAAGGCTTTCTGTTGACTATGTTAAGTTGACTAAATAACAAGTTTATCGATTAATAATTAGTCCTAAAATACAGGAGTTACATTTGAGACTCATTTCATAAAAACGAGTTTGTAAGAAGAGATGGTAACAAGATAGTGTTGTAAATGTTGAATAAACACTGAACATTTCTTCTTAGGTGGTGTTGCTTTGTGTATGTGTCAACATTTCCTATTCATTTCATTCCTTTGAATCATACACTTGAACTTTTCTTGTCATCACTCAGGATTACATATTTAAGAACAGCTGATCCATAATTTTAAAGACTACCAACTAGACAGTACCTGAAAAGGACTGAACAGGTTTGCTTTTGAACAGAAGAAGGGCCATGCTGGGTCAGACTCGTATAGCTCAACGGTTCTCAAACTGTGGGTCAGGACCCCAAAATGGGTCACGACCCTGTTCAGGCTGAAGCTGAAACCCAACGCCCAGGGCCAAAGCCCGAGGGCTTCAAGTTATAGGCCCCCTGCCTGAGACTGAAGCCCTTGGGATTCGGCTTTGGGCCGCCCCACCCGCCTGGGGCAGTGGGGCTTAGGCTTCAGTCCCCCCTCCTGGGGTCTTGTAGTAATTTTTGTTGTCAGAAGGGGGTCGCTGTACAATGAAGTTTGAGAACCCCTGAATTGTAGCCCAATATCCTGTCTTCTAACACTGACCAATGCCAGACACTTCAGAGCAAATGAACAGGACAATTATCAAGTGATCCATCCCCTTATCTTGTTACCAGTTACTGATCCATGAGAGGACCTTCCTTCTTATCCCATGACTGCTTACTTTGCTTAAGAGATTTTGCTGTGGGATCTTGTCAAAGGTGTTCTGAAAGTCCTAGTATGCCATGTCAACTAGATCTCTCTTGTTGACGCCATTAAAGAATTCTAATAGATTGATGAGGCATGATTTTCCTTTACAAAAGCCCTGTTCATATAGGTGTATGATAATTCTGTTCTTTACTATAGTTTCAACCACTGTGCCTCGTACAGGCTGTTAAGACTAACTTCAGTGAGTGCCAAGATCACCTCTAGAGCCTTTTTTTAAAATCAGTTTTACATTACCAGTCCTCCAGGCATCTGGTATAGAGGCTGATTTAAACAATGGATTACATACCACAGGTAGTAGTTTTGCAATTTCATATTTGAGTTCCTTCAGAACTTTTGAGTGAATCCCATCTGGTCCTGGTGACTTACTACCGTTTAATTTATCAGTTTGTTCCAAAACCACCTTTAATGACACCTCAATCTGGGACAGTTCATAGGTGCTGGAACTACGGGTGTTGCTGCACCCCACGGTTTGAAGTGGTTTCCATCATATCCAGGGTTTATAGTTTGATTCAATGGCTCTCAGTGCCCCCACTATAAAAATTGTTCCAGCGCCCCAGGACCGTTCCTCAGATTTGTCACCTAAAAAGAATGGCTCAAGTGTGGGAATTTCCCTCACATCCTCTGCGGTTTAGGTGCTGTGCCACAGCATTGTCTTCCTTGAGTGCTCCTTTAGCACTTTGATTGTCCAGTCGCCCCACTGACTGTTTGGCAGGCTTCTTGCTTCTGATGTACTTTACAAAAAAATTTGCTCTTTTTATGTCTTGCCAGTTGCTCTTCAAATTCTTTTTTGTCCTGACTTCTATACTTTTACAATTGACTTGCCAGAGTTTTTCTTTCTAGTTTCCTCAATAGAACTTCACTTCCAATTTGTAAAGGATGCCTTTTGCCTCTAACCACCTCTTTTACTCTCCTGTATAGCCGTGGTAGCATATTTTTGGACCTCTTACTGTTTGTTTGGGGAGTTGTTGTTTTTTTTGTTTGTTTGTTTTGGGGGGGGGGGGGAGATATTTAATTTGGGCCTCTATTATGGTGTTTCCATGCAAGCATTTCACACTTGTCACTGTTCCTTTTAATTTCTGCTTAATTAGCTTCCTCGTTTTTGTGTAATTCCCCTTTTTGAAGTTAAATGCTATTGTGGTGGGTTTCTTTGGTATTCCCTTCCCCCCTTACAAGGATATTAAATTTAATTATGGGCACTATCACCAAGTGGTTCAGCTATATTCACTTCTTGGACCAGATCCTTAGAGCCCTGTATGGATACAAAATTTGTCTCTGCATGTAATCTGTAAACCTGGCCCATGGATATAAAGCAGATATCCACAGATTTGCAGGGCTCTAGATATAAAATTTGGATCTGCGTCCATCCGCGGTCCACAAACATGGTATCTGCATCTGTGGCTATAAAGCGGATGTCCACGGCACTACAGATCCTGTGCTCCGCTTAGAACTAGATTAGGAATTGCCTCTCCCTTGGTGGGTTCTGTAACTAGCTGCTCCAAGAAGCAGTCATTTAAATGGTGCATAGAAATTTTATCTCTGCTTCCTCTCCTGAGGTGACATGTATCAGTCAATAGGGGGATAGTTGAAATCCCCCTTTATCACTGGGTTTTCTGTTTTGTGTAGCTTCTCTAATCGCCTTCAGCATTTCACTCTTGCCATCCTGCCGAAATGGGTCAGCAGTATATTCCTAGTGCTATATTCTTCTTGAAGCATGGACTTTCTATCCACAGAGATTGTTTATTCAGGTAAGTTGGATAAGCTTCTAGCTGTAGATAGAAAGCCAGACTTGAATTTGCAGTTCCTGCAGAGCACGCAGCTGTGTGGAAAACAATGCAGTGAAACTCCAAATCAGCTATTATGACACTTCCTTGTTCGCATCTTGCCTGTGAATTGTGTGTTTATGTAAGAGCTAAGTAGCTTCATAACTAAAAGGACAACTGTGACCCAGATGCGCATTTGTGGTTTACTACTTTGTGTCAGCAGCTCTTCTCAGGCCTGTCGTACTCACTGCACCTAGTACTTGTCATGAGCTATACCTAAATGGTGTCTCATAAGATATTTGTAAACCAATAACTCTCTGATAGTGTTCTTGCATGATGCACGTACAGGGTGTATACAAAGAATTATGAATATGTGCTAGAATTATTTTCTTAAAATGTGTTGGGCAAGCAGGGCATAAGTCCAGTGTGTCCTAAACAAAGGACTGTGTATTTGCTTGTCAGGCAGAGACAAAGGTCTAATGACATAAAAGGTAACAAAGCTGTCAAGAGGGGGAGAAGACAGCTTGACATCTGCATTCCAGCAAGAAAGAGAAACCTTCTCTGGACTGTAATCATTTGAGATTTAGATCCCGTGTTAAGTAATTCAGACAACTGATTGTATACAATATTACTGTATTATAAAAGTGTACCTGCTAAGCAAGTTGTGATCACAAACAATAGAGGTCCTTTTTACATACAAATCAGCAGGGGGTTGGGAAGTCTACAGGAAGGGAAGAACTCCAGGAAGTCAGCCTGAGTCAGGGAACAAAACAGTAAGTTTGGGAAGATGTACGGAGAAGCCATGTTGGCACCCATCACTGGGCAGACCAGGGAACAGAGCTCTGGCAAGTGAAGAAAGAGGAATTCCTTCGACCAAGGGAGTCAAAGTCTCTGGGATTGGAAGACGGGGAAGAACCTTGAACAAACACTGTAGCTTGTTAAGTTAGGTCTTAGCCATTAGAATGTGTATTTTTACTTTTGTTTGTGACTCTAACTTTCTTCCTTCTACGTGGTGTCAAAACCTATGTCATTGTGTTATTTTTTGTTTTATTTTTACGATACCCCAACTCTGAGCTGTGCTTGAAGGGAAGGGAGCATTTGCCCCAGCTAAGTCAGTAAGCTGTAATGTGCTTTTGTCTCTTTAAAAGAGCCAACAAATGTTACTGGTGCTCTGAGTGTTCTATGGGAGGGCAGACAACATGGGACATTCAGGACTGGTGGCGTGTTGGGGTCATCTTACCAGGTGTAACCAGAGTGGGGCCAGGGGTAACAAGCTGGCTGCTGGAATCAGAAATGCTGAATTAGAGCTAACCCAGGCACTCAGATCAGACATGTATGCTGGCTGGGAGCATCTAGACAAGAGCACCATAGCAGCAGATCCTTTTGAGGCACTTGGGCTTACAGGACAGGCAATGATACAACCCCTCTGGACTGTACCCCAGAATGTGACATTAACATTCAGGCCAGGCCTAAAAGCTCTATTTAGATGGCGGAGCAGATGTGTAGTCAGGGCTGCCACAGTAATTCTATCTGTTATGCAGGGATGTTCCACAAGTCAGAATTGCAGTGTTTAGGTGGGTGGTTTCAAGTGCATTACTTGATGGGCAATATTTTGTGGAAGGGTGAGCCTGTATATAGCAAAGGGATGGCACAACAGAAGAACATCTAAACTAGGAAATGAGAGAAAGCCGCAGGCGCTAAGCTGCAGTCAGGTTGGATCATCTCTGTTACAGATGCAGCAAAAGTCAGGAGAATGACTAATAGGAAAGAGAGCGCCGAGAGTTCAAAAAACAGATGCACAACATTAGAATGCTGAAATTCTTGAATATAGGCTATGACACAGCCGCTCGATGTCTGCATGCAGTATGGAGTTCCACTCTGGAGGTGGCCCAAAGGAGGCAAAGCTGGTACAGGGGCTGTGGGAAGCCTGTTTGCATCTGGCTGCAGTTGATTTTATTTACTAAAACACCTTCTGTTTAAAGAGGAGAGGTAATTCTGCCTCTCAATTGATAAACTAAACAGTAATAAGTCACCAGGACCAGATGGTATTCACCCAAGAGTTCTGAAGGAACTCAAATGTGAAATTGTAGAACTACTAACTGTAGTCTGTAGCCGATCATTTAAATCAGCATCTGTACCAAATGACTGGATGATAGCTAATGTGATGCCAATTTTTAAAAAGGGCTCCAGAGGTTGATCCTGGCAATTACAGGCCGGTAAGCCTGACTTCAATACCAAGCAAACTGATTGAAACTATAGCAAAGAACAAAATTATCAGACACATAGATGAACATAATTTGTTGGGCAATAGTCAACCTGGTTTTTGTAAAGGGAAATCATGCCTCACCAATCTACAAGAATTCTTTGAGGGGGACAACAAGCATGTGGACAAAGAGGATCCAGTGGATATAGTGTACTTAGATTTTCAGTAAGCCTTTGACAAGGTCCCTCAACAAAGGCTCTTATGCAAAGTAAGTTGTCATGGGATAAGATGGAAGGTTCTCTCATGGATTGGTAGCTGGTTAAAAGACAGGAAACAAAGGGTAGGAATAAATTGTCAAAGGAGAGAGGTAAGTAGTACAGATCCCTCAGGGGTCTGTACTGGGACCAGTCCTATTCAACATATTCATAAAATGATCTGGAAAAAGGGATAAACAGTGAGGTGGCAAAATTTGCAGATGATACAAAACTACTCAAGATAGTTAAGTCCCAGGCAGACTGCGAAGAGCTAAAAAAGGATCTCTGAAAACTGGGTGACTGGGCAACAAAATGGCAGATGAAATTCAATGTTGATAAATACAAAGTAATGCACATTGGAAAACATAACCCACTGATACATATAAAATGATGGGGTCTAAATTAGCTGTTACCACTCAAGAAAGAGATCTTGGAGTCATTGTGGATAGTTCTCTGAAAACATCGACTCAATGTGCAGCAGTAGTCAAAAAAGCAAACAGAATGTTGGGAATCATTAAGAACGGGATAGATAATAAGACAGAAAATATCATATTACCTCTATATAAATCCATGGTACACCCACATCTTGAATACTGCGTGCAGATGTGGTCATCCCATCTCAAAAAAGTTATATTGGAATTGGAAAAGGTTCAGAAAAAGGCAACAAAAATGATTGGGGGTATGGAACGGTTGTCATACGAGGAGAGATTAATAAAACTGGGACTTTTCAGCTTGGAAAAGAGGGGGATATGATAGAGATCTATAAAATCATGATTGGTGTGGAGAAAGTAAATAAGAAAGTGTTATTTACTCCTCATAACAAGAACTAGGGGCCACCAAATGAAATTAATAGGCACCAGATTTAAAACAAACAAAAGGAAGTATTTTTTCACACGATGCGCAGTCAACCTGTGGAACTCCTTGCCAGAGGATGTTGAGAAGACAAAGACTATAACAGGGGTCAAAAAAGGACTAGATAAGTTCATGGAGGATAGGTCCATCAATGGCTATTAGCCAGGATGGACAGGGATGGTGTCCCTAGCCTCTGTTTGTCAGAAACTGGGAATGGGTGATGGGATGGATCACTTGATGATTGCCTGTTCTGTTCATTCCCTCTGTGGCACCTGGCATTGGCCACTGTCAGAAGACAGGATACTAGGCAAGCTGGACCTTTGGTCTGACCCAGTATGGCCATTCTTAAGACAGTTTCTAACGCCATATTTAGGATCTGATGCTGCACCACTGAAGTTAAAAGGCACATGACCAGCACTACACCAAAGTGGCCAGTAGGGTGGCAGGAAAGGTTATTCAGAACTTTTCAAGCTCTAGCCACTTACGCCTGGTCTACACAGGATTTTTTTAATTTTATTTTATTTTTTAAACACCACAACTATATTGGTCACTTTTTTCCATCAGTAAAATACTTATACCAGTACCACCCTAGCATGGATGTGGTTATACCAATGTAAAGATGCCATCTACCGATATAACTTATTCCTCTTCCCATGCAAGAATAGCTCTAGCAAAGTTTTATAGCAATAACAACATCCACACAGCGAGCTGTACTGCCTTAGCTAGACCAGTAGAGTTTAAGGACTGGCATTTTCA
Source organism: Trachemys scripta elegans (assembly GCF_013100865.1). Lineage (NCBI taxonomy): Eukaryota > Metazoa > Chordata > Testudines > Emydidae > Trachemys > Trachemys scripta. The sequence goes on along the minus strand of NC_048300.1, from coordinate 7,720,303 downwards.
AAGGTGTCTAGCAAGACATTAAGGTTATAGGGTACGTTTAAGCAATTACTCTAAGCCTAGAGAAAGTTACCTTACAATTGACCTGTGACATGCACTAATGATGTAGTTGCTCATCTCCATCCGTTTTGAAGAGCGGAATGCTCATCTTGAGGGTTTTTTTTGGTTTGTTTTTTAAGTTATACTATAACATTCGGCTGTGCTTCCTATTTCCAGAGGAAATACATTAAACTCACGATCAGGTACATACAAACCCCAGTCAAATGTAAAAAAAAAATAATAATAATGAACAGCAGCAGCTGGAAAGGGCGGTGCAATATATTGTAATTAATTTCCTAAGGTGGGAGGAGACCATGGTAAATATATCCCCATTCTGCCAGTTGAATTGATTCTAGAGACTGTCTGCATGGACGTTAAGCATTTCAACAGAAAAGGGGAGACTTGAGGAGTTTGTGGCACCTGCGGGCCTTCTCAAAGGAGCTTCACAGGGTTCTCGCTAAGAGATGAATACATCACATGGCATAGAAGACAGTCCACAAGCCTAGGTGGAGGGGGAATGCAGCACCCCCTGCTAGAGAGCGAGGGGAAAACAGTCCTTGAATGGGGAGGATGAAGTTTGATACTCACCGCAACTGAAGGCTTCCTCCTCCCATTGGAGAGTCCTGTGGGGAGGGGTCACTCCCAGGGGAAGAGGGAAAATCACCCCCCTGTTGCGAAAAGCAGGGAGAGACTAAAACAAGATGGCCAAGGGCTCCCAGGAATCCCCTCCCCACAGCTGCATATACCTAGCTTCTAAGTTCTTTTTGTTCTGGTCCATGACTCCTAGGTGATGCCCCTCCAAAGAGCTCTGAGCACAGCTGGGACAAGGCAGCATTCTGATTTCAACCCCTGTGTCAAGGGGTCCTACTCACTGCTAGGGCACCTCCTCCTGGTTATTCTGGGGATCAGCTCTTTGCAGGTCCAATGCCCCCTTCTGCCACTTGTTGCGTGCCTCTCTCCTTGAGACTCCAAGTGCTCTCCCTTCTTGGCTTGGCCCTCCCGCCAGGTCACAATGGTTTCCCCCTTCTGGGGTATCAAAGTCTTTCCACAGAAACTGTCTCCAGCAATCTTCTTATTCACTGCCCAGCTGGTGGAACTGCCCCAGTGGCTGGTAGGGGAACGTAGGCCCACCCTCTACTCCTAGTTCCAGACCAGGGACCATCTAATCAGCAGCCAAGGCCTGCACTATCTTAACCTTTCCTGCTGTTTCCCTGAGTCTTTTCCTACATCCTTTCCCTAGGTTTCTCACCCTAACAGCCTAACAGAGGGTGACTGCAGGTTCCCTCGCTGCAGCCCCTTTCCACTGCCAGCTTCCTGGCATTATCCTAGCCCCGCAGCTGGGCTCGGTCATCTTTCAGGGGATTACTTGGGCCACCTAATTCCCCTCAGCTGTGGCCTAGTTGGTTGATCTGCCCCTCCTAGGCTCGTGTGGGATGAACACCCCATCACACCCTGCCATTACCATTGCCTCCGCCTGAGCCTCAAGTAAAACAAGCTCAAACATTTCAAAACGGGTATCAAACACTACCCAGTCCTCTGGGTCCCCTGGAGTACAGCTGATGCCTTATCCCCAGTTCACTCTTTCTGGACAACCCATGTGATAAAGCTGCTGTACTCTGGCTCTGAACTGTAGCTGTTGGGGGGATGAAATGCAGTGTGGTGAGAGGAGAAAAACATGCCCTGGAAGGACTTTTATAGGTAACCCCACTTTAGAATTCCCTGGCTTTCTAAAGTTTGTCATTTCAAGCGACACTTCTCTTCGGGCCTTTTTTCTTTTACATTCCTGCTACTTAGGACAGAGTTAGGGTTGAAGAAGTAAGTTTGTCAGGAAATATCCTTAGTTGTCTTGTTTTTCTGTTTAATAAAGTTGTCAGGGAAGAATGGTGTTAGCCCTTGCCATATAGAACTGTTTATTCGCCACCAAATAAATTACATTATTTCCTGGGCTACAGGTATGTCAAGTATATTTTGGCCTAAAATTTCTACAATTAAAAAAAACCAGAATTAAATACAATGATCCACCTTTATTTTGCTAACCCACGTGATCAAACCTAAACTTTACGATCTTACACTATCCGATCTCACATATCAGTGCGCTTGCAGAGAGGCAAACCTTACTAGAAAAGAATAATCTTTATTTTGGATGCTGTTTCGTGCCAATCCTTGCCCTAGCTAAGAACTCAAACCGACTTTCATCTCTGAAGCATAAGACAGTCATGACCAGGGAATAACTAAGAGTCAAAATATAATCTGCAGCCAAAATGTCACTGAGTGAATATTCTGTCATTCATCTCGACACTTTGTACTTGGAATTCTGTTTATGAAAGTATCCCTCGCAACCTTTCCTGTTACATAGGACAGTAAGTTTCTTATTCGTTACATCAAAGCTTCACTTTATTAAGATTCTTTCAAGGCCCCAAGCACCCTCAGTCTTGTTGCATAAAATAGTTGCTTCATTAAGAAATGCTTAAGAACACCCAAAAGCTTTTTCCCTCCCCTCCAAAGCCCTCGCAGATGTCTGTACAAGGACTGAGGCAAACAAAGAAAATTTAGTTTACAGACACAACCAGAATCTGACATCATTTTCATATATTAACCATGGAGGTGCTGCTGAGTTCAGTTCCGTACTTCAGGCTGAGTTCCATTTTGCATTAAAGCAGGGATGCAATTTTATATACAAAATAAGAGTGTGTCCTCCCCAAACGTCCAGCACTCACTCCCTGAGTACAGAATGAGTTTTTGGATAATTTACAAGTAAATTCATTCATTGGTTTATGCAGTCAAACTGGGTCCTTTAAGAAATTAATTAGTGTTGGCATGAGTCTTTTCTCTGTCCTGAGTGATCTTAGCAGAGTAGAGCACCAATCGCCACCCTTCCTGGCCAGCTAATTTGCAAGCAAGCGTACTATTGGCTGTAATGACTCAGTGGTACCAAGGCAGATTGGACACATGTGCCAGGAGTTCTCACTGATGGATGGCTTGGCCCAACTGGGCATTGCTCTTCAAAGGTTCCATTCGGCGGCTGCACACTTGTTTGGGCATCAGTGTTTGTAAGGCTGCCCAATGGCCTGCCGCTTGGCTCCATTGAACACTGGGCCAGCACCGCCAAAGGAACCAGAGGGGGAGCAAAGAGGAAGCAGAGACACTGGGACTCCGGGCCTGGGGTCTTTCTCTGCCTGCTCCCGCCACACAGCAGAGTGGTGGTCTCCCTAACGCAGCCTTCTAAACCAATAGGTCAGTGGCAAACTCAGGGCCAGATTCACCAGTAAGCTTTGGTTGATTTGTGCCGCTCTGGCAATGCAATGTAGTTCTAAAACTAGGTGAACTGGCTAGTGCCCTCTGGCTGCTTCACATTGCTTTGGTATCCCAGCGAATCCACCCTTGGAAGTTTAATTTTTTAAAAAATGATTGAAGGTTGGTGCTGTGTATCTTCAAGTCCTTAGAAATATCTGGTAGCATTCCCTTTGGGTTTCTTATTTAGTGTTCATCTATGAAAATATTTTAGAACTAGGGAAATTCCCAGACAAAAAAATATATATTAAGATGGAGTTAAGGTTGAAAAGATGCCTCAGTAATTAAATAACTGCTACAGGGATGTGATAGTGATCTCAGAACTAAGCATTAAAAAAACAGGCAATTCAGAGTAAAGGTTGCACTCAAAAGAAATCCAAACATGTTAAGGTAAGAAATGCACAGTCAAGGCACCCAAAAAACTTAACTCTGCCCTAGAATCATGCCTGTGGGGGGGGCGGGGGAGAGAATGATATGAAAAAAAAATCTAACATCTTTAAAATTTATTTTTTTCTAACCTGGGATTACAAATCCTAACAACCTTAATCATAATCACATGGTTTCTGCATAGGGTGACCAGATGAGAGGAAGAAAATATCAGGACACGGGGGGGAGGGTCTGACGGCAGAGCAAAAAAAACTGCTGAGTGCTGCTGACAGAGCAAAAAAAAAAAATGCCAGTGGAGCAAAATATTGGGACAAATTGCGTCCCAACCAAAGATTGGTCAGGACACGGGACAAACACCTAAAAATCGGGACGGTCCCGATTTTATCGGGACGTCTCGTCACCCTATTTCTGCATGGTTTCACTACAGGGCAGAGTTAAGGTTGTTTGAGTGTATTACTGTGCATTTCTCACCTTATGATATATACTCTCATCCTTAACTTCATTTTACTGTAGATTCTCATCTGGGAATAATATTAAGGATACCTAGCTCTTATCTAGCACTTTTCACGCACAGATTTCAAAGCACCTTACAAAGCTGATCAGTGTCATTATCTCCATTACACAGTTGGGAAAACGGAATCATGGAATTGTTAAGTGACTTGCCCAAAGTTACACAGCAGGCCAGTGGCAGAGCTGGGAACTGACGTGGAGTCTCCCGAGTACCAGTGCAGGGCTCTATCCACAGGCGATGCTGGCTCCAAAATTTTCCCTTTTATTCTCACGATTAAAAAAGCCTTGTATTTGCATTAAGCTGAGAACATTTCTTTCACGTTGAGGCTGTAACATCCACAGCCGGTCATCACCAAAAGGACAAGATGCCTGCTATTACACGGATACCTTTCGTGTTTGAAAAAATACCCAACATGTAAACTTCATTGCATGTGACCGCTGTAATCCACTGCGTTACTCGTCTTCCTCATCATCTTCCGGGTTCCTCTGCAGGACAGAGGTGAGTTTATTCTGTAAGACTGCTGCCAGCTTTTTAGAGGTTTTCTTGAGGAAAGCACTCCCGGGGTGAGCGTTATTGACATGCAGATACAAGTCCTCTTGCGTTGGGCCCGTGTAGCCACAATCTTCACAGACGTAAAGTTTATCACGCCGCTGTTTGTACGCATATTGCTGCTGCACCCCGTGGATCTTTTTAAGGTGGGATTCCAGAGAACATCGCTGGGTAAACGCCTTGTTGCAGATCTCACATTTGTAAGGCCGAATTCCTATAAGGCCAGACGACATTGTTTATTAATTATGATGAATCACATTTATTGCAATAACACTTAGGACCAACCAAGAAAAAACACCCCATTGCGCTAGGCTACAAACACTGATTAGTAGACAGTTCCTGCCCCAAACCGCATACAATCTAAATAAATATTTACACTTTCTTAGGATAAGATTTTCTGAAGTGAGTGCCTCAAGCGAGGCGCCTTAAATTCATATTAGGCACCTAACACCCTGTTTCAGGAAAGCACAAAAGCGTTTCAATGAGACTTAGGCACATGTTTAAGCTGAACAGGGAGGTTTTCTTGAATCAGTGTCCTAAATTATACGGTGTTGCCAACTTTCATGATACTGACTTTGATGGGGCCAGGGTTTCACCCTATGTTTCCAGTTCTTGTGGATGCTGAGAAAAAGCTGAAAATGTTTTCCTCCAAAGACTCAAAACCCAGAGGGCAAATAAAAAACACTAACTTAAAAAAAAAAAAAAAAAAACTCTTGATTTTTAAGCCAATCTCATGATTGTCGGGACCTTGGCTCACGAGTTTTGAGCTATTTTGGTCCATTTCCAACCTTAGATAAACTGTTGCAATTTTGTGTTTAGACATTGTGATCCTTCTAATATTTATACCAGGGCTGTCGACTAATCGCTGATAACTCACGCAATTAACTCAAAAAAATTAATCGTGATTAAAAAAATTAATTGTGATTAATTGTAGTTTTAATTGCACTGTTAAATAATAGAATACCAATTGAAATTTATTAAATGTTTTGGATGTCTGTCTACATTTGCACATATATTTTATTCTGTTTTGTAATTGAGATCAAAGTGTATATTATTTTTGCTCATAAATATTTGCACTTTAAAAATGATAAAAGAAATTGTATTTTTCAATTCACCTCATACAAGTACTGTAGTGCAATCTCTTTGTCGTGAAAGTGAAATTTACAAATGTAAACTTTTTTTGTTACGTGACTGCACTCACAAACAAAACAATGTAAAACTTCAGAGCCTACAAATCCACTCAGTCCTACTTCTTGTACAGCCAATCACCAAGAGAAATAAGTTTGTTTACATTTACAGGAGATAATGCTGCCCACTTCTTATTTACAATGTCACCAGAAAGTGAGAATAGGCATTCGCATGGCACTTTTGTAGCCGGCATTGCAAGGTATTTACATGCCAGATATGCTAAACATTCATATGCCCCTTCATGCTTCGGCCACCATTCCAGAGGACATGCTTCCATGCTGATGATGCTCATTAAAAAAATAAGCATTAATTAAATTTCTGACTGAACGCCTTGGGGAAGAATTGTATGTCTCCTGCTCTGTTTTACCCGGATTCTGCCTTATATTTCCTGTTATAGCAGTCTCGGATGATGACCCAGCACATGTTGTTCATTTTAAGAACACTTTCATTGCAGATTTCACAAAACGCAAAGACTGTACCAATGTGAGATTTCTAAAGATAGCTACAGCAATCAACCCAAGATTTAAGAATCTGAAGTGCCTTCTAAAATCCGTTGTTGATGACTCAACTACTGGATCATTTTAGCAGAAACATCCAGCTAATTTGAGGCTGGAGGAGGGAGAGTCTCAATCACAAATTTTTCTAGTAGTGTTGAAATGTTTGTCCCAATCACGCTAGAAGTTAGGTCACGTCTACGCTACAGGTGCTCCACCAGTACAGCTATGGTACCACAGCTATGCCACTGTAGCGCCATAGCGTAGATTCTTCCTACAGGTTTCAGAGTAGCAGCCGTGTTAGTCTGTATCCACCAAAAGAACAGGAGTCCTTGTGGTGCCTTAGAGACTATCACATTTATGCTCCTATTCTTCCTACAGTGACACAAGGGGTTTTTCCACTGCAGTAGATAATCCATCTCCCCAAGCGATGGTAGCTAGGTCAACAGATTCTTTCGTCAACCTAGCCGCCTTTACAGTGGGGGTGAGACTAGCATAGCTACAGCGCTCCGGGGTGGGAATTCTTCACAATTCCCATCAAATCTAGTTGGAATTCAGGGAAAACAGTCAAGTTTCAAATCGTATCTAGAACAAACAAAATGTAGCTCTTTTACAAATAATACCTTTGATTAAACGGAAAGAATTTATGCTGGTTACTTTTTACATTGAATTCAGCTCAGGCAATGGAAGATGACTAATCCGTTTCACTTTCATATTCTCATGCACTATCAGAGAGCTGCAAAGTTTTGGTTGCAAACACTGCAAGGAGCAATCGTTTCACGGAAACGTCAGACTATACTATATATGGAAATGTGTCTGCTGGTCTTAGCTTTTTTTTGTCCTTAATAAAAGTTTGTTTTTACAAAATCTGAACTCTGGGCCAAATTGAACCTGATGGTGTGTCTCTGCTGTTCCCTGCTGTTTGTCTCCGACAGCTTTCCATGCACAAATTGAAGATCCCACAATGCTTTTCAAATAGAAAGTCGCATATCTTGGCCAACGTTTTCTCAGTATGTTAGATGTCAGTGGCTGTGTGGGAGCGACTGCGAAGCCATAAATGCCGAGTTTGCCTACACAGTTATTGCACCTGGATGTGCAGTGGGGTACCTGGCTAATGACTGTGCTTGGGGATACCATAAACAAAAAGGTTAATCAAGGTTGCACCGTAGCATCCCTAAGGTCTTGGCTAGTACTGAAACTGAGAGAAATCAGGGAGCTTGTCCAGCAGTCACTGGGTGTCTAAATCCTGCAGCACAGGCTAAACACCTGCTGGTTTAGTGACCCCTATTTTATAGGATAGCCAGCTTGACCAAGAATGTCTGCAGTGGTGAGGTTGGAGTCTAGGGGTCCCTCAGAAATTGCACAGGTGTAACTAGATTGATTTAGTGAAACCAGGGCAACCTTCTAGTGGACACTCTTAAAAAATCAATCAATCCATATTTATTTGGCTTAATTCAGTTATCTGCCACTCTTACAAGAGTGTCCACATAAGGGGTTATACCAATTTAAGCTCCCTCTGCATTCATATTCACACCAGTTTACTTAAATTGGTGCAAACCCTTGTGTAAACACTCCTATTCCAGTTTGACAGCAGTTTATTTTGGTTTAGCGTAATCCTGTTTCTAACTGAGTGAAGCTAACCCGGAACAGCAATGTCCACACAGCCTTTTGTACCTTAAATGTCTCCACACAGAGCCGCACAAGCCCTTCATTTAATGGATGCAATTTCTGTGAAGCCCAAAGCAGCGTGATTCTGCCACAGCTGGCTCTGTGGGGCATCTGTGCTCAGGGCTAGGAGAAGTCAGATTTGCTGTCTGGCTTCCCTCAAACCAGCCAGTCTGGAGGGGAGGCAGAGTAGGATGTAACCAAACCAAACCGTAGTTATCTGAGGTTGTACTGAATATAAAATCCTATTCTGTGGTTCACCCTTTGACTATTCACCAAAACACTGCTTTCTGTTGCCTGTAGGGGGCAGAGCACTTTAGTTTTAAAAAAGGAACACCACTTGGTCGAGCTGCAGAACCTTCTCCCAGCTGCTCTCACCTGTATGGGTCCTTACATGTCTCTTCAGATCAAAGGTGTCATTGAAACCTTTGCCACAGAAGGTGCACAGGTGTCTCTTTACTTGGCTGTGACACTTCACGTGACGGTTGAGCATCCTCTGCAAGCGAAAGCCTTTGCCGCACAGCTCACAATTGTGCAGCGCCGCATCGTCGCAGGTACCAGTCGTGAACTAACGGATGGAAATAAAACATGGTTCGATCCGATTCTGGGTCGACAGGCAAGAGCAAAGAACAGGGGGATTCTCTCTCTGCACAGTGAAAGCATCCTCACGGTAACAACACAGGAGAAACTGAATAGTATCACCAACGAGAAATCGGCTTTTATTGTCTGAGGCCTTAGCTTCCACTTGCAGTGAGCTGCGTGAAGCTGACCCCTTGCACCCACATTCCTCACACCGACCTCCCTGCATTATCAGGGCTTTCATCTCCTAAAACATTAGGGCCAGAGATCCATCGCATCCGACAGAAACACGCCATAAAGTCCCTGCATTACATGTCCCCTCCCCGTGCCCCCATAATCAGTGTCACAACCTGGATCTGAAAATAGAGTGCCATTTCACAATACCCTGAATTACCTGCCCAACTGTATCCAGGGCCTGATTTTCAAAGGCACAAAGGATGGCCAGGTGCCCAGCTTCCATTGATGGTACGCCTAATTCTGCCCTTTAGACCATATTTACTAACACGTATTGTGCCTGAGGGTTTGTTTTTTAGCACTATTTTTAAAAAGAATGCTAAAAACGCTAAAATCCCCCTAAAGGAGCGGTAGTGATTTGAGTCTGTGGGTTATTACAGTTAGTGGAATTGCATCTTAATAACATAGAATTGGGTGTAGATTATTCCATATGGATTTGGGCAAGATTTTCAGCTGGTGTCAATCGACTTCTCTCCATTTAGGTCAGTAGAGCGACATCAATTTACACCAGCTCAGGATTTGACATATATAAGAATTTAATTGCTCGGAGTGGAGAGTTTTGCAGAAACGGCCTCAAACATTTTGTGAGCCTCTGGATTTATTTAATAAAATGAGCTGAAAAGGTAAGCTCATGTGTGGGGGTCAGAGTTAAGGGTGAATTTCGAACTCTTGTTCAAACTTATATGAGAAAGGACTGACTGAATGGAAGAGAACAGGATTTCTAAAGCATGTGAAACAATCTTATTTGGGATTTGTAGTATGTCAGTTAGTGAGGCATGGATACCAGCTTCCTTACTGCCATGTTAATGTGGGTTGTGTTGGAAGAGAAACAGCTAGCACGATGTTGGGTTGGACATTGAGAAATGAGGATGACTCCCTCCACCGTCACAAGGAATTGTCCAGGCGTTATACAACCTAAAGCACGGACCACAGACTCCACACAGATCTGAGGAGTTCCACAGCTTATGGGGCAAAGTCCGTAGCCCAATTCAACGGACAAGGAGCAATCTTAGAGTCCCAGCGGGTTTTTCCACAGGACGAAAGGGAACCTGTCCCATGAGTCATAAACCGGGACAATAGAAACATGCGGTCATGAGAAAAAATGAAAACATTCCAAAGATTTATGCCCTAATCCAGCCAAGCACTTCAGCACATGCTTTACTGTAAACCTATGAGTAACCCATTGGCTTCAATGGGACTCCTCATACTTAGGTATTTTGCTGGATCAGGACCTTGGTCCTTGTCTCCATGACAGAGTTATGCCTGTCTAACTAAGGCCTCATCGTCACAGGAAAGTTTTACCAGTTAGAGAGGTAGAACCCCCTAGATCAGTGGTTTTCAACCAGGGGTACGTGTACCTCTGGGGGGTAAGCAGAGCTCTTCCAGGGCGTAACCAACTCATCTAGATATTTGCCTAGTTTTACAACAGGCTGCATAAAAAGCACTGGCGAAGTCAGTACAAACTAAACTTTCATTCTATATCCTATACACTGAAATGTAAGTACAATATTAAACATTCCAATTGATCTGTTTTACAATTATATGGTAAATATGAGAAAGCAAGCAATTTTTCAGTAATAGTGTGCTTCTGTATTTTTATGTCTGATTAAGTGAGGTGAAACCTGGGGGTACGCAAGACAAATCAGATTGCTGAAAGGGGTACAGTAGCCTGGGAAGGTTGAGAGCCACTGCCCTAGATAGACACACATAGCCATTCTGCTATGGGTTATTTTCAGTTTAGCTTAAATCCCTTCCAAGCAACATACTAAAACAAACACACAAAAAAGCCACCCTTATACTGGAATAAGAGCATCTACACAGAGGATTATGAGGGTATTTGAATTAACACCTTAGTTTACACCACAAAACTTCCCCGTATAGACAAGGCTTAAATCGGTTTAGAATCACAATGCAGCTTTCTCGTGTAAACAAGATTTCAGTGTATCTCTAAGGACTTCCTTTTGCTGTGTTTGATGGAACAGAAGATTTGTTTACCAAAAAGTTTCTAGAGGTTTTGGTTGTGAAGATAATCCTTACAAAGTAAGCCAGCATGCCATGTGTTGACTCTGCAGAGACTGAAACAATGGAGTCATCCCCAGTTTATCTCACTTGCCTGTTAATTAACTTGAAAGTGTTATTCTGAGTTAATGTTTTCATTCTTCATTCTAATACAAGGAAGGTTGAGCTAATGTGATTATCTGAAGTGGCTGGACCCGATGCTGGTGGTTCAGCTATTTGGAAGAACGTCCTTTATGGGGGAAGCTCAGTGTTTTGATTATGCTAATAGTTAAACATTAATTTAATAGCCACGCTGTCCATTAAGGATATATCTACATTGCAATGAAAGACCAGCAGCTGGCCTGGGTCAGCTGACCCAGGCTCTGGGGTTTGGGAGGCAGGGTTATAAAACTGCAGTGTAGACATTCAGGATGGGGCTGGAACCTAAGACCCCATGTGAGCGTCCCAGAGCCCAGGCTCCAGCCAAGCTGGAATGTCTATACTGGAATTGTCTAGCCCCAAAAGCCCAGGTCAGCTGACTCATGCCAGCCCCTCTGTGCCCCGGGTCTCTTATCACAATGTAGACGTACCCTAAAACACAAGGTAAAAGGTGAGTTTAGCAGGCAGAGTAAAAAGGGACTTTAGCAGACTCCTGAGAATCTGCTGTGCATTTAGTGGTGTTTCTAGAAAGTTTGGGGGGGTTCTGCAGAAACCTGGTTAATAAGACGATACATATTTCTCTGTGGCTTTAACAATAGCGGGGATTAAAATATAAGGGTCATCAGTAAACTAGTGAGCAAAATAAATTCCACGGTTTGAACAAAAAATAACCCCAAATTCCCAGCGGATTCTTTTCTTCCCAGCCATATGTGGCCTAGATCCCGCAAGCAGCTCAGTACGAACGCGAGGCTTTACCTGCACAGAGATCATGGCAGGATCAGGGCCGACAGCAGCACAAAGCTATTAATACAAATAATAAATAACAATGAAGAGGCAGAGAATTAGGTTTTCCTGACGTGCTGGCTATTTTGCCTGATCGTCCTCCTCCTCCTCAGTAGCAAAGCAATGCTCGCAGAAACTGCCTCATGGAAAAGATAACAAGCCAGTTGCAAAATTTTGAATGAAGCTTCCGTAATGAGGCTGAACTCATTTGCTCTGATCGGGCTACTTTTTCTTTTACACCGGGGAAAAACACTCAGTTAACTGCCCTTTTTCGGTCTTGCCGTTTCTGCTGAAATCTCCATTACAATCAGCCGGTGTTTGACTCCACTCAGTCAGGCTCCAAATATGTGCGTGTGTGTACACGCAAGAAACACACACGGAGAGTGATTTTTTCCAAGTAGTTAGTTAACAGACAATTCATGAATTTCAACACACGGTGAGTGACTAAATCCCCTTGTCTGCCTTGCGAATCTCATCCACGGTTTTTGAGGGCGGGTATTTCCATAGCTTTGTATTTATTTAACTGAAAGAAGGCCCTTGGGTATAGTTTTGGGAGGGGGCAGAGGGTCTTTGCCCCCTCTAAACTGCATTGCTCCCCCACTCGCAGCCCCATTGGCCTGACTCAAGTTTCCCCCCCAAATATAGAAGTCAAACTATGCCTGTGAGTAGGCCCCAGTGTGGCAGCCGTTGTGGCCCAGATCCTCCAAGGTATGTAGGCGTCTAACTCCAATAGGAGTCAGGTGCCTAAATATCTTGGGTGGTCTGGGCCTGTGTTCCCCGGTTGACGGTCACCGGGCTGGTTGTGCGCCAGGTGGGCAGATTATGGGAGGCTGGTGCTGTACCTTGATTTTCGATCTGACTACTGGGCGCTTCATGGCCAAGTCCAGAAGGGTCCCCTCTGCGTTCCCGATCTCGGCTGCTGGCTGAGGAGTCGGGGGATCACTCCGCTCAGCCTCCCTTGTGCTGGTGGCGCTGCTGCCATTGCTCTCCAAGCTGCAGCTGTCTTCAATGCGGTAGTTCAGCAGCACGCAGCTTATCCCCCCTGGGGCAAGGCAGAGAAGGGGGGTTACTGGGAAAGGGAGAGACGCTTGCTGCAGGGGAAAGGGGGTGGCCCGGATTCAGAGCTCCTGCAAGAGGAGTAATAGTGGCCAGGGGAGGGGCAGCAGCAGCAGGGTGCCGATGGCAGCTGCAGTGCTGTCAGGGGCAGGCTGGGCTCTGGCCCTTCCCAGAAGAGGGTCGGAGGAGCAGAGTGGGAGGGTGCTGCACAGGGACAGGCTGGCAGGGGGCAGGCAGGCAGGGTGCTGCCGGAGGGCACAGGCTGGCAGGGTGCTGTCCAGGGACAGACAGGCAGGGGGCAGGCACGCAGAGAGCAGATAGGCAGGGGGCAGGCGGGCAGGGTGCTGCTGGAGGGCGCTGCCAGAGGACGCAGATGATGGTGGGGTGCCAGGGTGGGCAAAGGGCAGGAAGAGGGCAGGCAGAGTGCAGGTGGCAGGGGGTGCCAGGCTGGCGGGCAAGACGCTGCCCAGGGGCGACCAGGCAGGCAGGGGAGGCATGCCAGGCTGGGCGCAGGTGGGGGGAGGGGTGTCAGGCTGGTGGGCAGGCAGGGTACTATCCAGGGACAAGCTGGCAGGGGACAGGTGGTGGGGTGCAAGGCTGGTAGGGCACAGGTGGCTCCAGGCTGGCAGGCAGGGTGCAGATGGCAGGGGATGCCAGGCAGGCAGGGGGCAGGTGGGAGAGGGGGTGCCAGGCAGGGGGCAGGTGGTGGGGGGGTGCCAGGCAGGGCACAGGTGGTGGGGGTGCCAGGCATGCAGGGAGCAGGAGGTGGAAGGTGCCAGGCAGAGCACAGGTGGTGGGGGGTGCCAGGCAGGAGGCAGGCAGGGGGGGGGGGGGAGGGAAGGGGGGGGCGGGGGGGG
>NC_048300.1:7584942-7701557 GCF_013100865.1 Trachemys scripta elegans | reverse complement strand
CCCCCCCCCCCCCAGCAGGCTGCCGGCCACGCCGGCTTTCCCGGGGGCTTTGCTTGTTTGATCAGTTTATCAGTCCCCAACACAATAGGCTTTGCTTTATTGGGCGCTGGATTTGCGGGCTCCCTACCCAGCGCTGCTGCAGCAGCGACACCCATTGTGAGTGTGCAGGGCGACCCGGGCGCGCGCCAGCGTCCCGGGAGCCTGGTGCAGAGGCGATCGGCTTTTTGCACAGGCACACGCTCGTGTGGGAACAACACACCGGCCGTTCCAGGCGTCTGACCTGTGCGCGCAGCCGAGCAGCTCCGGGCATTTTTGCTCTGTGTGTGTGTGTGTTTGTGTGTCTGCTTTGCAGGCGTGCACCGATCTTCAGCGGTCTGGCTCCCCGAGCGCGGTGATGGAGATGCCTTCCAGCAACGGAGAGGGGTGGGACACTGCTTGCAAAGCCGACACCTCCTTTTTTTTTTTTTTTTTTTTTTTACCTGGTGGAAACCTGAGAGTCTTGCAGCGCCCAGGCCGCTTGAACAGGCGGGGAAATGCAACGGTTTTCCTACGGGTGGAGGAAGCCTCTTAACGGATTTAGGGAAAGTTCTCCCAACTTTGCTTCCCTGGCCAGGCCTTTTGGGCAGTGCGGTGGCTGGGGCTGGAACTAAAGAAGGGGTAAGGTCTCCTATGAGGAAGAATCAAACGACTCCCAAGCCAGTTCAAACAGCAAGAGAGATTTAGGGCAACCATGAGTGCAGCCCCCTCTCAGGAGTGTTTTTACCCGTTGTAGGGCGGGGTGAGACTTACACGTTGCAGGGCTCTCTTAAAGCAAAGCAATTCACTGAAAAATGGGAGCCTTCCTCTGGACCTCAGTGGGTTTGGACCAAGCCTTGAATACAAACAGGGAAGCCATGGGGACTACCAGGAAGCCGTTCTGCGGGCCTGGTTCTCCTAAGTGCCCGGGCTTTCCTGGGGTTCCTGCTGATGAGCCCTGGAGGAAGGGAGATTGCAGATGATAATCAAGCCCAGGGAATGATTAACAATTCTGCATTCGTTCCAGTTTCACATCAGCAGGGTGACTAGACCTGGGCCACGTGCGCTGGGCATGGCACATTTAACATGGAGTAGGGTGGGAATTCATCCCAAAGCGACTCCTCTCCAGGCTGAAGGGAGAACGGTTTATTTTTGTTACACGTTTGAAACTGGAGTCCTGTTGGGGTCTAATCCTGCCCCGTTGAAGTGAGTGGGAGCTTTTCCACTGAGATCAATGGGTCCAGGTTCCAACCTCTCTAGGTGCCAAACGAGCAACGCAAAACAAGGCAAACTGCGCCCACTTTGCCCTCTTGAGCAGGGGAAGAACCGAGCTATTCTCACCACGGCGCAACTGTGAAGTGATCTCATTGTTAAAGGCTTTTAAACCCCCACTTGGCCGCTCCCCGTGTCCCGCTGTGCTGTGGGAGAGTCTGGCTGGAGTCCTGGCCCCCAATTGGAGTTTGGCCCCATTTGAGTGAATTGCAAAAGTCTCGCCTTGTAGTGTCTAACCTGGTGTGTCAACAGGCTTTTCTTTTACACCTTCAGCCTTTGTTTGATGATTGGGAGTTGTTAATCGCTGACAGTCTGCTGGGGACAGGACAAAAATAAAGCCCCCAAGAGCTTTCCTGCGAAAAACTAGAGTCAGCAGAACTTTTTCCAAGGAACAATAAAAAGGGAATCAAAACTGGCCTTTTTACCCAAATTGGAAATGTTCATGATTTCCTTTCTATCTACACCATTGGAAAACGAAAAATGTGGTTGTTTTTGGTTTACTGATTTTATTTTTTCCCCCTCCATTCTCCTCTTTTTTTCCCTTCTTCCATCCTCCCTTTTTCAGTGGCAAAATGCAAAAAGAAATTAGAGAGAGAGAGATTAAAAAAAAAATAAACATCAAGATTTCAATAAAAATGTTCACAAAACCAAAATAAATAAAAACAATTCCTTTTCAAAACCCACAAAAGGAATTGACTTCGCTTTTTTTTTTTATTTGCAATTCTCCCCTCCTTTTGCATTTTTCAACCAACTTGACTAAAAACTATTTCGTTAAACCCTTATTAAACAACACTAGAAATCTATCCCCATCCTTCCTCACTAAACTCATACAAATAGTATTACAAATGACACCTTCTTTGCTCAGGGTGAAATGCTGGCCCTATTGAAGCAAATGGGATTTTTGTCATTAATTTCATTGAGGTCAGAATTTCACCCCAAGGGCCAGATCAAAGCCCAAGGATAACTAGAAAACTTGCACCAATGTAATTAAATAGATTTATTTAGTTTATTGCGAATCCCTGCTGTGGTTTGTAAACTTTTTGAGACAGGGGTTGTCATTGGCCTGTTTGTACAGTGCCTAACACAATGGGTCTGGAGAGTCTGGATGCTACTACCATAGAAATGATAAATAATACAGACATGCACCAGTGTAACCAGATTGATTTTAAATCGATTTTGTTACACGGGGACCAGTTTTCTAATATAGACCAAGCCAAAGTCAATGGAAAGACTGCTACCAACTCCAGTGGGCTACGAATCAAGTTCTAAGATGTGGTCCATGCACAGTTTTTAACTAGAAGTGTGATTTCTTGCCAAAATAGTTATACCGGTACACCCACTCGTGCGGACAACGTTATACTGGTATAAAGGAACATTATACTTTTCTCTTCCATCACCGGAATAGTTATACAAGTATAAATCACCTTTATACTGGCATAAAGTATAATGGTGCTTTATACTGATACTGTATAACTGTGTCCACGCCAGGGGCGTTGTATTACATTAATTAAACAGGGATAGTTAAAATAGTACAACTTCTGTGTGTGGACAAGTCCTTTAGAAAGGCTAATTGTAATTAAAAGCTTTAAACAACTCCATTTCACCTTTTAGCCGCAATGATTAATACATGTTACTCTATTTATAATGCTGGGTAGAATATGAGTGCTGTATTTCTTTGACTATTTAAAAAAAAAAGCCCAACACATTTCTACAATGCGGTTCCCAACCTTTTCGGGCTACTGTACCCCTTTCAGGAGTCTGATTTGTCTTGCGTACGCCCAAGTTTAACCTCACTTAAAAACTACTTGCTTACAACATTTTAGTTTGTACTGACTCCATTAGTATTTTTTCTGTAGCCTGTTGTAAAACTAGATAAATATCTAGATGAGTTGACGTACCCCCTGGAAGACCTCTGCGTACCCCCCAGAGGTACGCGTACCCCTGGTTAAGAAACACTGAATGACTGATACCAAACTAGTTGCTGAATGAAATCCCACATGACATGAGGTCAGTAGAATACTCATTATAGTGTAATCATGCCTGCGATGAATCTGGCCCCATTGTGTCCATTTATGGAAAACTAGCATATAGTTATTTGTTAAATCATTTAGCTTTTGTTTAAAAGAAACCCCTCACCCAAAGGACACTTCTTCCCAATCTCTGGGGCGCCTTGCCATTACATTCAAAATCACAGATAGAGCTGTTTGGACATTTTTAGTCACAAGGCTGGTTTTTACAAAATTGAGATGTTTAGAAAAACTGTACTGGGGGGGGGGGGAAGTCCTGTTTCAAAATTTTCAAAGCGGAACACCTCAATTTTTCGTTTTGAAACAACTTTTTGAAAGGGAATTCATATCTTTATCTACTTTTTGAACAGTTTTTAAAAGGCCAAAATCAGAATAAAATGATCACACTGGAATAAATTTGATCAACGCAAAACAATTTTTTTCCAAAATTTCATTTGGCTGGAAATTTCAGCATTTTCTGTTCAGTTTCAGAACAGAAAACATTTTGAAATCATGGACTGTCCCATGAAACAGACAACCAAGTTTCCACTCAGCTCTCATCCCAAGAGCCTAGGCGATACAGAGTGAAAATCAAGCAAAGCACTTCTTCTTCTTCCCACCCTACCATTCAAAGTATGTCCGCTGTAACGCTACAGTGTAGACACTAAAGGGAATGTCTACACTTAAAATGCTCCAGCAGCATCAGTGTAGGTAATCCACCCCATGAGAGGCAGTAGAATTCTTCAGTCAACCTAGCTCTGTCTACACCAGAGGTTAGGTCAATATAGCTACATCTCTCAGGGATGTGGATTTTTTACACACTCTCCCACCTCCACCTTCAAGAGACGTAACTATATCAATGTAAATTTCTAGTGTAGACCAGGCCTTACTACACCAACAGGAAGGCTTCCCCCACTGATGTAGTTAATCCATCTCCCCGAAAGGCGGTAGCTGACTCAACGGAAGAATTCCTCTATTGACTTAGTGCTGTCTACGCCAGGGTTTAGGTCGGCATAGCTACATCTCTAAGGGGTGCGGATTTTTCACACACCCCCTCAAGAGACGTATCTATGCCGATGTAAGTTTTCAGTATGGACCAGCCCTCAGTCACCAGCCATGCAACCAATCCACTTTAAACCCCACTCTCTTTTCCCACCAAAGAGAAATTCCACCCTCAGCCCGCCCCCTTTTCCAATACCCAGACAGATGGGCCTGGAAGGACAACAAAATCTGGCTATTTTGGTATTTGTTTCGGGGTAGGGTGAGACTCTCTTCTCTAGCATCCCTTCTCCCTTTTACACCAAGGAGGAATCAAGCACAAGGACCTCTACTGATTGCAGCAGCAGAGGTGTGAGGATTCAGAAAGATGCAGGTAATTAGACACGATTATTGTGATACAGGTAATTAGAAAACATCCAGCCAGATGCATGTTAAAATACATCTGCCCTCAGAAGCCTCTAGCCCTACAAATCTATGATTCTATGTGTGTATCGTTACTTGTATGAGTAATCCCAGAGATTTCTCCAATGAGTAAAATTACACATCAGTGTTCTTCAGGACTGGGGCCTTTGGAGACAGATTGTGAAGCCCTTACGTTGGTGAACAATGAAGCCTGGTCTACACTTAGACATTAGAAAATGTCACTCAGGGTCTGAAAAAAATTTGTGCCCTGTGTGACGTAGTTAGGGTCAACCTAACCTCCTGTGTGGACCAATCTAGGTCAACAGAAGACTTCTTCCATTGAACTAGCTAACACCTCTTGGAAAGGTGGATTAATGACATCGACGGGAAACCCCCTTCCAGGTATGCAGAAAGCATCTATACTACCGGAATACAGTGCCATAGCTGTGTCTCTGCCATAACCTGACTCACACAAGCAGTCCCATCAATGGGAGTAATTTGCTCACCAGGGTGAATAAGGCTCCCACAGTCTGGCCCCTAACAAACTGCAATACAAACTACAGGACACAAAGGATGCATTGTCCACCTGGAGATGCAGCCTTCTCTGAGGTGAACCACATCAGCTGTTTATCAGCACACAACACATGACCCAGCAATAATCACTGAAGATATTTAACTTGCCATGATTCCAGAATCCAAAGGCTGGACTTTCCAGCATTAGCCCAACTCTGCTGCCATTGATGTCGATGGTAAATTGACTTCAGTGGCAGTAGAATTAAGCCGATGCTGAGCTCTTTTGAAAATCCCACCCAAATCGAATCAAAACATAAGAGGCTCTTTCTTGAATTGTATAAGCTTCTTGTGAGAGATGGTGACTCATAGAGGAGTCTATTTTACTCTTAGAGCTTAACTCCCACTAACAGCCCTGGGGATTACGGTATGTGCCTGCACTGGGGAAGAGGAGACCACAGAGTGCCTTCAGGGAGTCTTAACAATAATAAACTCATAACTTTAAAAAAATGAGCTATTTAATTTCTCTGTTATGTCTGAGATTTCACTTCAGGTCGAGAGGCATTTAACTGATTTTTGCAATGCTTTCAAGTCGAGGTTTCTTTTCTTTTAACCACTCCTTGTCATTTAAGCCCAAAGGGTTAGCAAATTACGTTAATCATAAGCCTCACGAACCAATAACGTACTGCCGATTATCACATATGGGTCTTTTAGATGTTCTTGGTTTTTTAAAATGTCTGATTGGAGGCTCTCATTTAGCAAGGTACTTAAGCCCTGGCTTAACTTTAATCAGATGCTTAAAATTAGGCATGTGCTTAAATACCTACCTAAATCAGGGACTACGTGATCTAAAACCTTCTCTTCTTCTACATGTTTGTATGTTCTGCAAAAGGTGTTTGGTAACGTCAGTTCCTCATACTGTAAAGCGAGGTGGGCAATAATAACCACTCCACGAATTTTGGTAAGCCGTCACAGGCCGCACATTTCTACTATATTAATGGAAGGGGTGCTGGGTCTGGGAGAGAGTTTGGGGGCAGGAGGGAGCTCTAGGCTGGTGCAGAGTGTTGGGGTGCAGGAGAAGGTGAGGGGGGTGGGCTCTGGGAGGGAGTTTGGTGCAGGAGGGGGCTGGGGCAGGAGATTGGGGGGCAGGAGTGGGGCAGCGGGTCTCTGTGCGCTGCCCACACCCGCAACCGGCCAATGGGAGCTGTGAGGACGGTGCTGGGGGCATGGGCAGTGTGTGGAGCTGCCTCCCCCGCCCCCGCCAGGGGCGTGCAGAGACATGCCAGCAGCAGCCGGTCACTTCCGGGAGCGGCATGGGGCCACGGCAGGCAGGCCGCTGACATCTGGGACTTTTAGCGGCCCGGACTCGGAGATCACGAGGGGGCAGAGGAGGCTGGACAGAAATGTTAGACGGGCCGGATCCAGCCCATGGGCTGTATTTTGCCCTCCCCTGCTGTAAGGCGTTGATCCTGCAAACACTTAGCCTTATCTTCACTAGAAAAAACAGGTGTTCTTAACTTGAACTAACTGACATGGGGTACAATCCTAGTGAAGACAAGGCCGTTCTGTTGTTTTCACACAAGTTAGCTGGTTGAATTAAAGACTATGGGGGGAGTATTGTCTGCCCTGGGATTTTCCCTTGAGTTAAGATCACCTCTTTTTTCCTAGGGTATGTCAACGCAGCAATCGAGGCACAATTGCAGCCGGAATGAGCTGAGATTCAGCTAGCTCACTAAAAATGGCAGCACAGACGGAGACATGGGCTAGTGCAGGGGTGGGCAGACTACGGTCCGGGGTCCGCATCCGGCCCTCCAGACGTTTTAATCCGGCCCTTGAGCTACCACTGGGGAGCAGGGTCCGGGGCTTGCCCCCCCCTCTGGCGCTCCAGTCGGGGAGCAAGGTCAGGGGCTTGCCCCACTCTGCACGCCTCCCGGAAGCAGTGGCATGTCCCCCCTCTGGCTCCTACACGTAGGGGCAGACAGGGGCCTCCGCACCTGCACCTGCCCCAAGCGCTGCCCCCGCAGCTCCCATTGGCCAGGAACCGTGGTCAAAGGGAGCTGCAGGGCGGCGCCTGCGGACAAGGCAGCGCGCAGAGACGCCTGGCCACGCCTCCACATAGGAGCCAGAGGGGGGACATGCCGCTGTTTCTGGGAGCTGCTTGAGGTAAGCGCCGCCTGGAGCCTGTACCCCTGACCCCCTTCTGCGCCCCAACCCCCTGCCCCAGCCCTGATCCCTCTCCCGCCCTCCAAACCCCTCAGTCCCGGCCTGCAGCATCCTCCTGTACCCCCAACCCCCTTCCCCAGCACCAGCACCCCCAGACAGAGCCCTCACCCTCTCCCACAGCCCAACCCCCAATTTCGTGAGCATTCATGGCCCGCCATACAATTTCCATACCCAGATGTGGCCCTTGGGCCAAAATGTTTGCCCACCCCTGAGCTAGTGCCAAAGTACAATCCTGCCTTGGACACTAGTTCAGGTCTGCCTCCATGTGCTGTCCCGACTGCAATGTAGATACACCCAGAGTGAAGACCTAGCCCGTGGGTCCGTGCTTAACATGACTCAGGAGTAATCCCAGTAAAGTCAAGTGCATGGGTCTGAACGCACGGATATGATTACACCGGGAGAAAACCCTACTGTAGATCAATGAGCAGAACAGTTGGGAAAGTAACTGAAATACTTCCCTGATAGATTGTATTGAATGGACAACCAACCCTAAATTCTCAATGACTGAGGAACAATCTTCACTCATTGAGATATGTGCTTTCCACAACCAACTCTCTGTATAACTTTTCATGAGTGATGTACCCAAATATTTGGATGCTAATATCTAAACTGTATTGTTAAATGTATTCACCTATATTTGGGTTATTACTGATCATGTACTATATGTATCCTATGACTTTTAAAACAAACTTTGTATTTGTGGATAATCTAAGCACTATGCCCAGATGTACAGACACTCTTTTCTTAACCTGTGTACTATATATTTTTTTAACATTAGCTTTCATAAAAATGTTAAATATGCTATGCTGGTGCAAAGTGGAGCTGATGACAATGCAACTTGATTTAGTAGTCATCACCTCTGCAAATTTTCTGAAGGCAGACAAGTTGTTACCTGGGTTCTCCCTTGCTGAAAGCACCCTAATGAATGTCACCAGGTAAGGAGAAAAAATGTACTCCTTACCAAAAAAAAAAGTCTTTTGAGGCCTCCGGCAAAGTAGATTTTTTTAAAATGAGTCAATTTAAAAAAAAAAAAATGCAAGTTGTCAGTATCCTTTTCTAGCCATCTGTTGAATGTAAGTGGTTCATGGGGTGTATACCCTGTTAGACCTGTAATGACTTAATAAATAACAATGCTAATGGGATAATAGCATGCAAAGCTTTTTATAGGATCTATTTTGAATTTCAGCCTTAGCTGGGTGGGGTAAAGTACCCATGGTGTTAAAGTAACGTTCTGGGTGTAACAAGTCAAATAAATGTACCATATGCCCTCCAGTATCTGAGCACAATGGGACACACCCATAACTACTTGCAGTGTAGAAGAGTGAGATAGAAGGAAACTGGATCAAAAGCTTCAAGCTGGGGGTTGGACTAGATGACCTCCTGAGGTCCCTTCCAACCCTGATAGTCTATGATTCCATGAAATAGTGCAGAGGGGAGAAAGACACATTATAGTACAACTTGCTGACATTGCTTTGCAATGATATGACAATCCACAGTAATATTAGTAACCATGCAATACCCGTGATGGAATCTCTGCAGCAAAATGTCAGCATGCCCCCAGCAATTATTCTGTGGCTTTTGCAAGTTCCATTCAATCAGTACTTGGTTCTCCAGCTCTTATAGTCCCACTGAGTTTAGACAAACTGAAACAGAGAACAGGCGGGGACTGGATGGCGCAGGGAACTGATAGTTGAGTTTAGAGCCTTAGGTTGCCAGCAGTATTTGAATTGGGAGGAGTTATGCAAATTAGGGCATGCACCCACCTGTGTTGCAGAATCAAAGATTTCATTTTTAAAAATGCACATCTTCTGGTTGTGAAGAAATCCTTCAGAATGTAAACCAGGAGTAACAGCGATGTCTGCCTGAGTCTGCAGGGAGCCTGAAACCACAAGTCTGAGGGGTTTGAGCTACCCCATATCATTTAAGTGAAGCGTTGACTCCAATACCAACACCTCGTTATCGACTGGGATGTGGGTGGCCTGGTCTAGTAGTCAGAGCAGGAGTCAGGTCTAGTGGGCAGAGGAGGCACCCAGGTGGGGAATGAAACCAAGGGTCAGCACCACAATCAACTGCCAGTTACCAAAGCCAGGGGGCAAGCCAGAGTCAGAACCAGGAGTTGAAGCTGGGGGCCAGAGCCGAGGGTCAAGTCAGGGTCAGAAGTTGGTGGCCAGGGTCAGAGCCAGGAGTGGTAATTGCTGATTGGAGGTGAGGTGTAAGGGCAGGAACTGGCAGGGAGGCAAGGCTCAAGCATGGAGCAGGAGCATGGTGGGAACAGTAGCAAAGGGAGGGGCGAGGCAGGAGTCAGGGCGGAACAGGAACAGGCCAGGCACAAGTAGAGTCCAATACAGCCACAACAGGAAATCACCTTGTTGCTCTGACAAACTTCCAGTGCCTCCTTCTGGCTTAAATAGAGTGGTTGAACCAGTGGGTGGAGCCAGGCAATCCTCCAATCAGGGCTCCTGTGGGTGGTACTTTTGCTGAGGCATTAGTCCTACTAGCTCCTGGACCATCACTTCAGCCTACCCCAGCTTTCAGCCGATAGTGGGTGGAGGCCAGGATGCAGCAGCTGTCTGGCAAAGCCCAGGCCTGGGTTCAAGACCTAGGACATCAGACATCTGAGCTCACCCCTTGTCAAAATGTCAACAGTGCTAACTACAGCCCTTTGGCGGGGTGATTGGGTTATACACAATCTGCCCTGAGTGATGTCTCACTTCACCCCCACAAGTAGGTGGCACTTGGGAGTCACTACCCCTTCTTTTTCTTCAGGCAAGAATAAGACCAGCCCAGCAGGGGGGTGTCTGAGAAGACTGAGGGGCAGCCCAGCAGAACCTGTGGGTGCATCTGAAACACATCATACAGGTTCTTCCACACCATCCCCACTTGGCTGCTTAAGCCAGCTGTTTGCCAGAGCAGTGCAAAGCAGTGAGAAGTGAGGGCAGGACCTGGCCCACTACCTTAATGCTGGTGAAGGAAATGTGGAAAAACAGACATGGATGACTGATGTTTAAGGAAATACCGTACTATGCATGGCGCAGTGTGTGGAAGATAGCTCATCTATACCTATCCTTGCTGTCCAAACCCACATTCCACCTACTGTGCATTCCTGGGAGCAGTTTTATTTGACTCATACCCCCAACTTTGTCTCCACATCATTTCCCCACTGGAATGCAATGTGAATTTGGAGCGGTTCTTTCCCTTTGCACTCCTACTGTTTCGATTTTAACTCCCCTTCGCCCTCCAGCCTGTACCTGCAAAGTTAGAGGATTCACAACAGTTTCTATATTTGTGTGAATGCCCGATAGACACCGTTGTATTGCAGCCTTCTTTATGGACAGCTATAATGCAATTCCGAGCCCCAGTGCCCAGTCCCCCAGCTGAGATATTCTTTTATTGGGCAAGTTGTTTGAAAGAACGTTCCATGACCATGATGATCATGTTTAGCTCTGTTTGGCCGTGTCTGTTTCTTGGGGTGAGAAGTAGAGGGAAGCTGAGCCACAGCTCTGGTATAACGATATTTTAAAAACTTGAGAATGTTTGTACGATCCTGAAATGCATTGAGGGCCTGAGCCAAACCCCACTAAAGTCTGGGGGAGTCTTTCCATTGACATGAGTGGGCTTTGGATCAGACGCATAACACGTGAGAGTGTAATGTGCATGAGCCCCGGGCAATGAAAAATACAGCTCTTGGGCCAGATTCTGAGCTCACGTAGCCTGGGATAAATCTGAAGTAACCTCACTGAAGCCAATGGAGTGACTCTGGATTTTTACCACTGTAATTGAGATCAGAATCTCGGCTCCACAGGCTTCCCAGGACCCAGTGATCTGCTTTCTTTGTATGTGGAACAAGATGGGAACACAGGTGCTGGAAGTAGGGATGCTCGGGGTGCTGCCGCATCCCTTGGCTTGAAATAGTAATAACAACCCAAATACATGGTGTCCGCCTTCAGCACCGTACTATGACAATTGTTCCAGCACCATTGGATGGGAGATAAAAACAGTTCCATATACAGGGAAATGGCTCCCATGATTATGGTAGAAACACTAAACTAAACACGTCTCCTTTTTCACATCCAAGGCATCCCAGAACTCTGAAATAGAGTATTTCTGTTTGCATTGCCTCCTACATCAGCCGGCATTCCAAGCCTCTAATGTCACCATTCCCTTTGTCTCCTACACCTCACCTGGCTGCTCCAGACTTCGTGCCTTGTTTCTCACCTCCATTACACATAGAACAGCCCCCTGATCAATGCACCCTCCCACTCTCCTCTAATTTCTGCCAAATCCCCCTACCCCCTTTCACCAAAACACCTGGGTTTCTAATGGACAGTCTGGTTGTGTCCCACCCAAGAGGCAGTCTCCCACCCACCATGGCCTTCTTGTGGCCCCACATCCCAAACTCCCTGGTTTTCAAAGCCCTCCCCCAAATCCCAACGTACCAGCCCCTGAACTCCACTGATAGCAAAGTCCTCCCATGCACCCTCAGAGACAGACAGAAAATACACCGCATACAGCCCTTGCACAGACGATTAAGTCAAGAAAATGGGCAGACAGGTTGTCAGTGAACACAAATGATGTTGCTAGCTGGTGGCCCCTGCAGTTTTGATTGCATGCTGACTCCATGCCCTCTTCTCTGAGGCAACCAAGGAAGATGTCAGTTGCAACATGGAAGAACTTGGAAGGCTAAAATGACTGAGAAACATCCCAAAGTTTCCTAACTCATCACTCTGACACTGTACAGTCAGTAGCAGATTGTCTGTACAAAGTACTGGCTGCTTAGTAGAATTTGTTAGGGGACCTAGATTGCTCAAGGGAGTAGATCTGTTCTAAGCCACCAGTACAAATCTGTCTGTGGCTGAAGTTAGTATAAAAATGACTTTGGGGTGGTCTGTATGTGGGGAGTTGCTTGTTTGCGTTATATAGAAACTTATGTCCTGCTCTGAGTGTGGGGGACTGGACTAGACAACCTCTCAAGGTCCCTTTAATAGGCAGCAGGTTTAAACAAATAAAAGGAAATATTTCTTCAAAAAACTCACAGTCAAGCTGTGGAACTCCTTGCCAGAGGATGTTGTGAAGGCCAAGACCATAACAGGATTCAAAAAAGAACTAGATAAGTTCATGGAGGATAGGTCCATCAATAGCTATTAGCCAGGATGGGCAGAAATGGTGTCCCTAGCCTCTGTTTGCTAGAAGCTGGGAAAGGGTGATAGGGGATGGATCACTTGATGATTCCCTGTTCTGTTCATTCCCTCTGGGGCACCTGGCATTGGCCACTGTTGGAAGACAGGATACTGGGCTAGATGGACCTTTGGTCTGACCCAGTAGGGCCATTCTTATGTTCTTCCAGTCCTATAATTCCATGTTGCAACTGACATCTTCCTTGGTTGCCTCAGAAGAGAGGGCAGGCACAGAATCAGCAAGGAAAGTGACTGATCCCCTTACACCAGGTTTGAAAAATGTTGGCAGGGCGGGTTCTGCTATCGCTGTGCTTCTGCTGTGGCTAAATAAAAACATCTGTCTCCTGTCTCCAGTCCTGAAACCTTCTAGTCTTGTCTGTTCTACATAGGTTTTTAAACCACACTCATCACCATAGTATCTGAGCGCCTTCCAGTAGTGCATTAAGCCACATGACTACACATCTGTCATGTGTTGTTTGTTCTCTCATCCTCTTCCCTGAGGGGGAAGCCTGTGCAGCAGAATGTCTTGTTTTGGTAGTGTGTGTCTTTCTTTTTTAATATTCCTGTTGCTCAGAGTTTGTATTAGAGAAGGTATGATCCAAGAAATGCACCTTGTGCTTGAAGCAGAAGGTGGTGAAGTTTGTGATAGTCCTTAGTCCCTGGGAGAGAGCTTCCCCGGTGTCAGACCGTCCCCAAAAAAGTTCTGTCTCCCACTTTTCTTGTTGAGAATTCCATTGTCCCAGAAGAACAAAATTCTTGATCAAGATCTTCATCCCGAAAGTGTAGACAATCTTTTACCGGCCCGGGGCTCAGGCTGTGCATCCCTTTGAAGATAAATACTGAGGCCTTGACTGTGATTCGATATTCTGTGGGAAGCCAGTGTGCAGAATGGAAGACAAGTCTGATATAGTCCTGGTAGCCTTTGTTGGCGAGGAGATGCACTGCAGAGTTCTGTACTAGCTGGTATTTACTAAATGCTGAAGGCTTCATGCCCAGATACTACGTTTGCGCCACAGCTCAGAGAGTTGTTTTGGGTTGTTATTACTATTTCAAGCCAAGGGATGCGGCAGCACCCCGAGCATCCCTACTTCCAGCATTGCTGTAGTCTAGGCAAGAGGTGATGGAGCCATGAATAACTGAGGACTGGTCTTTGTCCACGAGGATGGGATGGAGTCTCCTCGCCAACCAGAGATGGCAGAAAGCGCTACTCACCAATGCTGCTATGTATTAACTCAGCATCAGCGAGGAACCCAAGAGTACTCATAGACTACAGACTGAATTGACCAATTGTGAGTGTGCGTCTTCAACCAACGGAAACTTCTCCTTGGTTTAACCTCTTCAAAATGCTTCCCTTTGCCCACCAGCATTACTTCTGTCTACATTGGGTTCATCCATGAGCTGATCTCATGTAAGCGCTGGGCCGAGTCCATGGTGTCTGACCAGTTCACCTAGTGGGTGCAAGGAGATGTTGAAAAGGACTGGAGAATTGAACATTGCGGAATTCCACAAGTGGGGGCTCTAGTGGCAGAAGTGCTATTTCCCATCACTACTTGTTGAGCGTGTCCTTCCAGGAAGGACTCAAACCATTTTACCCCATTACCCTTGACCCCTGCCACCTCCCTCAGGTGAGACAGAAGAATCTCATTGTCAACAGTGTCAAATGCTGCAGAGAGGTCCCGCAGGATGAGAATGATGTTTATCTTTAACCATTGACCGGAAGATATTGTCTAAAGTGGTTTCTATTCTGTGTCATGGGCCTGGCCTGAATCCAGATTGTGCTGGGCCTAACATGTTGGCTTCAGTTAGCTGAGCTTCTGGTTAGCCTCTGGCTAGCTTCTCTATGAGCTTGCTCAGGAATGGGAGGTTTGACACTGGGCAGTAGTTGGGTAGGACTGAAGTGTCCAGGGTGGGTTTTTTTGTGTCGGTCGCACTATTGCATGTTTGAAGGATGAAGGGAAGATTTGCTCTCTGAATGAGGTGTTGGCTATGTTGGCATGGGTTGTTCATGGCTCTCTTTCACAAGCCAGGAAGGGCATGAGATGGGTTCACAAGTCTTGGGTCAAGACTCTTTTAGGGTGTCCAGAACTTCTTGAGGAGTGGAGGTACTGAACTCTGGGAATGCAGGTGGGGTGTTGAGGGTTGGGTGCAGGTGAAGCAGATTTAGGCTGTTTGAGAAGGCTTCCCAAATCCTTGTGATCTTTTCAGCCAAGTAGAGTGATAGTTCTTCGCAGCACTTGGTGCTCGGCTTTGATGCAGGTTGTAGGCATTCGGGATTTGAAGAAGCGGTTTACCACCTTGCATAGCAACTTGCGGTGGGTTGGGGCAGTCTCAAAGGAAGCTGATAGGAAGGTTGTCTTGGCCTGTAATACGGCCTCAGCATATGCTCGGAGGCATTAATTATGTTTCATCCTGCCTGAATCAGCCTTTGTTTTTCACCATCGATGCTCAAATTTTTCTGCCCTTCTCTTGTCATTTATCACAGGATGTCAGAAAACAAGGGAGATCTCTGTGGGAGATGGGGAGGAAGGAGCTGTTTGGGAGCAAGCATATCAAGGGTTGAGGTCTGTGTAGCATAGAAAGGATTCACCAGGTCCTCAACTGCTTGTCCCAAGGGAGGGGTACTGCTGTGATTTAGCAGGCTATGGAATTTGTTGGCGTCCATGAATCTTCATGGTTGAAGCAGGATCACTGGTTTTTCTTGGTGCCTGGATGATAGAAGGTCTCTGACCACTGCTCTAAGTATGGGATGGCCCGTCCAAGAAGGTGGCTGGGTTGTGATCTCCTCTATTTTAATATTTAGGCCAAAGATCAGGTCCATGGTGTGACCACCTATGTGGGTTAGACCTTGCATAAAAAACAAGTCTGGAGCCCATGGGAATTGGGCACCTACAAATAACACAACAACAGGGCATAAAAACTGGCCTGTTCTGGTTAATTCATCAGCAAAGAGTAGAAAGATGATCATTGGAGACCTTCAGGCTGCAAAGCCCCTCCTGCTGTTGAAGACCCTGTTGTGTGTTGGATTCTCTTAGGCCACTTTGAAAATCCAGGTTCTATTCGCACCATTTTTAAAAGTAGCCTGACTTTGCCTTTTTATCATTGTAGTTTGTTACATTTTCACGAGCCATCCAGTATTAACCGAACAAACCAGCCAAGTGAAAAGGAAAGAAATCACGCTGCACCTGTTCTTTTTGTGTCTGTTTCCTTTTAAATGCGACATCGAAGCTCTCAATTGCAATCTAGCTTGTCAAACAGTGTGAAATTGCTCCCGTTGAATGAGTGTGAAGCAAGTTTGCCTTGCTGTATATTATCACATTTGGATAGCTTTCTCCGCCTGATGAATTATTGTGTATTCCAGCAGAGATTACAATTGCACATTGTTCTTCCACATTCAGCTCCCCAGGCTATTGGAATACGTTATTGGATCCTTTCTCTTTTTATTTAGCAGCGGGAGGGTGGCGGGGGGAGGTTGTCTGCACCAACCAATGGCAATTTTGGCCTTCTCTGTATTTGAGATTAGCTCCGATTTAGCCATCAGTGTAGCTGCAACAGGGCAAATGCCAAATGTAGACAAGGAGAGCCATGATTCGTATTGGCTAAGTTGACTCCAATTTTAAGCGGGGATAGATTCTCTCTCTCTCTAGGGTGAGCATATTTCCCAAAGGGAAAATGGGACATGGCATGGGGCTAGCCTGAGCACCTCCTCACCCCTGTGTGGGGCTGGCCCGAGCTGCTTGCCCGAGCCCCCCTGCCTGCACGGGATCACCCAAGCCCTGCCTGTCCCCCTTCCCCCTGTGTGAGGCTGGGGCTGGCACTGCTGTTTGCCGGAGCCCTGCCTCCCCCCCGCGCAGGGCTGGCATCGCCGCTTGCCCCCTTTGCACCCCACTTCTTCGACAAATGTGGGCATTTGTCTCGTTTGCTCTTGACAACTGATCAAGTTGGCAAGAGCAAAGGGGACAAATACCCACTTTTGCCAAAATAGTTGGGATGGCCAGGACAGGACTTAAAAAAGGGATTGTCCCGGCCAAAACAGGATGTATGGTCACCCTCTCTCTCTCTCTCTCGGGATGCCTGATCCCCTCTCCCCGACCCCCAAAATGTAGGGATTGCATTAATAAATACAAGGAACTCTGAGCTTGGAACTCACACCCAGACTCACTCATACAGGTGTGTTCACACTCACTTACGCCCACACTCTCTCACACATGTGCTCACTCTCACCCACACCCTGCCTGTCTCACACACGTGCTCACATTCATGCCCACTCTCTCACCCACACCTCTGCTCACTCTCACTCACACCCAGACTCACTCACACACACGTGCTCACAGTCGTGCACACAGACTCTCACACAAACAAGTGCTCACACACCACTGCCCTGTCCTGGAGTTCTGGCTCCAACCCTGGGAGATGGTGGCTGGGGCTCCAGGCCCGTCTGTTCCAGCGTGGTGCATGCTGGGGCCCTCATGGTACCAGTGTCCCTCCCTGCTGAGTGCTGGGGTGTGGGCTGGAGAGGGGCCCCTGCCTGCTGTGCTCCCTCCCACTGCTCCAGGCACTGCACAGGGACGACTTGCTGCCTCCTGGGGTTCTGGTTGCTCCCCAAGGAGGCAGTTGATGGAATCCTTCCTTCCACGTTTCATGGAGCCACAGGGGCTGCTGGAGGGAGGCCAAGTGCCCAGAGCGACACCCTTGATGAGCCCAAGGGGGCGGGACCTACCAGTCCACCCATCATCAATATGGCTGCTCCTGCCAGTAATCGCATTGGACAAATTGCTGGCAAAAGGTAGCGTATCAAGAGAGACACCGGCCACTCTTGAAGGGATGAGTATGCAACACACTTGTCCACATCACAGCGACATTAACCCAGTGCTCTGGCTGACTTTACTCTTCCTTAAAGCTGATTATAACCCTTTACTTTTAACCCCCCGCACTAAGAATTTCTGTACTGTTTGCATTTTGTTCTCCTACTGATGCCTGTTACAGTGGGACGTTCGATGCAATTTAAAGGCCACTAGTTCACAATGGATGAAAGAAAAGGCTTTTTCACAAGGTACACAGCCTGTGGAACACACAGCCGCAATAGATGATTGAAACCAATAACTTAGTGGGATTCAAAATGAGAGCAGACATTTATATGGATAACAAGAACATCCAGCGTTATAACAGGAAGCATTTTTAAAAATAAGAAGAGCATGGCAGGGATATAAATTCACATGCTTCAAGGCATAATTCAGCCTCTAACTAATAAGGGTCAGGAGGAAATTTTTCTTAGTGGCAGATTACCCCATGACTACCTATTACATAGCTTCCTGCAGATCTGATCCAGTGTAGCAGTTCCTATGTTCCTAAAAATAATTAAAACTCTTTCTATAGTTCAAGCACCTCTATTAAGCTGTACCAAGGGGAGGTGGGGGCTGTATTTTCAGCTCCCCTGCAAACAATATCTGTGTTAGCACTCCCCTTTAAGCATAAACCTACCTGTACGAGGAGGACAAATGGCAGCTCTCACACTGTCCTGGGACTTCCTCATGCATGTCATACAATCAAGTCATCATAAAATCTGTTGTACGCAAACATGAAAATTGCATCTCCTTGTAGTTTAAAATGAACATAATTCTGTTTACATCAGACTGTCTGCCAGGTTGTGCTTGGTGTACAGTACCCAACTGCTGATCATTTTCTCCCGATAGCGTTCGTATTGAGAGGCTCATGGGCATGGTCTACACTGGACTTCCTTTCCTGAAGTTTCTCATCATTGCTGCCCCATGGTAGGGGTGCCGGTATAGACAGGACCGTGCTGGCAGCTTCTGGTGTTTTAAGCCCCCTGTCAGCTAGATCAGCCCTGAGCATTAGACGACAGAGTGGCTAGAACACCGACAGCTGGTTTTCACAAGCACTCCCTTTGGTGGACCTGCACTGGTGGTGGTAGTAGCAGGGAGAAACATTAGGGGGAAAAGCTAAGGTGGATGCCCCTGACTGCTTGGAAATGGCTCTGGCTGGTGATTCACCTTCCCTGTGACAGATAGTGAGCAAACCAAGGATCACAATTTGGAAAAGACCTGGTTATAGGTCTGCTATGCAAATGCCTAAAGCAATGCAAGTGTCAAGTGGGGTACTTGGGACCTCTATTTGGAGCTCTTCGGCAGAAGCATCTGTGAAGCATAAGGCTTTTATTTGTTAATTGCCCATTCCTTTCAGCGGGCCTGATTCTTCTCTGTCTTGCTCCTTGCCTGTCACTTACTCCGGTGTAAAGTGAGTGCCTTGTAAAATGCTGCTAAATCAGAATGAGAGCATGTTCCACTGCTTTGCATTCGGTCTGCACAGGGATAAACAGCGACGCAAGGGCCAGATCCACAAGTGATGTGAACTGACATCACGCCCTTAAAGTCAATGGATGGAGCAATGCTGGCATAGACACGCTGAGGATCTGGGCCTATGGGTTTGTACCATGGTGCCTGCTACAATGCCTCCATGCCCGACCAACCCTGTGGGCTTTGAGCACTGGCACAAGATAATAAATAAATTAATGGAGATATCCCATCTCCTAGAACTGGAAGGGACCTTGAAAGGTCATTGAGTCCAGCCCCCTGCCTTCACTAGCAGGACCAAGTACTGATTTTGCCCCAGATCCCTAAGTGGCCCCCTCAAGGATTGAGCTCACAACTCTGAGTTTAGCACGTCAATGCTCAAACCACTGAGCTATCCCTCCCCCATCAGTAATTCCACCAGTAATTCCCAGAGAAGTGTATTAAGTGTTTTAACTGCTTCTGTTTGCAGGGAGGCGAGTATTTGGGCATCCATTTGCCATAGCTACTAGTTGGTATTAGAGCAGAGCATAATTGGAACTGGCCTATTCACTTTTAAACTTTGTAACGTTGTGACCAGTCCAGAGTAAAGACACCAGACTTGATCCAGCAACAGAACAGAATAACAACGGCTTTTTCACAGGCTAGGGCTTTATACTAGGATTGTAGAGCGGGCTGGATTATGCAGGTTGGTAAACCCCATGCTCTATTGATTTTAATGAGACTTCTTGCCAATTAAGGTACTACCGAAATGAGTAAAGCTATCAGATTTCAGCCGAATCTAGGTCCTTATGCCACAACGGCCTATCATCACCATTGTATCTGGTATGTGTAGCCCTGCCCCAAGGGGAGTATAACAGGAAAATAGGGGAAATGGAACCTGGGTTTTGTTTGCATTGGTTGAACAAATTTATTTTACCATAGAAACAGATGGCACAAGAAAGCACATAGTTTATATTATAGAAAGCATGCCTGTTATCTAATATCCTACTGCCCTGCCTTTCAGTAATGCTGGGAGAGTCTCTCTCAGCCTGGGGGTGATATGCTGAGTGTCACTTGTACAGTGAAAGTTAAATCATTTCAATAGTGATTGGAGGCCTGACCTGAGAACTGGAGGCACTAGGAACTGTACTCACACATGAGACACTCCCTGCGCCCAACAGCTTACAAAGCAGATCAGGGAGGAGAGGGGAAACAATCACACAGCTTCTCAAGGGCAGACCCAGGAATTGAACTCAGATCTCTTAGCACAGTACTGGCTCTGCCTCCTGGACCATTGGTGCCTGTCATTAGACAGGCCCTATTCTAGCTAACGTACAGCTAGCTGACCTTTCGGAAAGGCACCCATCATTTATAAAATTATTCTGTACTCTTATTGGCTTCAAGTATCAGGGGGTAGCCGTGTTAGTCTGTAGCCACGAAAACAACGAGGAGTCCGGTGGCACCAACAGATGTATTTGGACATAAGCTTTCATGGGTAAAAAACCCACTTCTTCAGATGCAGTCTATGTTTTTTTTTTTTACCCACAAAAGCTTGTGCCCAAATAAATCTGTTAGTCTTTAAGGTGCCACCGGACTCCTTGTTGTTCTTATTTGCTTGTTTGTGCTGGCCCGGCTCCTGTTTTCAGCCAGGTGAACGCCCTCCCCAATGTGATCGGTTTCCCTTTTGTGCAGGGCCGGCTCCAGGCACCAGCTTAACAAGCAGGTGCTTGGGGCGGCCAAGGGAGAGGGGTGGCACCTGCGGTAATTCGGGGGCGGCAGGTCCCTTACTCCCTCTAGAAGTGAAGGACATGCCGCCAAACTGCAGCCGCCAATCGCGGCTTTTTTTTTTTTTTTTTGCTTGGGGCGGCAGAAATGCTGGAGCCGGCCCTGCTTCTGTGCCCATATTGCTGAGTGCACATGGTGTTGGGGAGAAACGTCCCCCTGTATATATATGCACCAATGTCCTCTGTATAGTAAGGGTCATATTAAGGCTCCGAGATGTGGAACTGAGCTGGGCGGGGCAGCGGGGCCCTGCAAGAGCAAGTGGTGCCTAGGGGTCAGGGCCGGCTCCAGGCACCAGCAAAACAAGCAGGTGCTTGGGGCGGCACATTTCTAGGGGCGGCATTCTGGCGCCGGCCATCATAGGCGCCGACTCCAGGACATGGGGAAAAAGTGTCCCCGCCACCCCAGCTCGCCTCCGCTCTGCCTGCTCCCCTGAGAGCGCCGCCGCTGCTCCGCTTCTCCCCCCTTCCTCCCAGGCTTGCCATGCACGAAACAGCTGTTTGACGCAGCAAGGCTGGGAGGGAGGAAAAGCCGAGCGGCGGGGCGCTCGGGGGAGGCAGCGGAGGTGAGCTGGAGCAGGGAGTGGTTCCTCTACCCCCCCGTTACTTCCTGCGCCTCCCCACCCTAGCTCACCTCCGCTCTGCCTGCTCCCCTGAACACGCCACTGCTCCGCTTCTCTGCCTTCCCTCGCCTGAGAGGGAGTGGGGAGAAGCGGAGCGGTGGCACGCCCCGGGGAGCAGGCGGAGTGGAGGTGAGCTAGGACGGGAGGTCACGGGGGGCCCGCAGGATGCAATGGGGTGGGGGGGGAATGCGGCACATCTGGGGGAGGAGGCGGGGCTGGGAATTTGGGGAAGGGGTTTGGAAGGGGTGGAGTTGGGCTGGGGCCGGGGGTAGGGGGGCACGAAAAAAAGGGGGGGCAAAATTTTTTTTGCTTGGGGCGGCAAAAATCCTAGAGCTGGCCCTGCTAGGGCTACACTGCTTGCATAACAGAGAGCCCAGACCCTCCAAAGTGGTTAGGTGCCTAAGTCCCATTGAAATCAATAGGAGTTAGGTGCCTAAATGCTTTTGAGGATCTGCCCTGAGGGGAGTGCATTCACCAGCAGCCCCTCGCCTGTACTGCTTCCCACACAGCCCTTCTTCTACTG
This sequence comes from Trachemys scripta elegans, assembly GCF_013100865.1. Lineage (NCBI taxonomy): Eukaryota > Metazoa > Chordata > Testudines > Emydidae > Trachemys > Trachemys scripta. The sequence continues at coordinate 7,679,742 of NC_048300.1, read as the reverse complement.
CCCAGAAGAGTGAGGCCGTGGCTCGAATCACCCTCCCAGATATGTTCACTCTGCTGCCAGCAGCACTAGTTTCCCCCCGTCCTTGCCTGGCATTTTATGGGAGGGGATTCCACTGCTCTCCCTCCTGCCCCCAGCCCAGTGCACCTACCCTGAGGGGCCATAATTTGGTGCCCAGAATTCCATGCTGGGGAACTCTCCGCTCAGCATGCAAACCACACATAGAATTCCCTTTGTCATGCAAGCTGCTGCCTAGTTCTGGATTACTTCACTACCATTTGGGCACAGGGGCCTTTATCACCATTGTGTTTTACAATGTTTGCAGATACAACACGCCTCTAAATGTATTGCCCAGGCTAAATTCCCAGCATTACAGCTGCTGTATCTGCCCCTCTCTTTCTACCTATGGAAAAGGTTGTGTGAAATAAAATGCCAATGTACAGTAATTATAAAGCTCTCTGTCTTTATACCCTCCTCCTGCTATTGGACTACGAGACTTTGGCCCCTAACTGAGTTATAACCGCCTACAATTCATTATAGCCACAGAGGCTTTGCAAATGTGTTGGGTGATCCTCACATGGGTCAGAGGTTTGGTTCGATTCAACAAACTGCCCCAAAATGTAGATTTTTGTCCATGAACCCCTTCGATCTACAAAATGGGGCTGGGAGACCTTACAAGTCTCTAAGGTGCCGCAAGTACTCCTGTTCTTTTTGCGGATACAGACTAACACAGCTGCTACTCTGAAACCTTACAAGAACAGAGTTCCCTGCTGGCTTTCTAGTGTTTCCTGCTTCTGACCTGAACCAGGAAGGGCAAAGGCAAATTAAAAGTAACTTTTTTACAAGGTGAACTGCAAAGGAAAATAAAAGCGTGGCATTGTGCTCTCAACTGAAAAACCTGGGCTCTGTTCTCAGCTCTGCTAGCGGCCTGCTGGATGACCTTGGGCAAGTCATTTTGCCTGTGTAAGCCTCAGTTTCCCCATCTGTAAAATGGGAATAACGATACTAACCGCCTTTGCAAAGTGGCTTGTGATCTACTGATGAAAAGTGCTGTATGACAGTCAGGTATTATGATTATTAGCTTCCATCAGAAAAGTGTATTTCTCTGCTTAGTTTTAGCCTTAGAAATAGCAGAAATGTCAAGTTTGCTTTTCCCTGGCTTTGCTGGAGAACTCATTGAGAGGCACAGGGATAGCGGAGTGCAGCTCTTGCAGCTCTTAAGTGAAAGAGTGAGTGATGAATCAGTAATAAAGAATCTTCTCTTAACGTGTTTCTTTGGTTAACAAGGTGCTAACAAAAATAACCCAAAACAAACACAAACAATTCAAGTCTGAATAAACCTGCCCCTGCTCCAGTTAATCAGGTTTTACTTATATGCTGTCTCATCTGGCATAAGCTATCTGTTCGCCAGGTGTGCACAGTCTTCCAGGAAAAAAAAACAAAGACGAGACATCAGTTTTTAAGATTCAAAAAAGACATTGGGGGGGGAGGAAATGCAAGTTTAAGAATCAGTTATTCTGTTTGTAATAATAATAATGAATATTAAACCTTTATTGTAAGGCCTTGCCTTCCAAAGCACTTCACAGATTGAATACAGTGCACCGGCCAGCTCTGGGAGGAAGTGTGGCAGACGCCAGCCAATAGCACAACAGTTTGGGGAGGGAAAATGTTGGCTAAGGACTCCAGGGCAAATTCCCACTCTTAGAAAAAGTGCCACACATTGCAGACGGAACTTTGGTTTTTAAGGCCTCTTCTAGTAGATCCACCTTCCGTGAGTTGCACAATACTTAATATATGTTTATAGGCTCCTCCAAACAAGCAGATGCAGTTAGCAGTTCATTATCAGCCTGCACATGGCACAAAGATCAGGTAAGATCAAGGGCTCATGTTGTGCTGGGGCTTTCTGACCTCAGCAAGAACCTTTGAAAATCCCATAAGAAGTGCTTGACTAAGCATCCTAATGATTTATTTTTTTTCATTTGGCCAAAGACATTTTCCTCTGAAGACTTGGTTTAAAAAAAGCTGTCCACTCAGCATCTGACCTCAGACGTGCTACAGAGGGCAACTGTACATGTGTCAGGCCTGGCTACACTGGGGAAAAAGGGTTTGCTGTCCTATGTAGGTACTTATATGACTCCCATTCCATGTAAATAAGCACCTCCCAACACCTCTGTGAGCTAGGGCAGTGCTATTATCCCCTTTGTACACAGGGGGAATTGAGGCACATAAACACTAAGTGACATGGCAAAGGTCACAGAGGGATTCTGTAGCAGGGGAGAGAATTAAACCCATTTCTCCTGAGTCACTCACAATCCACTGCCTTAACAACAATGCCATCCTTTCTCCCGTACCCCTCTTTGTTATATGAGAGACCCAGGTTGTCTACACTACAGCCAATGCAGCTGTGAGGCTGTAGGGCCATGGTGTAGATGCTTCCTACATCAATAGAAGCGGGGTTTCCATCAGAGTAGTTAATCCAATTCTCCGAGAGGTGGTAGCTAGGACCTAGATATGTCTACCCTGTGGGGTGACATCAATCTAACTACATTGCACACAACGTGAAATTTTTGACAGCCCTGAGCAACGTAGCTAGGTCAATCTAATTTTAAGTGTAGACCAGGCCCCACTAATGTACTGTGATCTCCTGAAGTAGACAGCCTTCATCCTACCACTTGGACACCTGATTTTCTTCTCTGCACAACTTAGATCCCGTGAAACACCTTTGAGGCAGTCCTGGACCAATAAGATCCATGTTGGTCATGCAATAACCTGCAAGACCCATTTGCTCATATGTTTCTGCATTCTCACTAAACCATCCTGATTTGGATTTTAGCCCTTTGCTCTGCTAATACCAGAGCCGCCGCTGGTGTAAACCAATGGAGCTCCCCAGATGTCAATGGAGCTATCCTGATGGACACCAGCTGAGGATCTGGCCTGGCTCCCTCCCATCCCATGTAATGCCATGTGGTGTGGTATCATTTCCTGCTACCAGACAGATGATTATTCATACTTCTACAACTTAGTAAACATACCAGTGTGGACAAAACAGTTATGCCGAATTCAGATGTTATCGGCCAAGCCAATTTTGCTCTGTGGTTTAATCCTGTTTGCTCAGTATGCAGATATGAGAAGATTATAACTGAGAACAATGATTAGCTTTATACATTGCATGATGTTTGGTTTCCCATTCAGATCATGGCTGGGTTTCAGATACACTGCAGCATTCAATTGGTGGCAAAACACTACCGCTGAGACTGCAAAACTGTTTGCCGTATAAGCCTCCTCTTTCACAGACTCACAACTTCCTAAACATAATTTTTTTAAAAATCTCCTTTTGGACGGTTAGTTTCCAACCTGGTGTTTGGGATGAACTACACCATTCAATAATCCAAAGAGATGTAAATAGAATCATTGAGTATTTTGTTTATGCCAACACCGTTTTGTTTTACAGGAAAGAAACATCAGGAAGAGATAGAAAGCAACAAAGATACATTAAAAAGTAAGATGCCCATTCCGCCATCAGAATATTGGTACAAAATTGATTATATTATAGGCAGGGCCGGTAGTGTCACCAATTAAGGTTGCCTAACCCTTCCCACTATAAGACCCTGTGTTCTGTTGCTTATAACTTTCCCAAACATTAATTATTTGGGCTGAATTTTTCTGTGTTAGGTGTCTGCCTCAGGCTGATTGTTTCTGGAAAATTTCAGCCGAAACGGTTCAGTTGTTTCCAAACACAAGGCCAAGAGGAAAAAAGTTGTTTTGCCCATGTTAAATACCGGTGATCTTTCCTCTGAGAATCCACAGCACCTGAGTGTTTGCTTTGGAGCAGGGACTGGAAATTTGGCAGCAGAGTGACCTTTGTGTCAGTTTCAAAGGGTGACTGGCCCTTTTAAGGGGAGATGAGCCCACTCACACTTGTGCCATAATTAATTAGCTGCTTCCCAGCCAGAGGAGGTGGAGCTAAGGGGGTCAGGTGATAGCTTAATGGATGCCTGGGCCTTATAAAAAGGGCTTGTGAGGGCAAAAGAAAGATCACTCTGTGAGGTGTGATGCTATGAAGAGTGGGTATGCGGCTATGGAAAACTCTGGGCTGAGGTAGGCAGAGTGCTGGGTACTTCAGGGTAAACAGTCTGGGAGCCCAGTGTGCTGTACTGGGGCAGGGAAGGATGTAAGGAATGGAGCCCAGGAGGGGCTGAGAATGGTACTCCAGATGAACTAGCCTGGGGTCTGAGTGCTGAACCCCAGAGCCAGAGGGACTCTCAAAGATAGCTTAGAAAGGCATTGGGAACAGGGCAGGGGGGCTGAAAGGAAGCCCTTGAAGTCTAGAAGAGCTCTTTGTCCATTGGAATTTCTTAGCTGGACTCTTGGTGGTCTGGATGGGGTTAAACTTATTTACTTGGCTGGCAGGCTAGTCATGCCTCTAGCAGAGACTGGTGGGTGAGCAGCTGAGACCTATCTTCAAGGCAAGGAAACTAAGACAGAGTGCCACAATTGGCCAGCAGGAGGTGCTATAGGGCAGTCATGATCCCATGACAGTCAGGTAGGTACCTTTTGCTGGCCCTGTGAAACTCTGGCTGAATCATAAGCCCTTGAAAAGCTGCAGTCCATGCAGGCTCATGGTCTGACTAGAGTTTTGCAGCTAGATCCCCTGTAATTCCATCTGTGCTGAGCATGTGCCATCCAGGGCTAGGCTGACCAGGGTGTTCCCTGCAATTGCTGCTCTGGATTGGTGTGGGCCAGAACCAGGCGCTGGTATGGAAAATAGTGGGTCTGTCTCTCCTCAGCACTCAATGCCTCCCCTGCTGATGCCCAGGCAGTGAGGAGGAAGTTGACTGATCTGACTGCAGAGGGGAGAAGAGATTGACTAGGTAGGCACAGAAGGACTGGGAGTGGGAACCCCAACAGGGAGGGTTTGTGGGTACTCCACCTCCCTGAGAGGCAGTAGTTACATCAACAGGAGACTTGTCCCATTGACCTAGTATGGTCTGCACTGGGGGTTAGGCCAGTTTAATTGCACCACAGGGATGTGGACTCTTCACACCACTAAGCAACATACTTATACCAATCTGATTTCCTAGTGTGGAGCAGTCCTGAGCCCAGGAGCTAGGGGGTATTGTGGATGCTAAGGGCTGGTCTACACCAAAAAGTGATATTGGCATAGCTACCTCTTTCAGGGGGGTGAAAAAGTCATGCCCTGAGACGTGTAGTTAAGCTGCCCTAACCGTCCGTGTAGATGCTGTCAGGTCCATGGAAGAAGCCTTCTGTTGACCTAGCTACCACCTCTCAGGGCGGTGAATTGCCTACAGCAACAGGAGAACCCTTCCTGTCACTGTAGTGAGTGTCTATGCTTGAGCTCAACAGCTGAGCTGCTGTAGTGGTTTAGGTGTACAACTAAACTAAGACTGGACAAGTACCCTGAGGAGGGAGACCGGGACTGGGAGTCAGTAGGGATGGAGAACTTTGGTGGAAGATAGACTGGATGCTGTGGGGGGTGGGCCAAAGACAGGTTCAACAAGGAGCTGGGAAGTGGGGAAACTGGGAGTGGCTGGGCAAGTGGACTGGGAAACTGGAGGAGGGGGGCTGGGCAAGGAGACTGGGCCTGGGGTGGGGACAACACAGGACTGGTACAGATGGGTTGGGACAGAAGGGGTCAGGATTGTAGGAAATGGGCAGAAGAGGCTGCCCATGAGGCAACACGCCTCTCGGGAGCCTAGCATGGAACCCAAGGTTCCTGAGGCTGAAGATTTCTCTGCTGTCAGCAAATAACTATGAAAGTGCCTTCCCCTTCCAGCACTGGCCCACACAGAGGGTGACAACCTACTACTGCTATTGGTTACTCCATTAGTCCAAGAGGCAGAGATCTGTGGGGTGGATCTCAAGATTCCAAACTTGCTGCTGACTCTTGTGGGAGTCTATGTATTGCCACATGATGGAATGTCTGTTTTTTTTTCCACTTTGCTTTTTAAAAAAACTAGGAAATTGAATGTGCACACACAAAAATGCATTAAAAGAACATTAAGTTTGCCAAGCCCAGCAGTCAAAAGTGTGTGTGTGTGTGTGGGGGGGGTGTCCCTGCTTTCAAGAGCTAATGGACAAGGCAGATGGGGAAGTAACTTGCCCAATGTCACACCACGGGCAGAGCGCAGGTCTCCGACCTCCTGTGCCCTGTCTACTAACTAGCCCATGTGGCCTCGCCTCCCCTATTTATCATTTTAAACCAGACTCTTGAGTCCCGCCTAAAACACAAGCTAGAGTGAACAGGAAGAAATCACCGGTAAATACAACTTCATAACTTTCCACTTGAGTGGTTCATAGTTTCTGTTTTCCCCCTGCCACACACACTTTTTTTTTCTGTTTTTCTCCCCCCTTCCCCCACTTTCTTTCCTTCTCTCCATTCTTTTCTTTCTCTCCTCTCCGGCAATTGTCTTCGTCACTGTATCTTATTGCTAAGAAGCAGCAGGAAGGTCTGAATAAAGGGAGAGACTAAAAGGTACTCTTCTGCCCTACTAGGGGGTGGTTATCCTTTGAGAGCTGTGTTTAATGCTCTTCTGTGCAAAAGTTATGTCCTCTACAGCCTGGTTAGTGCTTTTCATTATGAAGGATCCCAAAGCACTTTATGGTGTAAAGTCCATCAATGGCTATTAGCCAGGATGGGCAGGGATGGTGTCCCTAGCCTGTTTGCCAGAAGCTGGGAACAGGTGACAGGGGATGGATCACTTGCTGATTACCTGGTCTGTTCATTCCCTTTGGGGCACCTGACATTGGCCGATGTTGGAAGACAGGATACTGGGCTGGATGGACCTTTGGTCTGACCAGTATGGCTGTTCTTAGGCCTTGGCTACACTTGCGGATTCACAGTGCTGCCGCGGCAGTGCTGTGAAGCGTGAGTGTAGTCGTGCCGCCAGCGCTGCGAGAGCTCCACCTCTCTGAGGGGAGTAGCTTGCAGCGCTGCGAGAGAGCATGCAGCGCTGTAGGCTCTGATTACACTGACGCTTTACAGTGCTGCGCTCGGGGGGAGGGGAGTGTTTTTTCACACCCCTCAGCACAGCAAGTGCAGTGCTGTGAATTGCCAGTGTAGCCAAGGCCTTAGGTACTCAGTGGGGCAGGTCCTCAGCAGTGGCAAATGTCATAGCACTATGGAAATGAGTCTATATAATTGACTACAGCTGAGGATCTAGGGTGACCAGACAGCAAGTGTGAAAAATCGGGACGGGGGTGGGGGTAATAGGTGCCTATAGAAGAAAAAGCCCCAAATATTGGGACTGTCCTTATAAAAAAGGGGGTAGCCGTGTTAGTCTGTCTCTATGCATCCGAAGAAGTGAGGTTTTTACTCACGAAAGCTTATGCCCAAATAAATCTGTTAGTCTTTAAGGTGCCACCAGACTCCTTGTTGTTCTTATAAAAAAGGGACATCTGGTCACCCTATGAGGATCTGCCCCTGCCTGTATATACAATAGTGGGTGTGGGGAGGACCTGTTCCGGGTTATGGCTTGATCCACCATAGTAAGTGCTGTATGCAGAAATAGGTTTCACAAGATTGAACCATTCATGGTTGCCATCTGATGTGCTGCCACATTGCTGCTGGACTACAAAATAACACCCCCAAAACTGGCAAGGACTCTAGCACCGCTGCATTCTCCAGCAGTTTGCATGGTGTGGACTCTGAGTGTTCTGGGCAAGAATACAAATACAGGCCTGGGAGTTTTCCCATAATGAAGCAGTCTGCCTTGAATTCAGGAAGGTCTTTTTTTGTTTGACAAGGTGGGTGAGGTAATATCTTTTATTGGACCAACTTTGTCACAACTAAATACCAGGTGAAACAGATTGTTTAGCATAAGTAGTTAACACATTTCAAGGGACCATTCAAGGTGAAGTGGATGTTAACACCCCTCCAATCATAGAGGAAAAGGGGGAGAAGGGAAGTGTGTGGGGTTGTTAATGGGTTACAGATTGTTGTAATACAGTAACAACAAGGAGTCTAGTGGCACCTTAAAGACTAACAGATTTATTTGGGCATAAGCTTTCGTGAGTAAAAATGAAGAAGTGAGGTTTTTACTCACGAAAGCTTATGCCCAAATAAATCTGTTAGTCTTTAAGGTGCCACTAGACTCCTTGTTGTTTTTGTAGATACAGACTAACACGGCTACCCCCTGATACTTGTAATACAGTGGCTCCAACCTTTCCAGATTCCTGTTCCCCTTTCAGGAGTCTGATTTATCTTGCGTACCCCCAGATTTCACCTCACCTAAAAACTACTTGCTTACAAAACCAGAAATAAAAATACAAAGGTGTCACAGCACACTACTGAAATTGCTTTCTTTCTAATTTTTACCATATAATTATAAAATAGATCAATTGGAATATGTACAATATATTTCAGTGTATAGTATATAGAGTAGTATAAACAAGTCATTGTATGAAATTGTAGTTTGTACTGACTTGGCTAGCATTTTTTATGTAGCCTGTTGTAAAACTAGGCAAATATCTAGATGAGTTGATGTATCCCCTGGAACCTCTGCATACCTCGAGGGGTGCGTGTACTCCTGGTTGAGAACCTAAGCTGACAGGAGAGAGCTCTCCCATTGGCATAATTAAACCACCCTCAAGGACCAGAGGTAGCTGTGTTGGCAGGAGAGTGTCTTCCCACTGACCTAGCGCTGTCAACACCAGCACTTTTGTCTGTGAAATTCCTCAGGGAGGGGTGTGGGTGGGTGTGGTTTTTTTACACCCCTGACTGACAAAAGTGCTAGTGTAGACATAGCCTTAGTGTAGGTAACAATTTCAGACAAAAGAGACTTAAACTGATGATGCCCCTTTCACAGGGCAATGACCCTTGGCTTTCATGTAGACAGTTTGTGTTATGTTGTAGTGAATAAGCTATGCTTCCTGTTTAGCATTTGTCTCTCTTGCATGGTGTTTGAAGAGAAGGTTGTCGGGGGGGGGATCATGGGTTTTAGGTCTAGGGGGCTGCAGGGAATGAGTCTCCTTGGATATGAATTACGTGGTAGCCTGTCCTAACCTCATCAGAAATGTTAGACTGACACATCACCTGCATTGATGTATGGAGGGTGGGTGGGCGGGCAGACTTTCTAGACCTAAGGCACCAAGTCTAGGGAGTGAGGTTGTGGAATTTAAGGACCGGCTCCAACGCCCAGTTCGGGGTCACGAGTCTTTGTGCTCAGCTTCCCCTCAGTTGACTCTTCAAACATTCTTCCAGTTGTGATCGCTTGGGAGGCGTTAGGGTTAGGTGCAGGTATCCTCCTCCCACACACCTCTTCATTGGGGGGGGTACACACTGCACCCCAGACCCCATATGTCTCCAACATGCCCTAGGAAAAGCCTATTCCCCATTGACGCTTCCTTCAGTCTGGCCTCTCTCAATCCTCTCAGGTCAGTCCCTCTCCATCCCCCTACAGCCCCAGGCCCTCCCTGTCCCCTCACTACATCAACAGTGACAATGTTGGGGTCCTAAGATATCACAGTCCCTATGCCGTTTCCACAGCACCTTTAACAGACAAACTGCCCGAGGGTCCATTTCTCTCTGGCTTCCTGTTTCTCTAAAGCTGCCTTCACCTTTCCCTCCACTTTTACCCTAACGAAGATGTGCTACACTGGCGCAAATGGGGATCACATGGGGCTACGTTACACCAATGCAAGACCTGTGTTGAACCCCTGCAGCACATCTTTGTGCTAGTTGGAGTGATGTAGCTCCACCCCTGCAAATGTCTCCAATGCAGACAGGGCCTAAAAGAACAGAGTAGAAAAGGAAGGCTTGGAAGGAGAAGAGTGAAGTTGTGCAATTCACGGGATCAGGGAGGAGATTCCAGGCAGGGGACAATATGAGAACAGGCCCAGTCACTTGTGAAGGGAGCAGAGGAGGGGTGTAACAAGGGGGGCTGAGATGGAAGCAGCAGGAACAGGGAGTGTAGGGGGAAATTAAAACAAGGAGATGGCAGTAGCAGTTGAATCTTCATATGTGTTTTGCATAAATAGCAGCACAAATAACAAGCCACTCTTATCTGTTACTGTTCCTCACTTGTAAGTGAAGCTATTAAAGGGGAGGTGGCCAAGCATGGTACCCCCTTGAGACAACGCACATCAGAGCACAGGAGGATATCGATGAGATGCACTTGGCTTTGAGGCAATGTTGATGGCAGCCTGATGATTTAAAAACCCTCCCCCACAAGTCCCCTTCCTACAGACAGATGCAGCGCTCCCTGGAGAGACTAGGGTGACAAGATGTCCTGATTTTATAGGGACAGTCCTGATTTTTGGGCCTTTTTCTTATATAGGCTCCTATTACCTTCCCACCCCATCCTGATTTTTCACACTTGCTGTCTGATCACCCAAGGACAGGCCCACATGGAGTCCACTCGCTGAGCTCCCACAACATCACTCCACCCAGCAGAAAGCTAGGGAGCTGGTGTGGGAGCAGCAGAAGAGGTGGGCAGGTACCACCTGTAGGGAGAGGCAGCTGGGAGAGTCAGGAGATGACCGGAAAGCCTAAGGGGGAAGGTAGGGATCACTCTCCCCACATCCCCAGGTTCGGAGTGGTTGAGGCTCACAGAGGGGAAGAGGTCAAGGGCAGAGCTAGGGAGGGCGGCTATGGGGTGGGGGCTGACAGATCCTCTGAATGTACCAGGGCAATAAGCCAGCACCTGCCCTGCAGCCCCTTCCCCCTCCATGCATGGGGCAATGACCCAGCATCCCTGGCACAGGGACAGCCCCCTCCCCTCGTACCAGTGCAATGGGCCAGCACCGGGAGTCCAGCATCCCCTGCACAGGGCAGGGACACTACAGCCCCTGGCCAGGGCAAACAGCAACACTCCCAACCCGCTGAGCTCTAGCCCGTCCCCCAATCCCTTTCTCGGCTTTCGATTATTTTGGGCTGGGCCTGGTGGCCGGGGGGGGGGGGCGTAGGGATCGATGCGCTCCGCGTTCTATTTACTGGGCGAGTCAGCGCGCGCGCGGCCCGTGCAGAGAGTCCCGCCCCCGGCAGCAGCGGGCCGGCACGCACGCGCATGCACTGGCCGCTCGAGCTGTGCGGCTCGCGCTCCGCAAACGGCCCGGTGGGGGAGGGGATGTCGACGGCCTCCAAGGTGGCGCTGGGCATCTCCGTGCTGCTCTCGGCCGGGACGGTGGCCGCCGTGCACATCCAGCAGAGACGCGTCAAGGAGGTGAGTGAGCGTCAGCTGCCGCCACCCGGCTGAGGGGCCGGGGCCGGGGCCGGGGCCGGGGCCGGGGGGGAGAGGGGGCGCCCCGCCCCACGCAGGCGCTAGCCGCCACCCGTCACCTGCTCCTCCCCAGCCCCGCCCCCGGCCTCAGCCCCTGTCCCTCACTCAGAGCCCCGCCCCACCCGTAGGCTCCGCCCTTACTCAGCCCCACCCCCGTGAGGTTCTGGCCCCGCCCCTCACTGAGAGCGACCCCCCTCGCTCATAGCCACGCCCCCTCATATTTGGCCCCGCCCACACATGGTTCTGGCCCTGAGCCTCAAGTAGAGTGATCCCCCCTCCTGTCCCGCCCATCGCTGAGCTCCGCCCCCTCCTAGTCCAAGCTCCACCCAGCACTCTGCTCTTCTGCCCAGTGCCCTCCAAACGTGTCATCGGGCGCCTGCCCTGCAAGCTTCTCTCCCCCCCCCCCCCCCCCACCCCCCCCCGGGTCTTTTTCCAAACGGTGCCCAGAATGCCGGGGTCACACGTTTGAATCTCGCGGGGCTCTGGGTAGCAGTCTCGGACTCGCCTCGCTGGTGCGGGCAGGCTCTATGGCATCCCCTTCCTCTGAGCCGTGCTGAGAGCGTCTGTACGAGCTCGTGTTCCATGGCGTCTCCTTCCTCCCAGCTGCGCCGAGAGCGTCTGAACCCATTCGTGCTTCACGCCATTCCCCTCCTCTGAGCCGTGCTGAGAGCATCTGTACGAGCTTGTGTTCCATGGCGTCTCCTTCCTCCCAGCTGTGCCGAGAGCATCTGAACCCATTCGTGCTTCCTGCCATTCCCCTCCTCTGAGCCGTGCTGAGAGCGTCTGTATGTGGGACCTCCTTCTGGAATGGCCAAGATGGCCATTGGAGGCTGGAAAGCAGGGTGCTCTTTGATTGTGGGGCCTATTTCTGTTCCCTTGTTTGATCACGGCTCTTTGCAGAGTTCCTCTGGGCAGTGTCCACTGAGTCCTTAGATGCCTTTGAGGTGCAGTGGGTGCTGTACAGGGTTCTCTGCTTGGGGTCCCATTCTGGTTCCTTGATTTTCAACCTTTGACCTCACTTCTGTTCCTGTTTTTTCATTTGTTGCCCCATTTACTCACCTGTGGCCTGGGCTTAGCAGTTCTTCCCCATGAGGGCCTTTGGTTTTGGGCGGACCTAGATCTGCCTGTCCCATATCTGCAAATAATACCCTTTCTCCCAATCTTGCCTGTTCCCCCTGCCTCTTCCCTTCTGGTATCCTGCCCATTCCTGTGGCTTCCCCTTAACTGCATCCACCCCTGTCTGTGCCCAGCCCTTCCTCTGTCATGGCCCTCCTCTTCTAGTTCATATCAGCATTAGGCTGGTAAGTTTGGCCCTTTGGCTAGTATATGTCCAGTAAATTTTCCAAGCTCCTATCACATCCTCAAGCTCATCTCCTAGAAGTGCAATATATAGGCACTCGGCTATGAAATTGATATTGGGGTAGACTTCTGTCTTGCTTAAGGGTGCACTTTGGTTGCTGATTTGGGTGAAGTTATGGGAGGTGGGTGAGGAAAGGAGTTGATGGGAGATGCAGCGTTGACTGACTTAACGGCTTGTTCCTTTGCATTTCACAGTTTGCACTGGTGGATATGCAGTCTAGCAATCCAATCTCATAGCTGACAAAGATTTTGCGTGAGCTTTAAACTTGAGAAGGTTCTTGCCTTGTACATACGTATCTGATAACTCCTAGTGAACCCCAACCCTGAAGGTAGTGTCCTACAAGGTATGAAGTGTCACTTGAGAAGATGATGAGTCCCCGTATGGAGGAACCCAACTAAAAGTGTTCTAATTCTGAATAAAATACTTTTTTGTAGGTGGGAGTGGGAGCACCACCTATAGCTAGGATTGTCCATCAGTTCCCATTATAGGATCCCATTTTCAGTTCCTTATAACTTTGCCAAACTGTAATTGTTCAGTCTGAAATTTCCAATACTGGTTGTATGTCTTGGTCTGATTTTTTTTTTCCAGCTAAAATAATTCAGCCATTTTCAAGGACAACAATGGGGAAAATCCCATGTTTTGCCCATGTTAAAAGAATTCTTTCAAACAGTTTGTTGAGAGGCACAACAAGCACCTCCTTGATTTGGAGCAAAGGCTTGGCATTTGACCTTTGTATCATGATGTGCCTTTCTGCTGTTCTGTGAAAAACTGGCCAAATTATAAGCCTTTGAAATATTTCATTTCACACATGCTCAGTAGAGACTTGGTGGTGTTTAGTAGCTAACTTCATTGAAGATTCAGTCTGCGCTGAGTAGGCTCCATCCTGGGGCAGTTGGTTAGAATCTGAGCAGAACTTTCCCTGCAATTGCTGTTCGCACTGCTTTGTGTTGGTTTGGGGTCGGACACCAGAACTGAGAACATGGAGACTGTCTTGTGCTCTCAGTTCTCCCACTGCTTCATCACCAGGCAGTCTGGAGGAGGAAACTGCCTTGTCTGTAGAAGGTACAAGAGCCTGACTAGGAGCGGGGTTATTGAGGGAATTAGATTGAGACAAGGAACCTGGTGGCTGTGGAAAGAAACTGGGATTGGGATGAGTAGGAGGGGTAGGGTGAAACTAGGATTTGGATGGGGAACCCAGAAGGGAAGATGGACTGGGTAGGGAATGAGATTTGGACTGGGATTAGGAGCCTAGAGGATGCGGGGAGACAGGAATCACACTTCGGGAGAAAAGGTGTTCATTAAGTAAGCACCATCCATTCTGTGCACACGGATGCTGTGAGGAAAAATAGCCTGTGATCATGTAATTAAAGGCCGGATCATACTGCATCCACACAAGGGGCTGAATTAAGGCATTTCCTCACTCTTGAGTGCTTAACTATGCAAATATCATGTTCTTCTAATGTAATTTGTGCATGTATGTGTATGTAAAAGGGGAACTGTGTAGTGGATAAATTCATGTGGTTAGTCCCTCAAGAATGGCTCATATATTTTTTAAGGTTACAAAAAGTATGGGGACTTCGCCTGACTCCAAACAGCCCTGTCCCCGCCTTTCTCTGTATCATTTCCAATGCCCCCTACCTTTCTATAAGTTTCCATAGCCCCATGCCACAATTCCTCCTTTAGATCAAAAGGCTTCTCTTCCCAGTCCTGTTCCTTAGACTTTGAAGATTCCTGTAGGTTCAGCAGTGTATCTGCTACTACCTTCAACTTCAGCTCCATTCACAGAATAGTGTTGAGTGTCTTTGGTCAGGGACATTCAAGATTGCCACTGTACTTCTGACTGGAAATCCCAGAGGATGACGAATTGCGACAATTGTCCAACTGCCAAGCAGATATACTGTATTGCCAGATCTATTGGACTGAGTGAAACCCTTTAAAGGTGGAGGGTACAGAGGAGCTTATTGGTCAGCTGGGAAAATCTGTCTTGTGGGGCACAGTCAGCAGTAGCATTTTGTTGGGTGGCCTGTGAAACAGTGTTATGTCCCCATCCCTTTCCACCCAAATGGTAATCTATTCCCCTGTCCATCATGATCACACTACTTTAGGCACAGACAGCTGGGCTAGAGATTTTAGGGAGGGTTAGTGAGAGGATTCTTCGAGATACACCCCAAATTTAACTGAATTTTACATGAAATGATTGTGTTCACTGGGCGATATTTAGCATTCCCCAGAGCCCTGATGCAGAAGTGGGTTCCAGCTGCTTGATCCTTTTAACTCTAGTGATCAGCTTAAATTGGTTCACATTTTCAAGGCTCTGTTCACAAGCAATCTGGCCAAAAACTTATTGTTCTTAAATGAAAGCTGAGATTCTCCATTACATTTCTAGTTACCACAAATCCAGGAACTGATGGCTACAGGCTTTATGGGGACCTAAAGATTACCAGGAGAGCTGAGTCCCTGGTTAGGGCTATGAGGGAAAGCAGAGACATGAAATGAAAAAGATGGTGTAGAGTGGGACGGAGGTGTGGATGGATACAGCCTTCAAAGGTTCACATAGATCCGCTAGTTTCTTAGCTATAACTAAGGCCTGGTCTGTACTTAAAAGTCAGGTCGGCATAGCTATGGTACTCAAGGGTCTGAAGAATGCATCCGTCAACCTAGCTACTGTTGTTTGGGGAGGTGGTGTCCTGCAGCAACAGAAAAACACCTTCTGTCGCCTTAGAAAGCATCTACACTATGATGCTACAGCGGCATTGTTATGACACTGTAACTGTGCCATTGTAGTGCCCATAGTGTAGACAGGGCTCAAACCTTGCACATCTGTGTACTCTTCCCCCAGTTCTCCTGCACTGTATAAGCAAAAATGGCCTCTCTAATCCAGGGCCTGATAATCAGCAAGTACTAATGCTTTGTCTATGCTCAAAAGTGCACCAGTTTATCTAAATTGTTTTTCAAGGCAGACCCCGAATGTGGACATTCTTAAATCAGTTCATGTCTGATTTATGTTGATTTAATTTAAGAAATTTTTGGCCTTAATGAAGTAATTTGAGATAAGCCAAGTGAATTTAAACTTGCACAGGGTTAGCTAAATTGATGTAAAAAATAAACAGATGCAACTTCTGCATATTGACCAGACCCAAGTCGGTTTGTATGTATTCTGATTGTGCTAAAGATGGATGATAGCTCTGTGTCATTTGGGACAAAATATAAAGGTTTTTTGCAAAACCCATATATAGCTGTGTAGCACTAAAGTGAATGAAAATACAGCCTGGTAGGTTACAGGACTGCTGTATTTTATTGGATAAAGAGACATGCTTGATGCCTGCATTGATCAAAATCTCTTCCTCTTTTCTGTATTTTCATTAAATAATACAGTACTACCTACTAGTCTGTCAGGATAGTAGTAATTTTATAACCTGAATTATATTGACTGAAACTGATGGGAAAGAACCTCTCCCATCAAATTCATTTCCAGAGAGAGTGATATTTTTGGGTGAAATACATTTTGTCTTTGACTCCATATTTTTTGAAAATGAGATTAAAATATTCCTTGCACAAAACATTTTTTCTTGATGATTTTGATGGAACAAATTATTTCCCTTGAAATGTGTACTTGGATTCTGGGTGAGAAATAAAGCCTCTTTCTGTTAGAACTGATCACAATATTCACAGATAGTTTATTTGATAATTTTGGGGACAACTTTTCCCCCCAGCATTCAGCCAGTCAGCTGTAGTGCCTATGAATATATTTGTGTCCTGATGATCATAGAATCATAGAACTGGAAGGGACCTCGAGAGGTCATCTAGTCCAGTCCCCTGCACTCCAGGCAGACTAAGTTATCTAGACCATCCCTGACAGGTGTTTGTCCAACCTGCTCCTAAAAATCCCCAATGATGGAGATTCCACCACGTCCCTAGGCAGTTTATTCCAGTGACTAACCACTCTGACAGTTAGGAAGTTTTTCCTAATGTCCAACCGCCCTTGCTCCAATTTAAGCCCATTGCTTATTGTCCTATCCTCAGAGGTTAAGAAAAACAATTTTTCTGTCTCCTCCTTGTAACAACCTTTTATGTACTTGAAAACTGCTATCATGTCCCCTCTCAGTCTTCTCTTCTCCAGACTAAACAAACCCAGTTTTTTCAATCTTCCCTCATAGGTCATGTTTTCTAGACCTTTAATCATTTTTGTTGCTCTTCTCTGGACTTTCTCCAATTTGTCCGCATCTTTCCTGAAATGTGGCGCCCAGAACTGGACAGAATACTCCAGTTGAGGCCTAATCAGCGCAGAGTACAGCAAAAGAATTACTTCTCATGTCTTGCTTACAATACTCCTGCTAATACATCCCAGAATGATGTTTGCTTTTTTTGCAACAGCATTACACTGTTGACTCATATTTAGCTTGTGATCCACTATGACCCCCAGATCCCTTTCCGCAGTACTCCTTCCTAGGCAGTCATTTCCCATTTTGTATGTATGCAACTGATTGTTCTTTCCTAAGTGGAGTACTTTGCATTTGTCCATATTGAATTTCATCCTGTTTACTTCAGACCATTTCTCCAGTTGGTCCAGATCATTTTTAATTCTAATCCTATCTTCCAAAGCACTTGAAACCCCTCCCAGGTTGCTATCGTCCGCAAACTTTATAAGTGTTAGAGGGGTAGCCATGTTAGTCTGGATCTGTAAAAAGCAACAAGAAGTCCTGTGGCACCTTAGAGACTAACAGATGTAGTGGAGCATAAGCTTTCGTGGGTGAATGCGTCTGACGAAGTGGGTATTCACCAACGAAAGCTTATGCTCCAATACATCTGTTAGTCTATAAGGTGCCACTGAACTTTATAAGTGTACTGTCTATGCCATTATTTAAATCATTGATGAAGATATTGAACAGAACTGGACTCAGAACCTATCCCTGCGGGACCCCAGCATGACTGTGAACCACTGATAACTTTCTGGGTTGACTGTGAATGGCTATCCAACTACAGAAGCAGTTTCTCCTCCCTTGGTGTTCACACCTCAACTGCTAGCAGAGCACCTCACCCTCCCTGATTGAACTAACCTCATTATCTCCATACTGATTTATACCTGCCTCTGGAAATTTCCATTACTTGCATCTGAAGAAGTGAGGTTCTTACTCACGAAAGCTTATGCTCCCAATACTTCTGTTAGTCTTAAAGGTGCCACAGGACCCTCTGTTGCTTTTTTCTGGGAATGATTTTCCAACCAGTTATTCACCCACCTTATAGTAGCTCCATCTAGGTTGTATTTCCCTAGTTTGTTTATGAGACGGTCATGTGAGACAGTATCAAAAGTGTTACTAAAGTCAAGATATACCACATCTACCGCTTCCTTCTATCCACAAGCCTTGTTACCCTGTCAAAGAAAGCTATCAGGTTGGTTTGACATGATTTGTTTACAAATCCATGCTGACTGTTATTTATCACCTTCTAGATGTTTGTAAATTGGTTGCTTAATTATTTGCTCCATTATTTTTCTGGGTACAGAAGTTAAGCTGACTGGTCTGTAATTCCCCGGGTTGTCCTTATTTCCCTTTTTATAGATGAGCACTATATTTGCCCTTTTCCAGTCTTCTGGAATTTCTCCCGTCTTCCATGATTCCTCAAAGATAATCACTAGTGGCTCAGATATCTCCTCAGTCAGCTCCTTGAGTATTCTAGGATGTATTTCATCAGGCCCTGGTGATTTGAAGACATCTAACTTGTCTAAGTAATTTTTGACTTGTTCTTTCCCTATTTTAAACTCTGATCCTATCTCATTTTCACTGGCATTCACTATTTTAGACATCCCATCGCCACCAACCTTCTTGGTGAAAACCGAAACAAAGAAGTCATTAAGCACCTCTGCCATTTCCACATTTTCTGTTATTGTCTTTCCCACTTCATTGAGTAACAGGCCTACTGTGTCCTTGGTCTTCCTCTTGCTTCTAACGTATTTGTAGAATGTTTTCTTATTTCCTTTTATGTCCCTAGCTAGTTTGATCTCGTTTTGTGCCTTGGCTTTTCTAATTTTGTCCCTACATACTTGTGTTGTTTGTTTATATTCATCCTTTGTGGTTTGACCAAATTTCCATTTTTTATAGGACTCTTTTTTGACTTTTAGATCATTGAAGATCTCCTGATTAAGCCAGAGTGGTCTCCTGCCATCCTTCCTATCTTTCCTACGCAGTGGGATAGTTTGCTCTTGTGCCCTTAATAATGTCTCTTTGAAAAACTGCCAACTGTCTTCAATTGTTTTTCCCCTTAGACTTGCTTCCCAGGGGATTTTATCTACCAACTCCCTGAGTTTGCTAAAGTCGCCTTCTTGAAATCCATTGTCTTTATTGTGCTGTTCTCCCTCCTACCATTCCTTAGAATCCTGAACTCTACCATTTCATGATCACTTTCACCCAAGTTGCCTTCCACTTTCAAATTCTCAACCAGTTCTTCCCTATTTGTCAAAATCAAATCTAGAACCACCTCTCCCCTAGTAGCTTTCTCCACCTTCTGAAATAAAAAAAATTGTCTCAATACATTCCAAGAACTTGTTGGATAATCTGTGCCCTGCTGTGTTATTTTCCCAGCAGATGTCTGGGTAGTTGAAGTCCCCCATCACTACCAAGTCCTGTGCTTTGGATGATTTTGTTAGTTTTTTAAAAAAGCCCTCATCCATGATGCAAAGACTTATGCCCAAGTTTAATTTTACATATATCAGTTAGTAAATTAGGCAGGCATATAAGCCTTTCAAGGATCAAGACCATAGGTAGTAACAAAATATGGCCCTGATCCTGAAGTTGGATCCATGTGGACAGAACCCAGTGCTTGTTCCAGTATTGGCTTCCATGCAACCATTGAATGTGTTTTCCTAATCAGATATCATATTTTATTATCTTTTGTTAAATGTGCCACCATCAGCTTGAAATCTGCTAGGAGTTATAAACAGTTTCAGGTACTACTCCTGCCACATAGTTCCTTTGCCAATTTTTGTGGTTTTGCAGATGTATTTTCTTGTTTTCAATATGCCTTTCTTTCCCCTATTGTTGTGCAGAATACCCACATAAACAAAAAAGGAAACTGGCAAAGGCCCAGATTCAGCACTTGGATTCGCTTGCAGGGATCCAGTTTCAGCATCAAGGTCTGACTGACTATACAGGGAAAACAGTTAAATTGACTGCATACAAAGTACTGTGAGCTCTGTGTGGATGGATCCCTATGTGTGCATTGGAATCCCCACCGAAGTCTGGGGGCTCTGCATGGGTGCAGAGGTCTGTCCAAGCGATTAGGACGAAAATGCTGTCAAGTGCACAAAATAAACAAAGTGGAAAAACTGTTTCTCTTTCAGTTACAGTAATCCTATTACATTTTCATTTAAAAAAAAATGTAACCTCCATGTTGTGTATACCAATGTCTATTTAACTTTAATGAACATTTTGAAGAAAGAACATATTTGTAGAATCACATATTACTTTTTCAAGAGCCCACAATAAACGTGCTGTGGGACCTCCAGTGGATCTCCAGCAAAACCCAGGAAGACTTTACATACTAGATATTTTTAAGTTTAAAAAAAAAACAAGCTGAAAGAAACCTTTTCAGGCCAGCTTTTATACATCATAAAGAAGGAGAAAAGTTCTTCTTAACATTCTTTTCAGGTCACCTTCAAATTCTTCTCAAGCAGAGGAACACAAATTGAGAAATTTGGGGCAGATTAGCTCAGTTCTGGTAAGGATGGGGGAGAAGTCAATCTTCTGTGGAGAGATTGCTGTCTTTCCATAATGTTGTAGAGCTTATCAATATACAATATTTACCGTTGTCCAACACTTTATCACTATATTAAGATCATACTGCTAAGCCAACAAATACAGTATTCCTGGCATGCTACCAGTAGTTTATCAACATCCACACATCAGATCTCAGCTCTTGTAATTTTAGACTCCAAAAGTAGCTCAGGTCGCTAACAGAGAATTAAAGGTTTGTAACAGTTATACACTTGGCAATGCTGTGACAGAGGTTGGAATGCAAATGGGCATTCGTCCCATGCAACCCAGGACACACTATAACGAACCATGTCTCTTGTATTTTCAGAGGCTGCACGAAGGAGTAATCCGAGACCTTGAGAGACAAAGCCGTAAACTGGAAAACATTCGTCTTTTACAAGAACAGATTATTCTGACCACGCAACTCGAAGCAGAAAGAGACAAGATGTTAATGGAAAAAGGGTCCCAACAATCCTAGACCTAGAACTGAAGTATCAGAATTTGGACTGAGGAACACAGCAAGGATTTGTATTTGACTGTTCCCAGGTGTTTGAGTAAACAGAAGTTGTTTCTGAAAGTCCATATCTTTTAGATACATTTTAATCAAGTCCAGGAAATTATATACATTAAGAAGTGCAAACATGAAGTTTTTTCTCTAGCTTCTGTATTTTCACATGTGCAGAAATATTGTGTAGGCTCCATACCTGGCTGGCTCACCTTATATGGATAGTATTTTAAATGCTGGGAGGAAGTGCCCCATGTAATGTAAAAAAAATCTTCCTCTACTTGCCAAGAAGGGATGGATAATAACGTTCACATGAGTGGGCTGATGAGTCGTCACGATGACGAAGCTACAAGGACATCAACTTCAGAAGGGCTGGAGGAGGGTGAGGTGGAAGGGGAGACTCTCCTGATTGTTGAATCTGAGGATCAGGCTTCAGTGGATTTATCCCATGACCAGAGTGGGGACTCCTTGAACAGTGATGAGGGGGATGCATCCTGGATGGAGGAGATGTCCTATTACTGTGAGAAGTGTCAGAAGTGGATACCAGCAAGTAAGAATCAAGATTTTCCTCTGTTATCTTTGTCACTTTCCTTTTCTGGGTTTACTTGTTCTTTTCCTCCCAGAAAATAATGCTTGTTTTTTTCCTGAATGTATGGGAGGCAGGGATGCCTGATGGATAGAGCACTGGTCTGGGACTCAGGAGATCTGGGTTATATTCCCAGCTCTGCCACTGGCCTGCTGTGTGACCTTGGGCAAGTCAGTTCCCCTCTCTGTGCCTCAGTTTCCCCATCTGTAAAACAGGGACAATGACAATTCCTTTGTAAAGATCTACCAATGAAAAGTGCTACAGAAGAGCTAACTATTATTATTTTCCTGATTGCTTTGTCATTTCAGTGGGATGTATGCATAAATTTCAGCCTTCTGTATATAAGAATGGTTCTGTGGTATCCTGAACTTAGATTAGCATTCGCAGAACAATATAAAACCAGTAGCAGCAGCCCTGGGAAGAAGGTATTTTGTGCTAAATAGCTAAAATGATCTTTCCAATATCTCAATTTAACATTAAATAAACTCTTTTAGCTTTCTTCATATTCTAGTACAGCAGTTTTTCCTTTCCAAAATCAAGATCTACCTGAACACTGTTCATTTTGTGGCAGGAAATACTGAATTCTTCTGGCTTGCTCCACACCTGTCAGTTAGTTCAACTGCCCGGTTTGCCAAAAGCTGTAGCGTGAAATCCTTTCTCCAGTGAAGTCATTGGGAGTTTTGCCCTTGACTTTACTGGAGCGAGGATTTCACATTTGGTGTTCAGTAGGAAGAAGTTAAAGGGACACAGTCAACTTGAAATCTAGTCTACTTAGGTACGACACCTGATCCTGTGTCCTTTTGCCAGTGTTTACAATCAGTTTTTTATGTTTAATTTTTTTTTTCTGTCTTCTGTTGCTGTTTGAAAGACCCATACAAGGGAAATCGATCACCAGAATGATCAGTGAAAATGACTCGACACCAAGTGCTGTCAAATGCACAATGTAAAACTGAAAAAAATGGAAATATGTTTTTTCTAATCTCTTTCAGTTAGTGTTTCAATTACAGTCTGAGAAAGGTACTGAGTGTGTCAGTGTCAGTACCTTTCCCAGACCTGAAGAAGAGCTCTGTGTAGCTCGAAAGCTTGTCTTTCTCATCAACAGAAGTTGGTCCAATAAAAGATATCTCACACACTTTGTCTCTCTAATATCCTGGGACTGACTTGGCTCCAATAACACTGCATGTATTAAAATCTTTGCCTTTTTACATGTATTCAAGTATTAGATAGGAAAGCCCATCTTTAATGTGTGGTTGTTTTCTATTGATCCCTTGTTGACTTCTGTAACTGTAAATTAAGCATCACACCGAGTTTCTATACTTCTGTTATGGAATTATCAGGGTTGCTGATCTCTTGCTCAGTGGATAAACACTGTTCTGAATGCAAATTTACTTTGCTCCATTTTTCCTATAAAAGGACTGAGGCATATCCCTTTTGCTTGTTTGTTTTAGGTCAGCTGAGAGAACAACTCAGCTACCTCAAGGGAGATAACTTTTTCAGGTTTACTTGCTCTGATTGTTCAGAAGATGGGAAGGAGCAGTTTGAACGGCTGAGACTAACCTGGCAGCAAGTAAGTAAAAGCATTCACTCAGGCATAAAACCAACAAGACCCTCAAAAGTTGCTGTGTGTACAATATACATAACACCTAGAAATTTGGAGTCAGTCACAGGTGGTGAAGAAATTTACCTATGAGTTTTTTTGTGGATTGCTATGTACCTGCTTATCAGGAAGTGGGACTTTTGTGAGCAAATTGAAAAAATCATCTTAACATGTTGTAAAAAAGCCAAATTCCCCATTTTTCATCAATACTCTGCATTGCTCAATACAACTGTACACAATTTTAGAAAAGCAAAGAGAATGCGATTTAGCTGCTGTGCATTTAACAATTTTTTGGCATATGGGCATTGTTGGAAAAGTAATACAGCAAAACACAAAATGTCCAGTAAATTCTTGGAATGTTTTGGGCACAACTTTTTGTTTCAGAAAACAGAGGGAGTAACCAGGGGGCAGCCATTTTAAATTTGATTCTAACAGGGAGGAATTGGTTGCGAATCTGCTGGTGAAAGGCAGTTTGGGTGAAAGGGATCATGAAATGATAGTATTCATGATTCTAAGGAAAGGAAGAAGTGAGAGGCACAGAGTAAGAACAAACTCAGAGAACTGGTAGGTAACGTCTCATGAGAAAAAAATTCTAAAGGAAAAAGGAATTCAGGAGAGCTGGTAGTTTCTCAGAGACAATATTAACATGACAACAGCAAACTATCCTGCTGTGAAGGATAGGAAGAATAGTAATAGGCCAAATATGGCTGCCTCAGGGAGGTCTTTAATGACCTGAAAATCAAAAAGGAATCAGTCAAAAAGTTGAAACATGGACAGATAGTTAAGGATGAGTACAAAGGAATAGCATAAGCAGATAGGGACAAAATCAGAAAGGCTAAGGAACACAAACTGAGGTACATCTAGCAAGGGACGTAAAAGGCAATAAGGAGAAGTTCTATAAATATATTAGGAACAAGAGAAAGATGAAGGACAGTGTAGGTTCACTACTTAACAGGGAAGGATAGCTAATAAAGGATGACAGCCAAGCAGGCTGAGATGTTTTAATGCCTATTTTGCTTCAGTCTTCACTAAAAAGATTAATTGTGACCAGATGCTTAATACTGTTTAACAAGGGGGAAGTAACACAAGGCAGAATAGGGAAAGTGCAGGTTAAAGAATATTTAGATAAATTAGATGTATTCAAATCAGTGGGATACTAGGGTACTTAAGGAACTAGCTGAAGCAATTTTGGAATTATTAGCGATTATCGTGGAGAACTCATGAAGGGTCAGGTCCTAGAGGACTGGAAAAGGCAAATATAATACCTGTCTTTAAAAAGGAGAACAAAGAGGATCCCGGGAATTAGGGACCAGTCAGCCTAACTTTGATACCTGGAAAGATATCGGAGCAAATTATTAAACAATCAGTCTGTAAGCACCTAGAGGATAATAGGGTAATAAATAAAAGCCAGCATGGATTTGGCAAGAACAAATCATGCCAAACTAACCAAATTTGCTTCTTTGACAGGGCTAGTGGATGAGGGAAGCAGTAGACATGATATATGTTTATTTTAGTAAGACTTTTGACAGTCTCACAAGACATTTTCATTAGCAAACTAGGGAAATGTGGGCTAGATGATATTACTATAAGGTAGGTGCACTTATTGAAAAAACATACTGAAAGAGTAGTTATCTGTGGTTCGCTGTCAAACTGGGAAGACGTATCTATGAGGTCCCACAGGGGTCCGTCTAGATCTCGTACAGTGCAGTATTTACAATAAAGACTGGAATAATGGAGTGGAGAATGTGCTTATAAAATAGGCAGGTGTCACCAAACTGGGAGAAGTTGCTAGCATTTTGGAGGACAGGATTAGAATTCAAAATGACCTTGATAAATTGGAGAATTGGTCTGAGATCAACAAGATAAAAAATTCAGTAAAGAGAAGTGCAAAATGTTACGCTTAGGGAAAAAAAAAATTAAAGGCACAATTACAGAATGGGGAATAACTGGCTAGGCGATAGTACTGTTGAAAAGAATCTGAAGGTTATAGTGAATCACAAACCAACAATGTGATGCGTTTGTTTAAAAAAAAAAAAAAAAAAAGGGCATATATAATTCTGTGGTGTATTCACAGGAATGTGGTATGTAAGACATAAGAGGTAATTGTCCTGCTCAGCTCGGCACTGGTGAGGCGACAGCTGGAGTATTGTGTCCAGTTCTGGGTGCCATGCTTTAAAAAAAAAGATGTGGACAAACTAGAGAGAGTCCAGAGGAGAGCAACACAAATGGTAAAATATATTTAAAAAACCCCTGACTTATGCAGAAAGGTTAAAAAATTGGGCATGTTTAGTCTCAAGAAAAGAGGACAGGGGAAATTGATAACAGTCCTCAAATACATTAAGGGCTGTTATAAAGAGAAGGGTGATCAATTTTTCTCCATGTTCACCGAAGGTCGAACAAGAAGTAATGGGCTTAATCTGCAGCCAGGGAGATTTAGGTTAGATATTAGGAGAAACTTTCTAAGTGTAAGGATAGTTAAGTACTGGGTAGATTAGCTAAAGAGATTGTGGAATCCCTATCATTGAAGTTTTAAAGAACAGGTTAGACAAATACCTGTCCAAGGTGGTCTAGCTATACTTGGTCCTGCTTTTGGGAATGGACTACCTGATGACTTCTCGAGGTCCCTTCCAGATCTATGATTCTTTCATTTGGCTATGATTTAAAGCCAGTGGAATACCTGTGTACAAGCCAAACGGCTGTTGGGTCCCTGAAAATAAAGAAATCTCTGCTCCATACAGCTCAGAAAAGCTCCAGATTGGCTGCATGCATATTAGTAATAGTCTTTGTTGGGATTTACTGTTTTAGCCAGTCATGAAACCGCAACCCCAAATAATCTCTGATTTATGTAGCAGTAACTTTGGCCCTACAGTGACATTTCTCTGAAGGATTCCTTGCATGATATTCAGCTTAGTTTTGATTACAGTTGCAATCAGGAGTCCCAGCTGTCCTCATTGCAGGACTTCAAGAGCTTAGTAAATCTGACAGACATTAAGGTGTTTCCCCAGTTCACTTCCTTGTTTAGGCAAGGTTGGGATATTCACTCAGCTGGAATAGGACTGAGTCTGACTGAGGTACATCATCTGAGTATAACGGTTAGAATGTTTGTCAATTACGGAAACGGAAGAGAAGAATTTAGTCAACTTAGACATGCTGCCACAAATCCATATATTCATCGCAGAATGGTGAATCTGATTCAGTGGTGGCAGCTGCTGTGTTCAGCGTTCTTTATTTCAGATACAGGATGCCGGTGCTGTGGTGCTGAGGCCTATGTTTGTGCCCTCAGGGCAGTAGTGATGCTCTGTCTCAGCATGGATCATTAGAAATGTCCACTGTCCGTTGCTGCTGCTCATGGGCCCAACGTTTTGTGTGTGCCATCTTCTAAATGAAGTTAATAATAATACTCGATGCCCCAGAGCACTAGAGCTGCTTTGTGCTACTCCAGCTGGCACTAAGCAGACTCACAGGTGGCAGATCCAGCCACTTGAGGATTTGTCCTCCTTTGGGCGGCTTAGAGCTTCTGTAGTACCTTCTACGTCACCCTCTTCTAGCAGCCAGCATGGGCGTATGGCTTGGTGAAAGGGGCTGTAGTCAGGGCATCTTGACACCCCCGTGATCCTCAGCAATCCCTGGATCCAGAAAAGCCTCTAGGGATCATTGGCTGCAGGTGGAAGATAGACCAGCCTGACAGCCGAATTTATGTCGGGGATTGGGCTGGTGCCAGGAAAGCATAGGATCTTGGGGATGCATAGGTGCCCCCCCCTCACCTCTCCTACTCCAAACGTGCACTGAGCTTAGCTTGGCCAGTCCGGAGATTCTGGTCCAATAAACGCTACTAGCATTAGACTACATCGGTTTCTAGAATAGAGGAAGAAGAGTGACAAAGGGGAGAGAGAGAAAGTCAGAGGTGACAAGGAAGAAAGACTAGAGAAGACAAAGAAAATGCACCTTCTCAGAGACAGTTTAGACAAGAAGCAGTGTCTCCAGGATAGCCAAGTCTGGTGTTGGGAAGTGGCAGAATCACCTTAGCTGGCATATGAAAAAACCCAGATTCCTTGATCTTAAGGTGAGAAGGGACTATCATGACCATCTAATTTCACCTATTGAAAGGAGCAGTGTTTTTAAAATTCTGACCTGTGTTTTGTCATTGGAACACTGTCCCACCTAGCTGTTTCTGCAATGACCCTGGGTTCAGTGTGTACATTTCTAGAGCAGCAGTATCAAACATGGAAAGGATTTTTGGAAAAAAAAACTAGCGAGTATATGTATTCTCCCATTAGCATTAGTGGGAGCAAGCCTAGAAACCCACAGTACTTGCTTAGGAGACCATCTCCTGCCAAAGTAGGTTCCAGAGCCCTAAGAAAGAAGAGAATAAGTCTCTGTAGGAGACCGCCTTCAAGTGAGTTGAGTGGTTGACAGCAGGAGCTCCAAATCCATCTGCACCATTAATATTTGTACTCCAGGCTGAAATGGTTCAGTGTAATTGACAGTTTGTCCTCTTAGATTTATTCACAAACAAGCCTGATTTCCAAAACTGTGCTTTAATTTAGGCTCTTAGTGAGTCAATTGAGTTTGTCTGTGATGTATGTAAATGTGCTCTGAAAGGACTGTGTTCAATAAAGACAAAGCAAAAGCAGAGTGATCCATGATCTGCTTTTACTGGATTCTAAGTGGAAATAAGACATTAAGCAAATAACACCCAAAGAGTCTGTCCTTGTGCACACATTTGTACAGGATTAGCAAACTGGAGCATTTGCTACCCATCTTTTCTGGAGAGAAAAGACATTGTGTCCCCAATCTGGATCCTCAACCCTGATATAGTTCCTTTAGGCCACTCAGGCTGTACAAAGGGGCTGTAAAGCAGCATCACCAGATAGCTGAGGATTCCCCTGGCATGAGAGGGTCCCTGGGTGAGTAAAGCAGGTGAGCGTGACAAACAATAGGAAGGAAGGAAGGATGAGTACAGGTAACAAGATCATGGGTTACATAGATGGGCTGTGTGGTTGTGAATCAATTGGAAGCTTTGCATAAATAGGTAAAATCAGCAAAGAGTGGAGGGGTGTTTCTCCACCAGACAAAATGGTAAGGGACCAGTTGAATCCATTCCCTTTTGTGTTCCAGGTTGTCATGCTGGCAATGTACAACCTGTCTCTGGAAGGAACTGGCCGTCAAGGATACTTCAGATGGAAAGAAGATATTTGTGCTTTTATTGAGAAACACTGGACTTTCCTATTAGGGAACAGGTAAAGCCAATATTTCCCTGAAACTCAGAATAGAGATCAGAGAGGGAAGAAATTGTGTTGCTCAGTTGGAAACAGGAATCCCAGGTTATTCAGAGATTTCTCTCTTTATTCAATTCAGGGCGGACAAGAAGGAAGAAAGTGGAGGGTTTGACCTGCAGAGCTCAAACAGGGATATGAAGGGATTTCTCAGGAAAAAAACCTGTTACACAGTGAAAGAGAGTTAGTGTTGTACAGAACTGGACACAGAGCTTTGTACTTTTGGGGGAATTTCCCAGCTTCCTTTCAGTATAACCCTCCAAAATCGTAACCCTAAAATCTCAATTGCCTCTGAACACACAGGGCCTAATTCTACCCTCATTTATGCAGGTGTAAATAAGGGAGAACACCATCACAATGAATAGAATTACACTGACACAAAACTGATGTGAGATCAGAACCCCCAGAGAAAGAAATTCATTTTTCCTATTTCTATTTTGGATCTTTTCTTAATGAAATCTCTTGTTTACTATCTACTACAAAATATTGTGACACTGGTATTTTTCAGAGTCTATGTAGGGCCCTACCAAATTCACGGCCATGAAAAATGCGTCATGGACCATGAAATCTGGTCTTTTGTGTGCTTTTACCCTATACTATACAGATTTCATGGGGGAGACCAGTGTTTCTCAAATTGGGAGTCCTGATCCAAAAGGGAGTGACGGGGGGGTCGCAAGGTTATTTTGGGGGGGGGTCGCAATATTGCTACCCTCACTTCTGCACAGCCTTCAGAGCTGGGCAGCTGGAGAGCAGCAGCTGTTGGCCAAGCGCCCAGCTCTGAAGGGAGCACCCCACCAGTAGCAGCGCAGAAGTAAGGGTGGCAATACCATACCATGCCATCCTTACTTCTGCACTGCTGGTGGTGGTGGCGCGGCCTTCAGAGCTGGGATCCCAGTCAGCAGCTGCCTCTCTCCAACTGCCCAGCTCTGAAGGCAGTGTCACAAGCAGCAGCACAGAAGTAAGGGTAGCAGTACCACAACACCCCCCCCCCAACACACACAATAATCTTGTGACCACCCCCCTTTGTCCCTCTCTGGATTCCCACCCCCTCCTTATCAATGGAAAGACACCAGGTTAAAGATGGATTCCAGTTCAAGTGACATGATCACATGTCCCTGTAAGACTTCAAGCCTTCATTCCTCCCAGCCTGACTCACAGGAAGGCTTGCCTGCAAACAGAGCCATCAATAGTCAATTGCCCTGGTTGATGGGAGCCATCAAGATTCCAAACCACCATTAATGACCCACATTTTGCATAATTACAATAGGCTCTCAGAGTTATATTTCATATTTCTAGTTTCAGATACAAGAGTGATACATTTATACAAATAGGATGACCACACTCAGTAGTTTATAAGCTTTGTAATGATAGACTTACAAGAGACCTTTTGCATGAAGCATATTCCAGTTACATTATATTCACTCATTAGCATATATTTATAAAATCCTATAGAGTGCAATGTCACAAGGGGGAAGATGTCAAGTGACACCTTCTTACTCAGGAGATCTCTCCCTTCTCTCTCTCTCCCCCCCTTCCAATCCTCCTCCCGCATGTATCCTGAGTCCTATCTACTGACTTTAACAACAGAGTAAGTTTTTACTCTTCTTAGCACTGTTAAGTTAGCACAGCTACTGGAGAGTGAGCTGGATTCTGTTCTGGCTCTTGTATCGTCACTAGAACTGTTGATTGACACCCAACTGCAGAAGCTTTATGGTTGGGGATGTGAAAGCCTGAATCAACAAAGCACCAGCAGTTAGGAAAACCATCCCTTTACTAGTAAACTCAGCAGATTTGATATTGTGAGTCCCTGAGAGAGAATCGAAATGGAATCACTTTTCAGAGCAGAATCTAGCTGGGTCTTGGAACTTGGTGGCCCAGATTCCAGCTGGAAATCACCCAGTGGAAATCAGAAAGAGTAGCATTGCTGAAATGCTTTAAGCCTGGAGGCCAAGTGAACTATTACATCAGAGTAAATGGCACAAGCACCCCCCTAGTCTTTTTGGTGAAGGAGAATTAAGTCCAACTAAAATGTTCTTGGTGTCTCTCATTTTTCCCCTCTCTTGATTTAGGAAGAAGACTTCAACTTGGTGGAGCACTGTTGCTGGCTGTCTTTCTGTAGGGAGCCCCTTGTTTTTCCGCTCAGGGGCACAGGAATTTGGAGAACCAGGATGGTGGAAACTTGTTCACAATAAGCCTCCTACGATGAAACCTGAAGCAGAGAAGCTCTCTGCATCTGCACTGAAAGCAAAAGGTAACTGTTCTGATGACAACACATAGTGTGTTAGTCAGGCCCGAATTGACAGTGTTTAAAGGTATGAGATGACGCTTATTTTAAATGGCACAGCTGTGGATGGGGTTACAGGGCCTGATTCTGCTCTCATTTGCACTTGTTTTACACTGGTGTAAATCCACTGACTTCAGAAGAGTTTCTCCAGATTTATACCAGTGTGAGAAGAGGCCCAGAGTATTTTATACCCTCTTTGTAGTGTACATAAATGTATTGTCATTTAAATGATCCAAGTGCTTTTGTATTTTGTATTGCTTTCCTGTCTCTGTAATTATCACATGTTACCTTGCTGTTCTCTTTTTAAAGCATCTTTTGTCGGTTTAGTCACATGGAGTGAAATTCACTCCTGTGCAAAGGGCCAGTATCGGACTTCAGGGGTGCTTAACCTTTATCCTGGATGCTCTGCACAGGGGAGAATTTCAGCCATGGTTTGAAGGCCCTTCTTGAAAGACTACCATCAAAACTTGCTCACGTGGATACAAATGATGAGTAAAGAGGCATTGAAAGCTCAGTGCCTTTAAGAATAAACAAGCTATTTATTCTCTAGCAGCTTCAAAACCACCTCTGGATCCCATCATTACAGTGGAGGGGCTGAGGAAGCGGGTGAGCCGCAATCCTGTAGAGTCAGCAATGGAGCTGAAGGAGAAGAGGTCTCGCACTCAAGAAGCCAAGGACATTAGGAGAGCCCAGAAGGAGGCAGCTGGCTTCCTGGACCGAAGCACCTCTTCCACTCCTGTCAAATTCACCAGCCGAGGCCGTCGCCCTGACATGGTCCTTGAGAAGGGAGAGGTGATTGACTTCTCATCTTTGAGCTCCTCGGATCGAACTCCTCTGACAAGCCCATCTCCTTCCCCATCTCTGGACTTCTCTGCTCCTGGGACGCCAGCTTCCCATTCAGCTACTCCCAGCCTGCTCTCAGAAGCAGATCTCATCCCGGATGTAATGCCGCCACAGGCCTTGTTCCATGGTAAGAGATGCCATGTGTTTTGTTTAATAGGAAGTGACAAGCAGTTTCTAACAATAGGGTTGACATAGTTACCTTGACAAAAGAATAACCTGTTTGCTTTACTTCAAGGCATGATGGAAAATGACTGGCAAAGCGCAGTTTTCTTCCTAATTACATGACGATCTAAATTAGATTTTCACAGACAGATGTAGTCATAGATTCTAAGGCAGGAAGGGACCACTTGGTCATCTAGTGTGACATCTTTTATAACACAGGGCAGACAATTTCACCCAGTAATTCCTGCATAAAACAGTATGACAGGTAATAGTGTTGCAGTGTCAGGTCAAGGCAGAATTAGAGAGCTCTCTTAAAGGAAGGAGTCTTTCACATCAGTAAAGTATTGAGGTTTTTGTTTGTTTGTTTCCTAGTGCTTTCATTTGTCTGAGTACAGACATGTAACATTCCCAAATCAAAGAGATGAATTCTGGGTCAGGTTGTGAGATGCTTACTGAAGCAGAATAGTACTTTACACCATGAGTAGTCCATTGAAATGAATAGGGGGAACACATGGAATAAGCACTACTCACTGTAAGTAAGGACATCACATCAGCTTTGCTCCATTAACTTAAGTGGAACTTGTCCAATTTACACCAGCTGAACATCTGGCTGGTAATCCGTAAGGCTTCAGCTCCACTCTGCCATTTTATTGCATCAGTTGTCATGCCCTTAAGGAATTTTTAAGGAAGCCATTAACTAAAGAACAATTCTAAAAAGCGTTCCTTTAAAATAGAAAAAAAAAAAGTCTAAATTTTGAAAGGACTGTTGATTTTGGTTGCCCCAATTTTAAGGGGCCAAACTGTGAGACATTTTAAAGGGACCTTAAATGGCAGATGCTTGGCATTTCCTGAAATCAGGCTCCTTTAAGATTTCTCAAGTTGGGCATCCAAAATCACTAGTCGCTTTTGAAAATGTAGGCCCAGGAGTGTATGACTGGCAGGATATGACAGGTAAACGCCACATTATCTTTCCTTCACACTTAAGCCACAAACCCCCTAGGCTGATGTTCTTTCTATGCTGGGTTTGCATTTGCATGTGTCTACTGCGTTATTTTGGTCTTCTGTACAGATGATGAAGAGATGGAAGGAGATGGAGTCATAGATCCAGGAATAGAGTACATTCCCCCTCCTAGTGGGCCAATGGGTGCTGGGCCTATGATAGTGAGCAGAAAGAAAGTGAAAACGCCGGAGCAGATCAAGCAAGAGGTGGAGAGTGAAGAAGAGAAAGCAGAGAGGATGGAAGGTGATAGCGAAGACCCTGAAGATTCAAATTCATCCCTACAGGCCAGGGGGCGAGACAAGAGGAAGCCACAGGTGGAGAAGGACAGTAAGCCCAAAGCTTCCAAGTACACATCTGTTAGCATCTATGAGGAAAAGCTGCTTCTGAAGAGGCTGGAGGCCTGTCCCAATGCCGTGAGCATGACCCCAGAGGCCCGGAGGTTGAGGCGCAAGCTGATAGTCCGGCAGGCCAAGAGGGAAAGGGGACTGCCACTCTTTGACTTGGACCAGGTTGTGAATGCTGCTCTGCTCTTGGTTGATGGGATCTATGGAGCCAAAGAAAGAGGCATTTCCAGGCTGCCAGCAGGGCATGCAACATACAGAACAACTAGCCAGGACTTCAGAATCCTGGACAGGTACCAGGTGAGTGCTTTCAATTCCAAGTTAGTTCCTGGGGCCAGCTGTATCAGGGTTTCTGTTGTAGGCAGTAGACATCAAACTGAAGAAGCCTGACTGCCAAAGTAAAAAGGATTACAAGAATGAACTTAATTTTTTAAAGGACTTGTATCCACACCAACACATTTCCCAGCTCCATTTTACAGTTGGGTAATACTCTATAACAGGGGTAGGCAACCTATGGCATGCGTGCCGAAGGCGGCACGCGAGCTGATTTTCAGTGGCACGCACACTGCCCGGGTCCTGGCCACTGGTCCGGGGGGCTCTGCATTTTAATTTAATTTTAAATGAAGCTTCTTAAACATTTTAAAAACCTTATTTACTTTACATACAACAATAGTTTAATTATATATTATAGACTTATAGAAAGAGACCTTCTAAAAACATTAAAATGTATTACTGGCACGCGAAACCTTAAATTAGAGTGAATAAATGAGGACTCGGCACACCACTTTTGAAAGGTTGCCGACCCCTACTCTATAAAATACAAACACGTGTAGATGCCACCATTGCTAAGTTCCAGTTGCTCAAGATCATTCTACACTCAAACACTATCGTGATGGAGCCTGTGTAAGTACCTTGACAAATTGCATTACTTTCTTGCCATCCAGGAACTTGGGCACTCCCAAGATGACAGTGGGTGATGGGTGCACTCAGAACTTTGCAGGATCAGGCTTTGAAATTGGGGGGGAGCTGTGGAGTCACTATGGACAGGAGCATTGAAATGTAGGTACCAGACGCCCTGGTTGGACAGGTGGAAACCCTGACTGTGAGAATCTTTTTCCCTTCTGTAGCTTTGGGTTCCAAACATTAGGCTGCTGGGCAGCTCCCTTGACATGACCGTTTATTTTTGTCTTGCCTTGTAGACTACACTGCCTGCTATGAAGGGATATAGGCACCAGACAACAAAATTTCTGTACCGACTGGTAGGCTCAGAAGACTTGTTGACAGACCACAGCATCGTCAGTCCCTACACGTCTCGCGTCCTGAAACCTTACATCAGGTACGGACCCCTAGAGTCTGAATCTCACTTCTGTCATTCTCTGCTCTGCTTAGGGGCAGGCTGGCACAGGGTGCTCGGGATTGCAAACGCATCCTGGCTTCTGTGCATAGCTTGTATTTTTGCCTGGTTGGGCGCAAATTTCCACATGAACGAATGGAACACAACATCCTCTTGTAGCACTTGTAGTCTATCAGAGGAATATTTCCTGTGCAACAAACATTTAGCAGCAATGGCAGTTATTGTTACCAACTTGTCTTTCATATTGTTGACTGTTTTTGTGATACTTGCAGGCGTGACCATGAGACCAAGCCTCCTAAACTCCAGCTGCTGGCAGAAATCTGTGCCCATCCACACAAGAACGATCCTGACTGGAAGGCTGAGCCTGAAGCACCCATCGATTACTGCTATGTTCGCCCGAACCACATCCCCACTATCAACTCCATGTGCCATGAATTCTTCTGGCCTGGTAGGATTCCCTCAGTACTTGGTTTTCTAGGAAAGAAAAGGTTTGGTTTCAAAAATGATTTTTGGAGCAGGTCTGTTTTCTCAGTGGGTATTTGTTTGGCTCAGTTATTCTATAAATATTTAAGAGGAATTCTGTCAGACGGTCTGTGCTGGACAGACATGTCAGCCTCTACATTTCTGAGATCAAACAGTACTGGGCAATTGGGCCTTGAGTCAGCAAAGCACTTAAACATGTACTGTGCTTTGAGCATGAGCTAGGACTACTTGCATGCCTAAAGTGAAGCACCCGCTTAAGTGTTTTGCTGAATCAGGGCCTTATCATAGTAAACAGAAGTTTTACCACACACCTGCTTCTAACTGGTGTGAGAAGAAAGTTTCTTCCCAGTAAGCACAAGGCCTCAATACACTGGACTGGAACTCAGGAGATCTGGGAAGGATTCCTGGCTCTGCCACATGTCTCTATGTGACCATGGGCAAAGTCCCCTTTGGTAAAATAGGGATCTAGCATTTGTCTGTGTTGCTTTATTTATTTATTTTTTTATTGTAAGTTCCTTGGGGCAGGGGCTGTCTCTTACTATGTGCATGTCACCGTGCAACCCTGATCTTGGGTGTGGTTCCTAGGCAGTAGAGACTTAGTAATGATGATCTGCTGTGTGGTTCAGCATCTCTAACACTGCAAACTAAGTTTTTCATAACACACAAGCAGTCCACACCTATATTTTAAAATCAATATTTGCACTACACTTTGGCAGATTATTAGATATTATTTGTATTGCAGTAGCACCATTAAGCCCCAAATCAGGAGTAGATAAGCTGGCAGGTCTTTCTTTACACATGCCACTTTGGAAAGCATGAGACACCCTCTGGTTCTAACAGAAACTGACCACCTTTATCACAACTCTCCCACACACCCCTCCAAATCCCTCAATCCCCCATCCACTCAGTGCTTATCCTTATGGCACAGACAGGAATTTGTGATAAGCACCAAGGCCCAAATACACAAAGTTATTTAGGCTCCTAATGGAAATCCATCTATCTAGTTTTAATCTAGCTAGCTCATGTACGAGAGCACTGAAGCTGCGACGGAGCGGGCTAGCTCTGTGAGTGATTACCCAGGGTTTTGGTCAGCTGCCCTGGCTTCCCTGCTCTGGTACCTGAGCTAATGAGGCTAAAGATAGCGTGGGTATGTGTACCCAAACTACAGTCACACCGGGTGTCAGTTAAAGGTGTGATTTTTCTACTGAAATAGTTATACCAGTACAGCCCCTAGTGTGGATACAATTATACTGGTATAAAGGTGCCTGATACTGATACAAGACCCTCCACGAATAAGGCTTGTCTACATGGGGAAATTATACCAATATGAGGAAGGGTGTGAATTTAAAGTGCTCTAATTATACCAGAGTGACTCCCTATGTGGAGCTGTAGTTATGGCATGAGAGAGGCTTTTTTCTGGTTTAGCTTATGTTGCTTTGATAGCAGTTTAAGCAGTCTAAAAAAGCTACTCATTCTGGAATAAGTGTGTCTAAACTGGGGAGTTATACC
Source organism: Trachemys scripta elegans (assembly GCF_013100865.1). Taxonomy (NCBI): domain Eukaryota; kingdom Metazoa; phylum Chordata; order Testudines; family Emydidae; genus Trachemys; species Trachemys scripta. Next base: position 7,643,460 of record NC_048300.1, on the reverse strand, counting down.
AGTATAACGGACAGTGCTTTAACCATACCGGTATAATTATATTACTATAATGGAACAGAGAGTCCATGGGACATGCATCCGAAGAAGTGGGCATTCACCCATGAAAGCTTATGCTCCAATACATCTGTTAGTCTTAAAGATGCCACAGGACCCTCTGTTGCTTTTTACAGATCCAGACTAACACGGCTACCCCTCTGATAGTATAATGGCAACACCTCCCATGTAGATAAGCCCTAAACTGTACTTATGTAAAGCCAGTATACGAGCCATGCTGGGGTTGTACTGCTTTATAACCAGTATAGTCAAAGTCATACAACTTTATGTACAGACAAGCTCTGAGTCATTTCACAGTAGACTGCTGCCCTGAGATAATTAACACTTCTTATCGCCAATTGATTCCTCTCCACCCAGCCCTTTCTCAAGCAAGAGATTGGTTAATTCCACTGTTTGCTCCCTGTGTTCCATGAAGTTTTAAATCTCAGGAATAATACACATTACAGAAAAACCGTATGCCGTTATTCTGTTATTCCACCTTTGCAAATACATCCGTTGTTGGCATTTTCGTGATAGTTTTAATGAGCATTTGAGGAAACATGAAGGGTCTGATTCTTCCTTGCCTTGCATCTTGCTTAGGCATTTCCATCTGTGGAAAATGGGTGTAAAATACTACCAAATTAGAATGGTAATGGCTTACATGTACTGGGCGTTACCTTTGTACAGGTGTAATAGAGAATCTGGACCTTATATTTATTATTCATGATTTCTGTTACCATAGTGCGTAGGAGCCCCAGGCATGGACCAGAACCCCATTGCCCTGAGGACTGTACAGACACTGATCAAGTGCACTGTTCTACTCTGAAAAGTGACTTCAAGGATAAGTCTATTGCCACTCTAATTAAAGTTAGTTAGGAGCTTTGTAAAGGCTCAGATAATTAAAATATTTTGTTACAGTCTAGGAGGGATCAGCAGAGGGTAAATCACAGACATGTGAGGAGTGTCCATACTAGCTTTTACAAAGACTATGTCTTCACTGCAAAAAAAAAAGTTTGGGTTTTTTACATTGAGATAATAAAATCCTTCTGGAGATAAGGCAATATAGTTTTCCCCTTGAGGTAGCTAGTTGAAGTAAATCCCAGGTGGGGGTTGTGGGGCTAATTAACTGGCTATGTTAAGATAAAAACTACAATGTTTTGTCTCCACTAAGATTGTGCATCAAGAAAACTAACGTAAGTTAGTTATCTTGCCATAAAACCACAACTCTTTGCAATGATACATAACCAAAGATACTCACTTCCTCAATTTAACTGATGCAAAAAATCTCTAGTGAATCTAAGCTCAATAAGTCAGATTTAAATCTGGGCAGGATCATTTTAATTTCTGTGCTTCATTTCAAAATCTATGAACCCTTTATTGCATCTGCAGAAAGTCCAGTGTTACCTCTTTTCATGAAGAAGGAAGAGAGGAGGTGGCTTCCTTACACATGGCTTCTTGGGATTCCATGTTGATTGTACCTCCCTGGCTCTAGACCAGATCTGAGCAGTGTACAAGTAAAAATAGTTTTTCAGTCTGCAGCCCTGCAATCTCAGCCTGAGATCTGAAATTCTTTTGGAGTCACACATTGCCAGCAATACAACCCTGTTGATGAGCAAGCCGTAATAGAATCCATTACACTGCCCCACAGCTTTATTGGCTGGGCTGGGCAGAAGTAAAGAGCAGTACAAACACATTTAGGGCCCAGTCCAGCTCTCATTTACACATACAACTTTATTCTTGTGTGTACTTGGGATTGGGCCCTTGATAAATGCAGTAGATGTGGCTCTGAATACCCACAGGAAGATGATCAGTTGGGTAGGAAGATGCCATTTTTGCCATCACTTTTTAGAGCAGAACCACATTTTAAGTTAGTTTTTTTGTCTTTATTTTCATACCATTTGGGTGTGAATCAGTGTTGTTAATTTCTTAGCACTGGCTGCTGTTGAGTCTGTTTTTAAGGATTTTTTTTCTTCTGTACATGGGCTAAATGCTGCTCCCATTGACTTCAACAGTGAGACTTCTGTTTTGGCCCTATTGACTGATAGAATCTTTCTATGCATAGGAGTTTGAAAATGACAACAAAAAGTAGTAGTTGAGCAGGTTCTCCTGAAAAACATGCTTTTTAACAGTCTTTAAGCTGTTAATTTCCCTTAAATTCCATCATGCCCTGACTGTATGATAGTGTATGAACTGTATTGTATTGCATTAACATTTCCCGTTGGTTTGCAGTGCTTTATAGCTGTGCTCTTCTCACACACTGTAGGAATTGATTTGTCAGAATGCCTGCAGTATCCAGACTTCAGCGTTGTTGTCCTTTACAAAAAAGTCATCATTGCATTTGGCTTCATGGTGCCAGACGTGAAATACAATGAAGCTTACATCTCTTTTCTGTTTGTTCACCCTGAGTGGAGAAGAGCGGGGATTGCAACCTTTATGATCTACCATCTTATTCAGGTAGCTGGAAGATCCTTCTCGATAAAGAGCCCAGCATTGTCCCCATTTTTATGTATGAATGCAACAGTGCTGGGTCAATAGCACTTGTTTTTATCCTCTCTCTCTCCCCTTCCCATCCTTTGTTCCCTTGTTTGTGTATTTACATGGGTGATGTGCTACCATGTGTGAATTTTTATTGTGAAAATCATTACACTCGAACAAAATTTTGTAATGAATTCAAAAGGACGTTTTCAAATAGAATAGGCTATGGGGGATTGGATGGCCAGGAGATTAGCCAAGTGATATAGGCCTTGTCTGTATTTGGGTTTGGCTCGGATTCATCCATCAGCAGCCAGTAACTGTTCAGCAGCAACATTGCAAACCACAAGTGTAGAGAAGAAAAGTTGCGATCTGCACTGGATGAGCTAATCCCGGTTTCAAGCAGGGGAAGGCTCAGTCAGTACCAGTTATAGCTTTCCTTACCTAAAATTCAGCTACGCCACTCACTGGCCACTGATGACTTGATCACAAGCAGAGTTAATGCCATAGACTCTCACGTTCAGGGTGCTTGTTCAAATGTCTCTCAGTTTAGGTAAAGAACAAATGTTTGTCGCCTGGATCAAACGTGAGGAATGTCCACATTAGCTTTTACGAACATGTTAACTGCCTTGAGTTCACTGGCATCAGTGAACTCCAGATACAAAAGTCTAGTGAGGACACATCCTTAGAAGAGAGGCCAAAATTCAAATGGGCATGAAAACTGAATTAGGTCTCCTCTATGGCAGAGTTTTGGGCCATTGTGGAAAATTACCACTACTGTTTGCAGGACCTGTAATAAACGATTGACCAAATTCTGCTCCCAGTTACACTGGGATAAAACCGAAATAATGCCATCAAGTTCAATAGAGCTAACGAGGATTTTCACTGGTGTCCCACAAACTGTCTCCAGTGATAACGAGAGATTGCCACTTCCCATTAGGCTTCTGTTTGACTACCATTGATCTGCTCTGTATTTGTGTCTATGGTGGGAGGCAGGTTATATTCAGTTTAAGATGAACTGTTGGCAGTAATATAATCTACAATAGACTATATTCCATCCTCTGATGCAAGCACGGTGCTGTGAATTGTGTGAATGCATTTCCAAAAGTTACACATTTCATTGGGGGCAAGGCTGCATCAAAAATGTCCCTAATTTTGATTGCTTTATTCTGGCCTCATACAGGTGGGAGTCTTATTACTAGCCTCTGAAAACAAGAATTATGTTTTCTTGCAAGCCAAGATCAAATGCTCTGTCATTAAAATTCTTTAATAGCTGTATCCTACTCCTTCCTTGTTCTTACAGTTTGGATGTAATGGATGAAAAATGCTTTCAGAGCATGGCATGAAGGGAGTTCTAAAAGGCAGAAGAATTATTATATTAAACATTATTGGAGAGGTTTTATGAATAATCTGGTTGCTAAATAACAAGGAATCTCCAAGTTAATGTCAGAATTGTCACTTACTATCTGAACCCTAGCTATTTAGCTTCTCAGGCGGTGAGCCCCGGGGGCTGAAGGATGGGAGTGGATCAGGCTGGGATCTACTGGAATTCCAGTGTGACACACCCTTAGGTAACCTAGTGGTGCCAGTGTGATTCTAGCAAGTCTAGGTTTATTTGATGACAGAGATGTGTCCAGTGCCAGAAGCAGAATGCCTGCTCCTTGGCTGTTTTTTTCTTAAGTGTTTGAGATTATTTTTATTAACAATTACACTGAGAAGGAGGTAAGAAAATTGACAAATTACAATCTAGTTTCTGTTCCTGCCCTCAAACTGCTGATTACTCAATCACAAAGGTTTTTGATAAACAGTAGTTCCCATCTGATTTCAGCTGTTGCTGTGTGTTGTAATTTCTCTGTTTCAAGGCCTCTGCTTTTCTCACGTTTCCCTAACTAGTTAAATTCCAGAATTTAAGAGTTTCTTCACCTCCTCCTTTTCCCTGGAGGCGCTCTCATTTTCTGGCTGGTTTTTTCCTTTGGCAGACCTGCATGGGCAAAGATGTTACTCTTCACGTCTCTGCAAGCAACTCCGCTATGCTGCTGTACCAAAAATTTGGATTTAAGACTGAAGAATACATTTTGGATTTTTACGACAAATATTACCCCTTAGATAGCAAGGAGTGCAAGCATGCGTTCTTCCTGAGATTGCGACGATAATATACCACGGATACACAGAGCTCTGTGGAAAACCTGACAGGCTGAATTAAGAGTTGCCATGATTTCAGCTCAGGAGGTTGGCTGTTAGAGTGCAACGATGCCTTTATCACCAACATCAGCAGTGACGTACTGTATGCTTAATGTGCAGTCCGAGATTGATTTATGGCCTCCGTGGGGGTGTCGAGCAACAGGCCTGAGTATAAACTGGGATACAATGGAAGGGGAATTTCCTGCCCTCTTTTTGGAGAGCCCTTTGACAAACAATTTGAGACTTCGAAGGGGCTAGAGGACATTAAATTTCTCAAACCTAAGTGTGTTGCAGTGGTTGTGTGTTCAGTAGGAAGTTTGTGCAGTGCACAATATTCTGTAGCAGGAACAGGATGTCAGGTGTGTTCGTAGCTAGATAATGTTAGATACAAGAGCTGCTAAGTCAACTCTTTGAAATCTTCAAATCCATCCATCAGTTGTTGAAGCTATAGAGCACCCATCCAACCATGGGCCCAGCCTTGCTGGCTCCGACACCCCACTCCCCTATGCCATAGGCACTCTGGCTTGAGGAATCTTAGCACAAGAGGAGAGGCAGTTGAGATTTGAAATCTGATCCTTGCTTTATGGCATTAACCTATTGTAACCTAGCGGGAACAGGGGGCAAAGATGAGGCAGTAACTTTTCTCAGAAAAACCCAGTCTGTGATTGCAAGGCTCTAAATGTTCTTGGGTATGCCAAGAAAAATGTTAAGGCAACAAAAGAAGCAAACACAGGGCTTGTCTCACACTGAGGACCAGTCCTTTTCCTACATAGTTTAGCAACTCCTACTCCCCTTTTACTGCAGGTGAACGGGTAGCTTGACAGATTGTTTTACAGTTTAGCAGATTGTAGATACGGCAGTCTGTGCATCTGGAACATGAACCACACCTTCTGTGTAGTCTTAATGTCAAGGCCACATAGCTGCAGAGAACAGATGTGGTTTTTTTTTAAATCCACCTTGTATACATTTCAGGTGCCTAAGTATGGTAGTTGTTGCCTTAATGGAGTCTGCATTCTAATAGGAGCAGAGAGACAGACACCGTCTCTGTTTCTGTACAGCCAAGGTAAGCCCTCCCTGAAACATATGTAATTGGTACTAGAAAAAACCCGTTTTGAAACCATTTGAGAACTATCTGCCCTGCCATCTGTGCACATTTCCAAATATTTTATGACTGTGTGTGAAAACTTTTGATGTTACTGATGTTAAGAGTTAGCTGTTTCTGGAAAGATCTGTCCTCGAGTGAAATTAAAGACCTTCTCTTGGACATGCCCAGCTGCAGTCATATAGCGTGTTCATTTATTTTTCCACCATTCACTTCTACCGTCTTTCTTTGATGTCATGCAAAATCGAACATGTCCCGCAGAGTATTTTCTGCTATTCCAAAATGACTCATTATGGCCTTGTGGAACTCCCCAATGTGCAGGGGAAACGCGCACCCTGTGACAGCCTTTCATTCATTCATTAGTGCAGCATGTTCTTCGCGGTCTGTACATGGGAGATTCTGTGGCTACACTGCTCCTCACTCCCTCCAGGGCACCATGTACCCCCAGGAGAGCAGGGACAGAGCAACAAGCCAAGCAGGGTGTGTGTGTGGGGGAGGGCTCCTTACACTCGCTTCTATTGCACAACTGCATAAGGGCCATAGAGGATCTTGCCTTAACAGGCCCTTTCCACATTCTCCAGAAGACAGCATAAGAAGTGTTTGATTATGATGAAATCAAGCAGTATCTTAAATAAACCATGGGAATGAAATGATTCTTTGGATTTTAAGACAAAATATGCAATGAGATTTTCACGAGGCCCTTAATTTTGTACGTGCACAACTGCACCCCGTCCTAGAGAGAAAGGATGGGCCAGTGATTATTAGGGCACTAGTCTAGGACTTGAAGATCATCCAGCTTCAAGTCCCTGCTCTACCACAGACTCACGGTGTGATTGTGAGCAAGTCACCTAGCTTCTCTGTGCCTCAGTTCCACATCTGTAAAATGGGGGTAGTGGCACTTCCATACCTCACAGGGGTGGTGTTAAGCAAAATATATTAACGATTGTGAAGTGTTCAGACACCATGCCAATAGAGGACAAATAAGTAAAATAGATTCTTCTGCAGTTTTGTAGGCAAGTGAAATGATAATACAGAGATGGCTACATTCTCTGACTTGCAAATATTGCTTGTTCATGTAAAGTCAGCCAGTTAGCTGTCTAAATTCTGCCCCTCGTTCCTACAGTTTACTGTACTCCCAGAACTGTAGGGTTAAAATGAGATACCTGATTACCATGATGAATATACTCTCTGCAGTGTGCTATTGTGCTGTCTATGCGTACACAAACGCCCTTTCACAAAGTGCTACCTTGTTGAGGTCTCTTTGGAAATTTGATTCTCATATTGCATCATAATGTTCTTCCGGTGTGAAAACAGGATGCCACCAGAATTGGCAGTAAAATTGCTCTTGCAGGCAGTCAAGCAAGACCCCACTGGCACTCAATGGCTATGGAACTGGAAGCACCCTCGAGCCCCATGAAAGTCCTTCCTAGTTGAGTCTGAAGTAGGTGGGTGGGACCATGCTGCTCGTGTTGTACCTGTTCTGGGTAAGTTTGGATTCATGGCTCTATAGGATATGGAGTGACTCAAACTGCTATAATGTCTCAAAATTCAGCTGCTTCTATTTTATCAGCTAACCAGGGAGAATGCAGAAAAGCTCATTAAACTGAAGTTTCCTTTAGAGGGGATGCGCTGGGCCATCCCCACTCTATAATGGAGCACTATGGGAGATCAGGGTCCGGGCCCTAGGCTGGTAGCACTGAGGAGGCAGCATGTCTAGTCCTGGGGAAGCACTTCTCTATAAAAAGAACAGGAGTACTTGTGGCACCTTAGAGACTAACAAATTTATTTGAGCATAAGCTTTCGTGGACTACAGCTCACTTCATCAGATGCATGCAGTGGAAAATACAGTAGGAAGATGTATATATACACAGAGAACATGAAACAATGGATGTTACCATACACACTCTAACGAGAGTGATCAGTTAAGGTGAGCTATTACCAGCAGGAGAGAGAAAAACTTTTTGTAGTGGTAATCAAAATGGTCCATTTGCAGCAGTTGACAAGAAGTTGTGAGGAACAGTGGGAGGGAGGAAATAAACATGGGGAAATAGTTTTACTTTGTGTAATGACCCATCCACTCCCAGTCTTTATTTGGTTCCCTTAACCCCACCAGCAATATTGTTAATCTTTCCAGCTATACTCTTAGCCCAGCAGAAGAGTCGGTCCTATTTCGGGACCTCTCCTTCTGCCCCTCCACCCCCATGAACATGATACAGTTCTGCGGTGGCCTAGAATCCTATTTTCAACATCTCCGACTCAAGGAATATTTCCAACACACCTCTGAACAACATACTAACACATAGAGACCTTCCTACCAACACTACAAAAAGAAGGATTCTGGGTGGACTCCTCCCGAAGGTTAAAACAACAGACTGGACTTCTACATAGAGTGCTTCCGCCGACGTGCACGGGCTAAAATTGTGAAAAAGCAGCATCACCTGCCCCATAACCTCAGCTGTGCAGAACACAGTGCCATCCGCAGCCTCAGAAACAACTCTGACATCATAATCAAAAGGGCTGACAAAGGAAGTGCTGTCGTCGTCATGACTAGGTCGGAATATGAACAAGAGGCTGCTAGGCAGCTCTCCAACACCACATTCTACAAGCCATTACCCTCTGATTCCACTGAGGGTTACCAAAAGAAACTACACCATCTGCTCAAGAAACTTCCTGAAAAAGCACAAGAGCAAATCCACACAGACACACCCCTAGAACCCCGAACAGGGGTATTCTATCTGCAACCTAAGATCCATAAACCTGGAAATCCTGGATGCCCCATCATCTCAGGCATTGGCAACCTGAGAGCAGGATTGTCTGGCTATGTAGACTCCCTCCTCAGGCCCTATGCTACCAGCACTCCTAGCTATCTTCGAGACACCACTGACTTCGTGAGGAAACTACAATCCATTGGTGATCTTCCTAAAAACACCATCCTAGCCACTATGGATGTAGAAGCCCTCTACACCAATATTCCACACAAAGATGGACTACCAGCCATCAGGAACAGTATCCCCGATAATGTCACGGCAAACCTGGTGGCAGAACTTTGTGACTTTGTCCTCACCCACAACTATTTCACATTTGGGGACAACATATACCTTCAAATCAGCGGCACTGCTATGGGTACCCGCATGGCCCCACAGTATGCCAACATTTTTATGTTGGACTTAGGGGACGAGAGCTGAGGAAGTGTTGTTCTAACGCCCCTGCTCTACTTGCGCTACATTGATGACATCATCATCTGGACCCATGGAAAAGAAGCCCTTGAGGAATTCCACCATGATTTCAACAATTTCCACCCCACCATCAACCTCAGCCTGGACCAGTCCACACAAGAGATCCACTTCCTGGACACTACAGTGCTAATAAGCGATGGTCACATAAACACCACCCAATACCAGAAACCTACAGACCACTATACTTAACTACATGCTTCCAGCTTTCATCCAGACCACACCACACGATCCATTGTCTACAGCCAAACTCTACGATACACTCGCATTTGCTCCAACCCCTTAGACAGAGACAAACACCTACAAGATCTCTATCAAGCGTTTTTACAACTACAATACCCACCTGCTGTAGTGAAGAAACAGATTGACATAGCCAGAAGAGTACCCAGAAGTCACCTACTGCAGGACAGACCCAACAAAGAAAGTAACAAAACACCACTAGCCGTCACCTTCAGCCCCCAATTAAAACTTCTCCAGCGCATCATCAAGGATCTACAACCTATCCTGAAGGACGATCCATCACTCTCGCAGATCTTGGGAGACAGGCCAGTCCTTGCTTACAGAGAGCCCCCCAACCTGAAGCAAATTCTCACCAGCAACCACAGACCATACAACAAAAAAACTAACCCAGGCACCTAAGTCCTTGCAACAAAGCCCATTGCCAACTCTGTCCACATATCTATTCAGGAGACACCATCATAGGACCTAATCACATCAGCCACACTATCAGAGGCTCATTCACCTGCACATTCACCAATGTGATATATGCCATCATGTGCCAGCAATGTCCCTCTGCCATGTACATTGGCCAAACCGGACAGTCTCTCCACAAAAGAATAAATGGACACAAATCAGACGTCAAGAATTATAACATTCAAAAACCAGTCTGAGAACGCTTCAATCTCACTCAATTACAGACCTAAAAGTCGCAATATTACAACAAAAAAACTTCAAAAACAGACTCCAATGAGAGACTGCTGAATTGGAATTAATTTGCAAAATGGACACCATTAAATTAGGCTTAAATAAAGACTGGGAGTGGATGGGTCATTACACAAAGTAAAACTGTTTCCCCATGTTTATTCCCCCCCCACACACACACACACACTGTTCCTCACAACTTCTTGTCAACTGCTGCAAATGGACCATTTTGATTACCATTACAAAAAGTTTTTCTCTCTCCTGCTGGTAATAGCTCACCTTAACTGATCACTCTCGTTAGTGTGTGTATGGTAACACCCACTGTTTCATGTTCTGTGTGTGTGTGTGTGTGTGTGTGTGTGTGTGTTCCTACTGTATTTTCCACTGCATGCATCCGAAGAAGTGAGCTGTAGCCCACGAAAGCTTATGCTCAAATAAATGTTAGTCTCTAAGGCTACACCTCCACTGAGGGGGGGCGGGGAGAGTCGATTTATGATACGCAAATTCAGCTACGCAAATAGCGTAGCTGAATTCAACATATCCCAGCCGACTTACCCCACTGTGAGGACCGCGGCAAATCGACCTCCACGGCTCCCCCGTCGACAGCGCTTACTCCTACCTGCGCTGGTGGAGTACAAGCGTCGATTCGGGGATCGATTGTCGCGTCCCGACAAGACGCGATAATTTGATCCCCGAGAGATTGATTTCTACCCGCCGATTCAGGCAGGTAGTGAAGACGTAGCCTAAGGTGCCACAAGTACTCCTGTTCTTTTTGCGGATACAGACTAACACAGCTGCTACTCTGATTCCTTCTCTATGGTGCAGTTTTGATGGGTTCCAAGGGAGCTGTGCACAGCCTTTCCCCATTAGACAGCCATCACCACATGAGGCCTTTGAGGGGGCAGGAGGCCAAAGAGGGGATTCTTTATGCTGAGAGGACCCACCTGAAGAGGTAAAAAAGGAAGTTTTACATCCCAGAATGTTAACCATTTGTCTCCCCAACCACCAGCTATGGTTGTACTATGGAGTGACTCCAATCTCCTTTCCTCAAAATAAGACCGTCCTCTCACACATTGAATCTATCTTAGGCCTTGTCTCCACTATAAAGTTTTGTCCATAAAAGTTATGCTGCCTTAATTAAAGCACTTTAATTAAAGCTGCTGTTACAAGGAGCTAGTGTGGACATGCTAGTGTGGATGCGCTCCACCGACAACTCTTGCATCAGACGCAGAGCAGTGCACTGTGGGTAGCTATCCCACTGTGCAACTAGCTGCAGGGTGCTTTGGGAAGGGTTTGCAATGCTTCATGGGGCAGGTACAGCATCACATGATGCAGGTTTCTCAATCCCATCCTTCCAGGGGTATCCTAGTAGATTGTCAGCCACTTTTCAACTGATGTGTAGTGGGGGAGGGAGAGGAGAGCGGTTTGTCTGGAGTGGGGGAGACAGGCTGACCTACCGACCTACCCTGCCATGTCATCCCCCAGCTTTGCATTGCACAGCCGTCTCTCCTGAAACAGCCCGCTCTGCCTGCCTGTGTGCCTATGGTGCCGTGATTCCCTCTGAATTCTCCTATAGCCGCATCCTGAGGAGCTCTGTGAGCTCAGCTCTCCATGCTGAGGAATGTCAAAGCAGCACAGCAGTCCCCCGTCCTCCCTCCCATGCTCCCTGCAGCAGCCGTCTGCCTGCCCCTGGGTTCCTAGCGCAGGGCAGAACAGCAGCATTCCCCATTAATGATTTGCTCTTTGTTCCCCAAAGGGAGCAGCAGGGTCAGCTGTCAGATACTTTCCAGAGCTCTGAAGGGGAGGGGCATATGCCTGCAGGGCAGCAGAGATCAAAACAGTGAGCAGAGCGGTCACCACAGGCATTGTGGGATACTGGTGGAAGCCAGTTATGTCGACAATACAAACAGAAGTATCTACGCTGATGCTTTGTCTTTTTAATTTTGCTACAAAAAGCTCTATGCCTCTCCTGGAGGTAGTTTTATTTTGTCAGGAAAACAGGAGTTTTGACACCGAAAGTAGCTTTGTAGTGTGTACACGTCCCCTGTTTTGTCGGCCAAAGGCAGCTTTTGCTAACAAACCTTTGTAGTGTAGAAAAGGCCTTACATAAATGGAAAAGGGACCCGGAACTCTGAACTTCCAAATGGCTCTTTGCCATTCAAGACCATTCGTATGAAAACAAGCACCCACACAAATCTCCATGGGGCAGCTGGCTCTCTCTGGAATAGCTAGAGCCCTCTGGTAGAGTGTAAGTAACACATGCTATTCACTACTGAGCTTTCCTTTCCTTTCCTTTCCGCCTCAGCCATTTGACTGCCAAGCAATCTTATCACTGATTAGAAAACCAAAACCCCATCAATTTGAATTACGCTGCAGCTCCACTGAGCTGTACAATGACTGTGCAATTCCAGTTGTTAAACCAGCACCTTCTTACAGCCAGATTCAGCTGAGCAAACTTACCTTTGTGACTAATAATCAAATTTCACCTTCCTCCTACAGGAGAAAAATCAATCTTTCTAAGTGGCCTTACCTGTGTATGTTAATATTACGTGATATGGAAGCTGCCTATTTCATTTGGGTCATCTTGCATCTAGATCTGCAACATAAGATGAGCAGGGTAGGCAAAAGAGATTGTTTTATTATTCTTTGAGCACTAAATAATTTGGGCAAAATCATGCTTGGCACTTCACCTTGACAGAGGAATCTGATTACTCTTCGGACAAACAAGGCTGGGAACTGGCCAAGTCTGGTACATATATTGCAATGGTTTTCAAACTTCTGTACCGGTGACCCCTTTCACATAGCAAGCCTCTGAGTGCTTTTGAATATATTTAACACCATTATAAATGCTGGAGGCAAAGCGGGGTTTGGGGTGGAGGCTGACAGCTTGCAACCCCCTATGTAATAACCTCATGATCCCCTGAGGGGTCCTGACTCCCAGTTTGAGAACCCCTCATACAATGCTACATCCGTTGTGTGTACATGTACTTTACACAACTACAAACATACATGGTGGAGCATTCTGTTTGCAGACTAACAGGATAAATTGCATCACCCATCTCATGTGCACTATGGTCACTCATCCCTCTCCACCAAGACTAATAATATTCCAAACCAATGAGCAGCTTCTAATAGCTGTCATTTAAAAAAAAAAAAAAAAAATCAACCTGACACAAAAAAAGGTTTCCTCCTTTCCCCACAAAACTAGATTTGTGCCTGTTTTCGTTCTGCGGTAGGAAGGACTGAATGGCCTAAGGACAAACACAGAGCATCACCAGTAACATGCTCTGAGATGTCTTACTACAGAGAGCTGGGGCAAAGAAGGATGACTGTCCAAATCCATTACGCAGGCAGTTAAGGGATCTGTCCATATTGCACAAAAGCAGCATGCTGAACTGGTTACAGCTACAACCATATGACCGCATAGGCCTGTGAAAGCTACACAGAAAGTTAGCCATGCTCTGTGCTGTCTCACAAATCATGTTTAGAGCCAGCCACACCATTAACTGGATACAAATTCCATGAGATGTTGCTGTATAGATAAGGCCTTAGGACTTGAGCCACAAAATTCTTATTCACTAATCCTTACTCATGGGAGAAAGGGCTTGCATGATTAGGCCCGTACAGTGCACCTATCATTGAGATTTTCAAAGCCAACTAGGTGATTCTGCCCCAAGAATACCATTGAGTTATGTGGCTAAATGCCCCAGTCGGCTTTGAACATTTCAACCTTAGTGTAAAACACTAAGTTAATGTATAGTTAAGGTTCCACAAGGAAGCACTCCAAAGTCAGGAAATGAGAAAGTTAAGGTTTAATATGCAACTTTCATTCTATCATTTTGCATGCAGGCATTTACAATGGGATTTTTCGTCATGTGATCACATAGGATTTCAAATACCATTTTCCTTACAGCCTGAGATACACTCACAAATCTAAAATAACATAGGAGCGTGTATTTAAAGGCTAATTTGATGCATACACATAAGTAGCTCGATTAACCCTAACATTTGTGTATTCTGACTTTTGGCTGCATTTTGAATGACAAAGGAAGTGCTTTGCAATTTGACCTGCAGCAGTGGCTGCTGGTACAAGCACCATGTCTTTTTATATTGAATAAAAGTAATTAGCTTTCCCCAGAGAGATAAGCATATAATTGTGCAAAGTGCTGGGAAAAGTTCCTCAACCCAGCTGTATAAAACTCTTTTTTCTTCGTGTTACAGTCATTCAAAAATGTTAAACTTTGCCCTAAATATGTTTTTAATAGTCCGTGTTATTTCTGGGTTTGATATTATTTCTATTGCGGTAGCATTAGAGGCTCCAGCTGAGACAGCAGTTCCATTCTGCTGGGCTCTATAAAAACACTTAGGACTTTTCTGTACACAGATGTTGCACCAGTTTAATTAAAATTGTGATGTTAAATCAACTTAGTTAAACCAGTGCAAAAGTCTTTGTGGACACTCTTATTTTGGTGTGGCTTCAGTCAATTACTTATTGCCTGAAGCTAACCAAAATAAGACTGCTAACTTTTATAGTTGCACATATAACTGTTGTCACATTTAGAAGTTGCACTGTTTTAACTAATGGAGTTCACTGCTCCACCCACCAGATAACACTGCCTCCATAGGATTTGTACTACATTTTCTTAATAACTATTTTCCTTTGTAATATTTTCTGTGGTGCATAATGTATTCATAAGAACAACGTTTACAGGAGCTCATCTATTCCTAACTGAGTAAGCCAGGTTCTCACCTAGTAACAAAAAATGTTCTCAGTCAGTTTATTGCCTGGCCTGGAGGTAAATACAGTTGGCAGGAGACTGTCATCTCTCCTGAGAATACAATTACAAATTGTTAATGTCTAGTTTGTAAGGGATGTTAAAATGAAACATGTTCAAGTTTTGTACTATCCTCAGATCACTGCATCCATTTGAAGTGGACAGGAAAAAAAACCTCTTTAGGAGACTTAAATTACACAGTTCTATTCAGATCTTAAAGTGTGATCACAGTAATTGTTCCCAATTATTGTGGATTCTTGCTACTGAAGTACTATAATCTTATAGGAGATCTTTTTATTCACTTGTAAGGCATGGGATTTATCATGGTATTCCAAAAGAAACCTTTCCACACGTATTGAAACACACATGCTGTTGACTCAGATTATACTTATATCTTGACTGCTAAGTATAAAATCTTGAATGGCCAATCAGAAAGTTCTGGGTCCGAGCCCTGTTCATGATTTAAAAAAAAAAAAAAAATCACTTTAAATATGAAGTTAAATGGTCACATGCTGGCACTCTTTGGGTTTACCTGGCAGCAGGCATCCCTGAATGCTGTCTTTGTGGTATTAAGCACACACACATACCCGTAGAGAGTACTCATGCCAGCAACAGAAATAATCCTCAGAACAGGGTATGTGGGGCTGCATCAACGTCAACCAAGCTTCATAATGTGACCACTAAACCCCACCTGGCTTCTCTTGTCCTTTCAAGAGAACTAAGAAACTTCAACGTTCTTGTGTGCCTGGCTGCTGCCCACTGAACCTCACCACACTTTCATGATGAATACACCAGATCTTATGTGATTTTTCCTGTAACATCAAGAAGGGACAACAATCCTAGCACCCCGCCATAATCCCAGCCTACAGCGCAAGCTTTCCTTAGATTGTGACTACTGTGGAAGTGACATCGTAATGACCATAGTGGGGAGGTTCCATGTCTGATAAGTCTCCATAATTTCCTGACCAAATTGGTTCAGGTTACAAGTAAAACAATGGATTTTTAACTGCCAGTCCTGCAGACTCAGCCTGGCATCTGAAAGTCAAGGATTTTTTTTCTGGCTCATGTATTACCAACCATAAAAATTCTGCAGTCAAAATGTAGCTAATTGTTCTACTGATGGTGCACAAACCAAAATACAATCCAGCTTACTCTCTTGGCTCTGGAGTGTTTACAGGAATAAAAAGTAGCATAAACTTATTTATAGTCAGTAAGGTCAGCAGCTTTGACTATAAATGGGAACATGTTTTTAAGTAAGATAGCAGCACTTTTACATAGTTGCTTTTCAGATTGGAGCTGCCCTTTAAGAACTTCTCCATCTTTGCTGTTTCTGAAGCTGGAAAACAAGTTTATATGGGAAAAATGAGGCCTGCATAATCAGCACAAAAACTGAAACCTGAAGGACAAGACTCAGAGACCACCCTCAAAGGGTACATGTCTTCACTGCAGAATTAGTCCAGGATCTTACTTGGTGTTGGCTCTCAAACCCCCTTCCTGACCACACAGAAATTTCTCATACAAATTTAGTTATACTTTCAATCTGACACAGCTGGGGATGTGGATTAAAAGCCAGGTTCCACTTTCTCTTGGGCTGGCAACCAGCCCACTTTGGAGTGAGGACACAGGGTAAACCACTTTAGTGCAGACAGTTCTCCAATGCCTTCCCCCGCCCCCGCATGTTCTCAAACGGACAGACAAGTTCTCACACAATTCATTGGGAAAGAATAAAAGAGCAGCTGACCTTACTGCAGCCCAAAGAACCAGGGGCAGTCAGTCCCCAGCAATCCTAGCAACACACATGGGTGAGCGTAGCACCAGTGAGGGTGCAGTAACTGGCCTCCCACACATGGACCAGGCTAACCCAACTGCTGATCACCTGGGCTAACTCTGTAGTGAAGAACTGCTGAAGCTCATAGATGAGGAAATATCCACAATTACTGCAATGGGTTCTATGCCAAAAGCACAACCTGCCCCAAATGTCAATGCATTATCCAAGTAATAGTATACCAGAGGACCCTCTCTCCCTCCACAGCAGAATGGCCAGCTGATAAGTAGAATAATACCAAACCTTGATTGTGCCATCATTCACTCACGATTTAGGGGGAGACAAACAAGGCAGTTTCTTCCATGTGATTGACATCTAAGTTCAAAAACCGTGCAGCCTGCTTTAAAGTAGATCTATTTCCATCCACAGGAATGAATGTTGAGAATCTGGATTACAAACATTCTGTCTGATACAGGCATGGGGGGAGGATGAAGTAGTTTTGATTTCTTTGCAGAAATAAATAATTTTATTGAAAGTTAAGGCCGACATTTTCAGCAGTAATCTCTGATTTTCAATACATGTTTTCAGACACCTATAGTCTGATTTTCAGACGCGCTAAACATGCCCACAGCTCCATCTGAAGCCCTCCAAAAATCCAGGCCCTTGGGTCTCAAGTTGGGCACCCAAATATTGAGGCACCCAAAATTAGTGAATATTTCTGAAAATTTGGGCTGGATGCCAGATATTCCACTTACTTAAGGAGAAACATCAAGGGCTCCTTATTCTTAGAGACATGGTACTACCTGGCTATAATATTAATTCGCACTATGAACTATGCGCACACTACAGAACAAGTTTTTAAACATGAAGACAAAGTCCATAGGTAAAAATGTATATCTAGTTGCACTTCTATATTTGTATGTGCAATCATTGTAACTGCAGGCACAACCTGGGTACTTGCTCAGAAAAATGGTCATTTGGCATCAATAATACAACTTAAAGGTCAAATAAGTGCTCAAAAATTCCAAAGGCTGAGCAATAGTGCTCCCTCGCGCGTCTGCCTCAAGGCCCCTCCCCAGCACCACCACAGCATCAATGAACAGCTCTAGCCAAAATGTACACACTACTTGGCATGTATCCCCCTGAGACACTGCTCTGTTTCAGCAGCAGGAGATATCACTCAGATCCACCGTGAGCTATTATCTGCAGTGTAACATGAACATTCTTCCCAGTGAGAAAAATTCAACCCCCCCATATCAAATGAAGACATCAATGATTAACCAACCTTGTAGTCACCTGGGAGAGTTCTGCAGTGTGTAACTGTGGACACTATAATGGTGAAAGAAGGCATTTTTTTTCTCCCTTCACCATAACAGGATCCAGTGGCTAGAAGCTGAAGCTAGATAAATTAAGAGTAAAAATAAGCTACAAGTTTAACAGTGAGGTAATAACCATTGGAACAACTTACCAGGGATTGTAGTGGATTCTCCATCACTGGAAAACTTTAAAATGGAATATTTTTCTAAAAGATATGCTCTAGTTCAAAAAATTAATTAAGGCCTGTGTTATGCAGGAGGACAGATTAGATGATCACAATGGTCCCGTCTGTTGTGGTAACCTGCAACCATAGAGTTTTGAACATCAAAAGCTCCTTATTCTGCAGATCAGTCAGACTCACCACAAGACTTCCACCAGGAATACTCTTTCTCCTCTGTTGCAGGGAATCAGTCTACCATCGTGACCTATGAAGATGAAGCTAGTATAGGAAGTGTCTGAAGCCCATCGTATCAATAGCAGAAGACAAAAGAACACTATAAAATCTTACCACACCACTGAGAGAGCAGTCATTCAGCTGAACAGTATTCTCTCTCATGGCAGTCTGAAAACAGAACCAGCAAAAAAATGGTTCATTGCCCTAACAGAATAAAAAAGACAACCGTCAGCCCACGACAAAGAAATAATATTTTCCTGCTCAACTTTCAGTCTGGAGCCAAACATTATTGGCCTTATGAAGGCAATGGGAGTTTTGCCATTGATTTCAAAGGGGCCAGATTTCACTCAACTTGAGTGTGTCCAACACTATGAGTAAAGATGGCAACTGCCTACATGACATGTAATGGCAGCCATAAAATCCTGAGATGATCCAGAACAAACATCATGTAAATGACATTGAGAGTTTTCATGAAGATAGTTGTGTAATATCTAGGTGTATTTATAATGAGTTTCAGTAGAACTGAGAAACAGGGTTTGACTAACTCCCTGAAAAAAGAGACAGCATAACCTTTGATTTCTTGTGAATTACAGACACCCACACAGAGGCTGTTATTCATCTGCCAATTGTGGCAAACATTCACAAAACAGAATTCCCTTTGGACTGGGTTGTTAAGGATTAGCCTAAGGGGTTGAGTGCCTCACAATACCTGTTATTAAAGTTACAGCATATTTTCCATAAAAGCTTGCTTTTCACATTAAATAAGGAGTTAAGCAGAACATACCGGTAAGAGCTAATTTACTATGCAAATTCAATACTGATCTTAGCAGGCAGTTATTACACTGGGACAGCTACAGCTTGTATTGTTCTTTTTAAAACCAGTAGCAACACCACCATCTTTTGCAGTGTTACTCCGTGGGAGCCAGCACATATGAATTAATACACAAAAGCACCACGTTGGGCGTTAGATAAGGTGGCTCTGTACATAGCATACCTAAGAGAAGGAATTAAGTTAAGACTAACAGAAATATATATCCCAACTTCCCCACTCAGAGACACACCTCCTCTTTAGCACAACCATCATATACCTCAGAATATTAATCAAGCCTCAGTCGGGATGCCAGCCTATCAGCAACCTTTCCCCAAACGGGCCACAATTCCACCCCCTGCACCCTCCCCGAGTTCTGTGGTCTGAGGTCAGTCTTTATTGTTGGTGCAGTTGGGATTAGCTCCCTGGACTGTATAGAAGAGGGAGACTAGCAACTACAAGCTATACAAGGGTTTCAAGCCCTCCTCAATTATAATATAAAAATTTAATCTTTAGGTAGTAGTAAACAAAACTGGCTTTCATGCTTAGATTATAAACCTCTTGGGATGGGGACTGTCTTTTTGTTCTGTTTGTACAGTGCCAAACATAATGAGGTCCTGGTTTGTAACCGGCTCCTAGGCACGATGGTAAAACAAATAATAATAGTGCTCAGTAAAACGCAAGAAGCAGTCAGACCTGGATCAACTGAGTTTTCACCTGTTTGTGTCTGTTCCCTATAAGGGCCCAATCTCTGCTCCCAGCACAGACCCAAACCCATCTTCTTTGACTCCAGACTCCTTTTCTAATTACAGGCTCAGACTGACGGGTGGGTGTTGCAATTCACCACCTGTATCACTGCTCATGCCGTTCCCAGGATGGGGTGAGCTCTGTCCTGCTCCCCAAACTACCACACAGCAGGACTGGGGCAAAGCAGGGCAACATCACCACTCAGGGCAGAGTGCCTCAGCCCCTGCCCTGACACCCCAACATCCCCCACAGCTCTGACACTTGTCAACACTCCCGCAACCCTGACACCCCTAACATCCCCCCCATGGCACCAGTGCCCCCCTCCCACAGGTCAACACTCCCACAGCCCAGAAACCCCTAACATCCCCCCATGGCCCCAACGTCCCCCCAACAGCCCCTCCCTCAGGTCAACACTTCCATAGCCCTGACACCCCCCACATCCCCCTACCCCTCCCACAGCCCCTCCCTCAGGTCAACAACCCCACAGCCCTGACACCTTCCACATCCCCCCCATGGCACCAGTACTCCCCCCCACAGGTCAACACTCCCACAGCCCTGACAGCCCCCACATCCCCCTGCCCCTCCCACAGCCCCTCCCTCAGGTCAACAACCCCACAGCCCTGACACACACACACGGTCACTCTCCCATCTAAACACCCTCAAAGCCTTGACACCCCCCCAACCCCCATGTCCCACAGCCCCTCCCTCACGTCAACGCCCCCATGCCCCTGACACGTCTATCTCTCTCTCTCTCTCTCCCCGCCCGTCAACGCCCCCAGGCTCCCGCCCCGTCTCACTGTGACGCGCTATCCACGCACGAGGGGCAGCCGCTATAACGGCCCAGCCCATGCGGCCCACCCCCAAAACTACAGTTCCCAGGTTGCCCCGCGCGCGCGTGCGGCCGCGCCCCGTCCCGGCAGCCCCCGCGCCGCCGCCGCGATTTGAAGATGAAGTGCCCCGCGGCCGCCGCCGCGCTCCTGCCCGCCGAGTGGCAGCTCTACCTGAGCGAGACCCGCCTGGCCACCTACCGCAGCTGGCCCTTCACCGAGGGCTGCGCCTGCACCCCGGAGCGGGTGAGGCTGGGAGCCGGGACCCCCGCCCGTCCCGCGCTGCGAGCGGCTCGGAGGCTGCCCCGGTTCCCCGGCGCACCGAGCCCCAGGCCGCCCACCGCCGGCCTGCGGGGGACTCCTCCTCCAGCACCCCCGAGCCTGCGGGACTGGGGCATCCCCGCCTCTCCCCGGGCCCCTGCTGGGCCCGCCGCCAGCCCCAGCGAGAAGGAGCTGGGGGGGGGGGCTCTTGCTGATCCCGTCTTTCTCTCCCCCCGCTCCAGATGGCAGAAGCCGGATTCATCCACTGCCCCAGTGAGAACGGGCCTGATGTGGTGCAATGCTTCTTCTGCTTCAAGGAGCTGGAAGGCTGGGAGCCGGAGGATGACCCCGTGTAAGTATCCCTGCCCTGTGCCTACAGGGGCTTCTTCAGCTAGAAGCTGCCTGTAATAGGGGAGACTAGACCCCTGCAAACCAGGATGCCAACAAGTCCCATGGCAGCATTCATTTTCTTGGCCGTGTGGTACGTTGCCAGCTACTGTCTAATTACACATCACTGAAGCTACCCAGCCTGTGCCTCCTGGGTGGAGTTAGCCCCTGATTATTGCACGAATACAAGATTATGTATTGAATTTATGCTCCTCAAAGGAGAACAAGGAGCCTCTGCTGCCCCAGGGCTGCTTTGGTAGCTGGACCCAATGTTCTTTTAAGTATCACGAGGAAAACTAATGTCCTCTGTGTGTCCTCAGTAACTTGAATTTTTACTCAGGAGGGGAGCCAGTCTATTGGACCTCCATGGAAGGAGTTCCACTGTAGGAATCACAATAGCTTCCCCCTCTGGGAGTGTGTGAAAGTCACAAACACAGAGGTCAGCTAAATATGGGAGTGAAGCCAGAGTACCATACTATGCAAGACAGCACATTGCTGATCAGCAACCAGAACACTCCTGTCTTTAACCTCCTCCAGGACTTTGTTCTTCACTCATGCCAAGTGAGACATGGTTATGTTCTACTTTTCTTAACCAATAGAAATCCCAACCGAGGACTAGGCTCCTTAAAATAGTTCCCTGAACCCATAGCCCAGTTGCTATGGGTTTGGGACTGAGCCCTGAGGAGACTGAAATGGCTGAGAGTGAGGAAACTACTTTAGGATTGAAATGCCAGCTGAACCTCAAGGGTGGAGTGTTTTAGCAAAATACCAGTAAGTTGGTATCGCTCAGTATTGCAGGGTGTGGGGTTGGGGAGTGACTCACTTGTGGCTCTGTGAGTAGTGGACATACGGTAGAGCAGAGGTTCTCAAACTCTTTTTGTTGACAGCCCCCTTTTCAAATGCAATGTTCATCATGGACTCCCAACTGATAAATGGATTGATAAAAGTATGTACTTCAAATAAACGCGTACTGTTAGCAATGCTTTAAGAAAAAAAGTATAAGTACTTACAGTTATGTGAGATGGGTGTGCCTGCTTCTTACTGCAGCCTCTATCCAGAGGCAATGGGGGGGAGGGCTGGGGGGGGGGAATGCAGCTGTGTCCTGCCAGATTTCTGCCTTCCATTTGGCCCTGCTACCTGAAGAGCTGATGTAGCAGGGCAGAGCAGTGGTGTCTCTCTCCTTGGCTAGCTGTTGCCTGCTCATGCAGTCAGTGGCTGTGAGGCAACGCCTTCTGATGGCAGGGGGAGATCTCTCTTTTGCAGTGACACTGCAGTTTTTGGTTGTGTGCCCCTGCTTCCCCAGCCCAGACGGGTGAGGTGGAGGTGGTGCTCCCTCCCTGGGCCCGTGAACATTTTGATGGCTCCCCCTGCCATCAGAAGGGGTTGCCTCACACCATTGACTCCATGAGCAGGACCCCACATGCTCCTCCCCAGGCATCACCTCTGCTTGTAACATTTTGTGGACCTCCTGTGCAGTCTCTAAGGAATCCAGTTGGGGTGAAAGCCAGTAACTCTTGAAATGCTTTGCGCTGGAGTACAGTTGTGTGCCTTTAACATGAGCCTGGTCTCCCTTTCCTAGAGATGAGCACAGGAAACACTCCTCTGGCTGCGCTTTTCTCTCCCTCCATAAGAACCCTGTTGACCTGACACTGCAGGAATTCCTGAAACTGGACAAGGAACGAACAAGAAACATGATTGTACGTACAGCTCAGAATTGGGGTGTTTTAGGTCCTCTATTCCAAAAGGCTAATGTAGCCTCCAGTCCTAGGACCTGTTAGGTAGCCTCCTGAGAATTTGGCTTCCTTGCCAAGGAGACACTTCTTCATTACTCTCCCCTCTGACATGTGTTGGGCCAGCCAGCATGTCACCTGGCAGTTCCCTGCCTTTACCCTGGAGGGAGTGCAGAGCTGTAGTACCCTGTCCTTTCCCACCAAGCTGAGCGTGATACTGCCTGTAGTAAGCTGAAGGAATTTTATTTTTGATCTTTCCAGAAAAAGCAAATCTCTCAGAAAGTGACGGAGTTTAAGGAAGAATCACAGCGTGCACGTCGTGATATTGAGAAGCTGGTCTCCTAGGCCCCTGCGATTTGCCTTGTGCAGTGTCTGACTTGTATATATGTTCTCTAGAGTTGCCTCTTTGTGCCTGGGTGGTGGTAGTAGTTCAGGTCCCTTTCATGCAAGGATCAAAGGGATGTATACTTATAAACAAAGGGGGAGATTTTCAAAATCACCTAAGGCATTTAGGACTGCAACTACCATTGACGTTTGTGTTCCTAAATCTCTTACATGACTCTGCAAACCTCCTTTGAAATTTTCTCATGTTGACACATAAATAAATGTCTAAAGGAAACTTAATGCACAATGATTTATTTAACTGCTCAAACCAAGTATTCTATAGTGAAGTCTAACAATCTCTCCTATTAGAATAGTTCACATAATTCATTTTTTATTTTAAAATGTGAAATATAAGTTAATCACAGTACATGCTGCCTTAGAGGCACCCCTGCAGAAGTGGGGAATGATCCATTTAAGATAGATCCAACAGCATCCTAATTTTAAAGGCACAATTGCTCTCCTTGGGCTCAATCCTGTAGTTCTTCTAAGGATAAGAAGATTACTTGTGATTTTTGATATCAAAAGGTGTCAGCTACTTGCTTGATTCAAAGCCACTTGGAGTCGGTTTAAAAAAAAAAAAAAGCCTTGACGATGCAGTTTTTTAAAAAGAAAAAACCCACTTTCTTCCAAACATCTATAGCACCCATCTCCATGTTAGATAAGAAAGTTACACTCAAGCCATGGCCAGATTGAGATTCTTGGGCTTGGTCAGTTTGTCCAGCATTCCCTGTCCAAGCTTACTAGCAAACAATGAAATGATTTCCTCATTCCCAGTCTTCAGGGCCAAGTCATATGCTGATAAGCCTTTTTCATTCTTCTTTTTAACGTTTGCATTACAGCTGTAAATAAAGAACAGACTGCTCAAGCTACTCTAGAAAAGGAATCTGTTTGAAATTACTAAACTCGAAAGTAATACGGTCAGATTCTGATGCTTACTCGTGTTGTAATGTGAGTGATGATATCAGAGTCTGGCCCTGGGTCCTGTTGTACATGTACAGCACACTATTAAGTCAACATAAGTTGAGGGCACTCAGCTCCTTGCAGGATGAAGCCCATACCTGTCACTGATTACTTCTGTGTGATGCATGTAGATTACACATAGCCCAGAGCTGCACTGGATGCCACAACAGCAGAACTTACCCTAACAAGACTTTGATGCATTTATTTCCCTCCAGTCCAAGCAAAGTTGCCTCATGAAGAGCAGTGTTGTTATGCCTGTAGGGGAGGAAAACAGGGTGTACTCAAATAATTTCTATTATTTAAAAAGAAAGTCATGGCTTTATTTAGAGGAATGTTTTATCTCTACTAGTATATCAACTGCCTCAAACTAGGTGGGAAAATCAAGGACCAACTGTAGTCTCTGGTGAAGTGACTATCTTCTTTTTGATAGAGAAAAATGGGATAGGAGCACATCAGGAGTGGGGGGGAAAGAAGGAAGGTACAGGACAGGAAAACTGAGGGGAAGGGCTTAGAAGGAGGATTGAGGCTTTGTATGGGACCACATTTTCAAAGCTGGCCAACTAAAGTGAAGCAATAAAAGGGGGAGTTGTCTGTTGATTGACATGTTTGCAAGTGTGGGTGTTTTTGTTTGGTTTTGAAAATTTGATTCACAGTTGCTTTAGGAGATTAGTCCCTTTTGGTGAAATATAAGTCTCAAGTCCCTCTGCGGGTCAAGCTCTATAGAGGATTCTGGATAGAAATTGCTTACTTACGGTCCTGACTGCTGGTCAATATCAGCACCTTTCTGGACAAGAACTGGAACCACTTCATCATGTCTGTTTAGGACAGCAACTGTTAAAGCAGGTCGGTGTTCACTGTTGGTGCAGTTTGGGTCAGCTCCCTGGAATATGCAAAAAAGGACTAGCAATTACAAGCTATACATGTTTCAACTTGCCTCCCCTGATTTAATATAACAAACTCAGCTTTAGTTGTCACATGTACTGTCACAGTCTCTCTCAAAACTGCTTTAACATTCAAACCTGGAAAATTCAACTTTCATGTATTTGTCCGGGGGAGAGAGAGCTCAGTGGTTTGAGCATTGGCCTGCTAAACACAGGGTTATGAGTTCAATCCTTGAGGGGCCCATTTAGGGATCTACACCCCCCCCTCCCAAAAAAAAAGGGATGGTACTTGGTTCTGCTGTGAAGGCAGGGGACTGTACTCTATGACCTTTCAAGGTCCCGTCCAGTTCTATGAGATAGGTATATCTGCATATTTAAAAAAAAAAAAAAAAAGAGGGAGGGAAGGTCAAAGGCTTCCCCACCCAGCTTGCTTTGTACCCACAACTCCAGGTAGAGATGGTGGTAGTGTTGTGATGATGGATTTGGCCAATGGAGAACTCCCAACCTGCTTTCACCTCAAAGCTCTCGCTCTCCTTGCGTTCTACTGCGTAGTACATCACCATAGAGTGATGGTGCATGCCCTACTGTAGGGCAGGCTTGTGGCAGTTCAACTAAGGATTTGACCTTAACCCATAAAATGGTTACAGAAAAGGTTACTTTTTTCCTTACTACAATGCTTTTGGTGGGACCAGGGCGAGCTCGTATATCTGTTCATTATCAATTTTGGAAGCGAATATATGCAAATAGATTTTCCTGTTTGGTTTTTATTTACATGTTCATTTTCTTTAATACTGGGGGCAGTAAGGCCCAGGGCCTGAAATATTTAGGGCTAGTCTACAGTACAAAGTGAGGCTGACTTAACTACATCGTTTAGGGCTGTGTAAAACATGCTGTGTGCGATGCAATTAAGCTGCTCTAAGCCCTCGTGTAACACTGCTAGGACGATGGAAGAATTCATCTGTTGACTTAGCTACCGCATCATGGAGAGGTGGATTTACTACACTGCCAGAAGAACCTCTTCCATTGCTGTAGTAAGTGTCTATGCTTTAGCAGCACAGCTGCTGTGATACCGCTGTAGCATTTCTAGTGTAGACGTTCCCTTAGGCTCCTAATTTCCATTGAAATCAGTGGAAGTTAGGAGTCTAAGTACTTTTGAGACTCTAGGCCTAAAAGCTCTACTGCAGTGAGCTGCCCTTGGAACAATTTCTGTTGGGTTACGTTTATTATTTTTCTTATTAAAAGTCATGAAGGCAGGACTAAAGTTCATGAAGTAAATGGACAATGGGCCTGGATCTGTGTCTTGAAAACCTGAACTAGAAATTACTTTATCTTTTTAAACTTACTTCATCAAGCAATTGTTCTACCACTGAAATTTTTCCTTCCCCTTCTGGCCCCACTTCTTTCAGGAGCTGTCTAGCCTCAGACTGTGAAAATACAGAAAGCAACACCACTCAATAACATTTCACAAAGTAGAAATATGATTATAGGTAACTCACACTGGCAGAGTAGTGCAAATGTAGCTGAGGGCAGAATTTGGTCTTACGCATGTTAGGCATTTGAACCTCACTAATCCACACACAATTTCTACAAAAAAAGGCTGTCTCTCCCCACTTCTGAGCAAATATTGAACAGCAGGGTGCTAGCATCAACTGTCATATTACTAAGGTCCCAATCCTGTAAACACTTATACATGTGCTTAACATTACTACCATGAGTAGTCCTACTGAAATGAAATAAATACTCAAGATAATAAGGTTAAGCACATGCATATCTTTGACAATTCAGGGCCTTTGACTTCCTGTTTTTATAAAATACGCTGCATAATATTTACTAGCATACTATGAAATTTTATCAAATAAAACTAAACTAATTGCCAAAGCACATTAACAAAATACACTTTGCGATTTGCTAGCCTTGCTTTTTAACTATGTTTGTTCACTTAAGCTAAACTCCAGCACCCAGCCTGAAAATCTGGGCTGTACATGGGCAACAGGAGTACAGAAAGAGGTGGGAACTCCTACTAGGCCACAGCATCACTCAATGGCAAACTCAAGCCAATGGCGGGATTAGCCTATACAATTATTTTCACCCCATAGTTTCCCTAGATCTATGGCCCAGTGGCTTTTGGCTGAGCCTGAGTATGTGCTAAGCCCAGGAGAGACTATGAAATAGCAGGGAGTGAGGGAAGCACTTTCGCATGTAAAACCCATACCGTGGCCTTGGCCCATTGCCACACAGAGGTTCTCGTGAAGTAGGGCTTGCAGAAATGTGATCTTTTATTTGGGGTGAAATTCACTTGAAGTGTTTTTAGTTTTGCACTGAAAATCAGTTATCTGTTTTTTGGTTCCTTTATTTTTTTTAAATCCCTGAAAATTCAGTTACTCGTGTTCTATTTCTTACAGGGTAACATGGCAAGTCTCCTCTTGTCCCCACTGGCTAGATGATGTAACCACATGTGGCTTGCCTTTAAAGGTTTCCATAGCACATCTTCTGTAGCATTAACACTCCCAATTTGTGACAGTGACAAAGATTCTGGACCTGATCCTGTTCCAATGGGAGTGCTACCATTCACTTCAAAGGGAGAAGAATCGGTCCAAAATACTTTCATTAAGCTACTTGCATAATGTCCAGACAGTAATGCTTTGTTTAAAAAATGAAAGCTATCTAGTTTTAAAAAAATCTTTTTCAGAGAGTAGGGGGAAATTTGGTTAAATCCAACTTCTACAAAAATATATACATGCCAACCAACCATTCCTATTTAGGAAAGATGGTCCTTATTTTTTAAACCAAATTTGACTATTTTCCACCTTTCCCTTCCAAAATGTTCTCCTAGACCAATGCATTTGGAGGGTGTTAAAAAATAAAGCAGCCCAATTTTTCCATTGGATGTGTCGATTAGCGTTAGCACTTTGGCAGTCCCAGTATCCTTCCTACACTCACAGATTGTAGCATATACATACAGATAGCTTATTTTCTTTTTTGAAAAATGTTCTTGTCTTCTTTGTTCTTTTTACTTTTTCTCTGGGGCTTGAGATGCTGTGACCCTCTTCACACACTAAAATGGGAGAATCCAGAGTTAAAACTAAAAGTGATACTAGTGGTGTAACAAGAACTCAGGAGCCATTCATACATTATTGTGGCAGCATGAAATCAACCCCTATCCAGAGTGCCTCATTTAAGTGGCCCCTTGTGCTGGCCAACTGCACTGGAATGAACTTCAACTGGAGTGTTTCAGATTTGAATAGCATTGAAAATGGGTTAACTCCACAGACCATGCCACATCCCAAATCTCAGGTGACTTGGTTTACAATAGCTCTAATAAGGAAAACTGACAGGAATGTGTAAATGCAGTGTTGTAACCGTGTTGGTCCCAGGATATTAGAGAGACAAGGTGGGTGAGGGAATATCTTTTTCTGGACCAACTTCTGTCGCTGAGAGAGAGTGAAGCTTTTGAGTTTACACAGAGCTCTTCTTCAGGTGCATGCTCGAAAGCTTGTGTCTCTTACCAACAGAAGCTGGTCCAATACAAGATATTACCTCACCCATCTTATCTGTCTAGGTATGTATAAAAGCATTCAGAAATAAATAAGGCACCATGATAATTCACACGCATGTGCATTTATAAGACTAGTGTTGATCTTAAATGGCAACAGCTGTTGAAGCAAAAAGCCAGAGTCTAACAACAGGTGGCCTGATTTTCACATGTGTTGAGCATTCACACCTCCTACTGAAGCCAATGGGTGCTGCGAGTGCTCAGCACCTTGGAAAATTGAGCCCTAGGATTTTACACGTCATCAATTCTGTTTCATTTGTCAAATGGAGCAAAACCAAACCCCCACAAACAACAGCTAGAAGTTGTGGCCTTCAGATATTGAACAAACACCTGTCAGGGACGGTCTAGGTATGCAGGAGCTGGGACTTGATGACCACTTGAGATCCCTTCCAACCCTACATTGATATGATTCTGTTACTGCCGAGTTAGAGCCAGCCAGTGTCACTGTGCATGGATTTTACAACTAGGATTAAAAAAACTGAGCTTCAGCTGCACTTACGTGATCTTTTCAGCTATTCTCTGAAGATGTAATTCAGTGTCTGTGAGCACTCAACACAGCTGCACAATGCCTATCAATCACTTAGGCCCAGATCCACAAAGATACTGAAGCACCTAAACCCCAGACTTGCTTGGTGCCTATGTTTCACCCACCAGGCACGCACCCTGCTGCCTCCCGTTAGGTGTTCAGACTCCTGTCTCTCCCCTAAAGCCCTAGAGCGATTCACAAGATAGGTGTATGGATGCCTAACCTGCATGCAGGGCTCAATCCAGTAGGTGTACTCAGAGGCCCCCAACTGGATCAGGTCCCATTCAAAAACTAGGGTGGGTGGGAGTGGTACCTGCCTTATAACTTTTAGCCCTGTGGTCAAAGCGCTTGCCTGGGATGGAGGGTGGGGGGGGAGAAAGAGGATTTGAACAAAGATCTCCCACCTCCCAGGAGAGTGCACTAACCACGGAACTGTGGATATTCTGAGGAGGGCAGGGTCCCTCAGTCTGTCCTGCTGAAGCTCTTCTGTGAATAAATAATGAAAGAGTGAGTGGAGTACGGTGGCTGCACTCTGGGTAACACACCTCCTGGGTGGATGCTCTAACCACTGGACCACACAGTCATTCCCTCTTCGGCCCAATAGCTATTTAAGTATTTATCCACAGTGGAACAGCTCCAACATGAGAGCTCAGTGGTTACTGCACTCCTGTGAGAGGGAGGAACTGAACCTGGGTCTCCCACATCTCACAGAAGTGAGATAAAACCATTAGGATAAAAGTTATAAGGTGGGTACCAGCAGCATCACCACCTTCTCCAGCTGTTTTGTGTGGCGAGAGGCAGGCCTAACGCATTCCCTCAAGAAACCCTTCAGGAGCCTAAGTCACCTGACTCCAGGAAAGAGCTTCCTGGTCGTGCACTGCTAAGTAAAGACAGGCGCTTCTCTGCAGCCCGGACTTAGGTGTCTACATCTGTGAGAGGGGTGGAATTTAGCACAGCCCCCTCTCGTTGGCATCTCCCATTGGCTCCCTACCTAGCATGCTGGATTTTGTGGATTGCCTTCTAAGACACCGATCTCTTCCCATTCTTTGTATAGGGAGCCTAGGCACCTAACAAGGCTTTATGGATCTTGTTGTTGTGATTTTTCTAGGCACCTAAGAATTAGGTACCGCAATACTTAAGCCCCTCTCTGGATCCCACCTTTAAATCCCACATACACCCTATTTGGAGGTTTTAAATGTTGCAGGCTGTCTGCACAGTGGTAAATTTCCCATTTGAGCATCTAACATGTTATTCATAGGAGACAGATTCCTGTTCTTGAGTGCTGTAGTTAGTCAGATTGTAAAGATATAGGAAAACTCACCCAAACTAGCCTGACTATCATACCGTCCATCTCTGCCTTCTGTCACAGTGCTCAGATAATGATTGTCAAACTTCATTGGTTTACCAGTGAGAATATCCTGGGGAATCATAACATGTGGACATTTAATCAGATGATTGCATAATTCTGTAATATCCTCAGTGGCATGAAATGGGAGGAAGTTATATATAAGAAAAGATATACACTATTTAATGTCTTCAATCTTAGTTAATACTGTTTAAGCCCAGGCAAAGGAAACAGGTTTTTAAAGCACCTCACTATTCAAGACTTGTTTTAATGCAAAAACTTGAACATCACCTCAATATTGTGAAATGAAGATACACATCCAAAGAAAGGCATTATACATATTCATTAAGAAAACCTCTTAACGTATTGCTTGCCAAATGAGATACAGCAATAAGAAGCCAAATGACACACCTTCTGAAACACCTTTCATCAGGGTGCCATCCAAAAGAAATATTCTCCGAGTTGAACTGGATTCCTTGGAAGGATTGAGAACATGGGTGAACAAAGTAATATTGCAGGAACATGCAGAGCCTCAGAGCAAAATTAGCAAAAGCTCTGGCATGTGCTGCCTCTCAACTGTATTTAGAATTAGAAAACCTGTGCCACAAGACAACCAGTTGCAGTTTGGAGAGGAGGAAAGTGGTGTTAAGGCTATTAAAAATCTCAGTTGAAAGAAGAATGTTAATATTAATAGCATACTTTATAAGATGCCTTGGCAATGAATACAAGATAACAACAACATGACTATGAAGTCTGGTTTGAGCCATAGGGATTCCTGTTTACTTAGCTCAAACAGAAAAAGAAAAGACTTTCACTTTAGAAAGGAATAACATGCTCTCAACAAGAGAAATTCTGGAATAGGGTTAGAGATACATATTCATGCTGAGCTGTCAAAAGCAATGGCTATTGGCTCAGTAGGTCAACTTCTCCAATGATTAGCCTGCTCCCCTAAACTGACCTTGTTTATGGCAAGAATGTAATTTAATCTGAGACTGACTTCATAACCATCCTCATGGACTGTAGCAGAAATAATCTATAAGGAAAAAAGCACAAGTTAGCACCTCTTCTTATAAAAGTACAGGAAGACAGTTTCAGTAATGCTAAGTAATCCTGCTGTCGGCTGAAAGTGTTTATCAACTGAACCAATATATCCATAAATAAATAATACAGTAATAGTAACAATAATAATTAGTAATTCACACTTTATGTCTTTATAGCACTGTGCGCACATTAACTAATCATCTTTCCACTTTAACTGAGTGAAGGGGTACGAATTTATAACAGGTGATATTTTGAGGTAAGTAGAGAAACCTGAATGACTGAAAATGCCAAATGTCTAAAAATATTAATGATTCCTTATACTCTCATCCCAAAATGTTGTACATGTCATGAAACAGATTCACACCCATGGCTGCAGAGGGATGGCATTTACACAAACACACACACCCTGCACCCACAGGGGCAGCTGTGTGCAAATACTATGGTGCACAGTGCTTCATAAATACAATAGATGCAACTGATATGATAGAGACGCTTTACCATGAAGGAGGGCTGATGCTAAGTAATCATATTTCTCAGCTGACCTGGCCTATCTCCCACTCACTTTTGGCTACAGAGCCCCAGTGGAGCATGAGATATGGGCAGCTTGTGCCACCCGGCTCCAGGAAGACTTATCGCCAGTGGACAATTTCCACTTGGGTTGTGCCAGTTGGCGCCTGGACATGAGCAGAGCGCTGTGCGTACAGGGCTAACTTCACCCACTACTGAAATGCTGCCTGCTGTGGGGAGGAAACGGCACCATTCTGTGCCAGCCACACCATATAACTATATGAAAGTGATTTCAAGAGGGGAAATGATGTTATTTATAAAATTGAAACTACAGGGAAATTTCAGACAAGTGGCACATAGCTAGTTGGCTTATGAAAGCTGATAAGATTACAATGCAAGTTGGTATCACTGCAGGCTGAGAACTTTGATTGATATATATATATATTCTGCATGAAACATGAAAAAGCATTAATAAAGACCAAATATTGGCATTTGCCTTGAATCAGCACTGATACTTTTCTTGGCAGAGGTTTCATTACAGTAGGATGATAGAGGCCTAGAAATTGCAGGAATATCCCTCCTGGAGATATTTTCCATATCTTTCCAAACTGCATATGCCTGAAGCTTCTCTCAAAGAAAACGAATTGCAATGGGCCCGATTCTCCTCTACACCTCTCTGGCAGCGTAAAAAGGCTTTAAAATAGACACCACTCACATTACCCTCACATTCAGGACCCTGCACAATGTCAGGTTGGTAATAAGAATCTGATGGAATGCCATACCTCCACAAAGTACATGCCATTCCTGCTCCCAGGCACATGGAACCATATCCAAAGCATGTATTTTTTCCAACTGTTTCTGTTTGATATGATTTTTGCATTTGTGCCATTGAGAGCAATCACTGCATGTAGAAGAAACCTCAAATTTCCATCTCCCCAGTATGACCATTTTAGCCACCAATACAGCCACAGCTAACCATTTTTTAGTGTTGACTGGTGACATTAAGTCAGCTAATATCCCTAATATGCACAAGCCAAGTGCCTAGTACTGAGGTAAGAACACATTGTTCCAATAATGGCGTAGGTTGTGGCAGAAATAAAGTATTCGAGACAAAGTGACCTGGTGCTGTCGGCTGGGAAATTCATCCCTGTGCAGAGGGCTAGCCCAAGGCAAATGTACCACTTATAAGTAGGACTTAAATAGTGCATTGGCCTTGTGCTGACCCAAGGCACAGGGGTGAACATCTGCTCTGGGATATAATAAAATCAGCTGAATAACACCTCTGCTCTGATCGGTCAGCAAGGCCTTTAAGGTTGTGGTGACCATCTCCCCTAACTTCGGGGATGGTTCCAAAGAGAAGATGTGAGAGAAGGAAGGGAATTATAACTAGAGAGAAAGCAGAAGGAACTCAACAGCAAACTAAGAAGAAAAAACTGGAACAGAATGAAAGAAGTGAGAAAAAGAGAACAAAGGGGAATTAGAAAAAGCAAGCAGGAGAAAAAGTAGGTCAGAAATAAAACACAGGTAGATGAATCAAGACAATAATTGGCACAGTTATTTAGGCCAGGTCTATACTACAGACTTCTGCTGCGTGGCTATATCGGTCGGGATGGGAAGAGGTGTGTGATCCCTGAACAACACAGCTGTGCCAGCAGAACCCCCTAATGTAGATGTAGTTCGACTAGCAAAGCTGCACTTCAACCGGCGTCGCTTGTTTCATTCATGCGGGGTGGGTTTACTATCCCCGTACAAAGTGCTGCTTTGTTGGTATGGCTGCAGCCACACTAGGAGCGCTGTGCTGGTACAGTGCACTGGTATTCCTATACTGGTAAAGCACTTCTAGTGTAGACATGGCCTAAGGGGCTAATTTTCTAGAAAATAAAACAGTATTTTGATCAGATTTATTTTCTCTTCAATCATTCCTTGATACAGCACAAGAAAAATGCTATTCCTTACCTTTCCCATTCGAGGTTCTCCGATCAAAGCCCTGAACTCTGGGTTGTTCTGAGCATAGCTTCTAAGATGAGCGCAGACATGATCTAACTGTTTTCTCCAGTACCCTAAAAAGTAGGAGTTATGAATATGAAAATACCTGTAATTGTCATCAATAACTCTTCCACTGATGTGGTGGAGTAAGTAAAGAATTGTCGATTTTGACCAGGACAAACAACGCTGCGTTTTTCTGTAGCAAATCCAGCTGACCAAGGAGGAGGAAAAGAAGCAAGGTGCACCCCATAAAGGGGTGAAATAACACACTTCCCCTCAGATCAAAAGTGGAGCGCTGAGTCATTCCTTCCCAGAGCGCCTTTTGGGATGGAAAAGTTACGTGCTGCCCCATATTCAGTGTTGAGTCTAAAGACTCAAGCTAGCCCTATGTGACAGAGAATATAAAACAATTCCAGGGAAAAAAAGGTTAGTCTTAGTGCCATATTAAGCCTGAGTTATCAGGCATGACTGAACTGATTTTCAGAAAACGTGGCTTGCTTTGTAGATCTCACTGAGAGTTAAAAATGAAGCCAGGTCTGAAAACTGCATACACTGTAACAGCGTATAAGCGGTTCCAGTTTGTATTATAGTCTGTATTACTGGACAAATACTTTATAATTTCCTAAAGAGAGAGTATATTTTAAGGCATAATCACAAAGAAATACAGATAAGGCTGAGTTTTGACATGCAGTTTGTGGGGAATGGGAGGCGTTCTAATGAAACAATATCGGCTCATTAAGTCCAGATGAAACCGTCTCTGTACTTTCTTCCATAGGCGCCCCTCCTCTTGAAATGGACTGAGCTGATACAACTGACAATTGCCTTCTCATCTTTCAGTTCCCTTTTCCAGACTCACTTCTCAGACAGCACCTATGAGAAATTAGCCAATTGCTAGGTAGCACATAGGGGGCAGCTGGAGACAATTTATGCATATAGCAAACAAAAAAACAACAACGTGGAGCTGCCATTAGATGTCCCAGTCTTAACACTGATCTCTCTGCTTGTATGTTGTACCGCTTTCCCCAATTTTCTGTCTGCTCTTTGTCTATCAGATTGCAAGCTCTTTGGGGTAGGGGTGAATAATATCTAGAACATTTTGGGTGCTGCCACAATCTAAATAATTAATAAGAAGTCTGAGTAGGATTTATTTTTAATTCTTTTGCAATCTGAATCCATTATTTCCAATGCAATATTCTGTGTTTAGTGGACAAAGGGATGGAAGGACTCGTTTTAAACCTTAAGTGGCTGTGTATCAGGATCCAGCCAACTTTACTGTCGAGTGCACTTATAGAAAGTACAGAGAGTAAATAAACAGTGTAGGTGTGACAAGCCTCATTTAGTCGAAACAGTAAGATCACCCTGACCTTACTCTGACCTGCTGTAGGACCAGAATAGGAACATGAAGCCAAGGCAGAAAAAGAATGGTACTGTGCGGCTTTAATAAGACAAGCCAAGAGCAGAAGAGAAAATATACTGGGTGGGCTCTCTCCATTCTGTTGCTAATTCTTAGAAAGGATCCGCTGTACCAAAGCTGTTATATACTTAGATAAAAAACAGTTGTCCCTGATTTAATATCAATATGTACAATGGGGCCCAACCCAACGAGGGGCCTCTGGACACTACTGCCATATAAATGCTATTTTATTATATAAAAACAAAATGTCAAAGTATAAACAAAGAAATGATTCTCAAAACATTGTTGCCCTTGAGGAAAATCAAGATATGGAGGCTTAGAAGGAAAATCAACAAGTTCAAAGGTTGGCCATATAGAAATTATGGTAAAGCGAAACAACAGACTTATAGGGTACTGATCATCAAGATAAGCTTTAAAGAAACAAACTAAGGGGTACTCATCTCTACAGTACCCCAAATTGTTCCCCAATGGCTTCCAAAGCAGAGGCATTTTGCTTTAAACTAAATCACAGACTTAAATAAATACTAATTTAAAGTAACAATTAAACCTTACAACTGGGCTACTACTTTGTAGATGCAACGCCTAGTGAAGTCAGTGATAGCTGCACTAGGTTAGGCCAGGGTTAAATTGGGCCAGGTGCTTGTGACATAAAAATCAAGATGTAAAACCAGGACGCCAGAAATACACATATGCGTGCTTGGCTTCACGCTACTTATGTTTGTTATGTATCTTAAAGGATTTCTGGCAGCCTTGACTGAACATCTGAACTCATGTTGTCATTAACTGGTTACACCTAGATCGGACTGATTTACTGTACATTACACTTACAAAAGGGATGGCTTCCGTGTAATATTTACTTTGCAAATGCTTTTGGCTCCTGTTCAAAACCGACTGAAAATACAACAGAAAAAATAGAGCTCAGATCAGAAAACTGACACTTCTATTTTGTTGTTCATAGAATATCAGGGTTAGAAGGGACCTCATCTAGTCCAACCTCCCCTGCTCAAAGCAGGACCAATCCCCAGACAGATTTTTGCCCCAGATCCCTAAATGGCCCCCTCAAGGATTGAACTCACAACCCTGGGTTTAGCAGACCAATGCTCAAACCACTGACCTATCCCTCCAAATTGTCTTTACTTGTACATTTTTCCCTGGAAGCCTGATTGTCTATTTAGTGCAGGAGGCTTATCTGTTTAGGGAGGAAACAATTACCTTAATTATTTGGCTTTTTAATTTAGCAATAATGTCATAAGTCAAATACAGTTGCACTGAAGAAATGATGGATGTGTGTGGCCAGTATAACTGAGACCAGCCTGGGTGTCACTGAATGGCTGGGGTTGGTACAAGTGTCTCTAGCCTATGTAGCTTAGCATGAAGCAAGGATGATGATGTGGAAGGCTGAGACCTGTGGGCTAACAAACAAACGGTTATGGATGTGTGGGCCAAAGCCTAGGGGATTCCAATGGAGAACGACCTGCCAGCCACCCCCTCTCTATATTCAGCAAAGGCCTCTGGGGACTCTAACGTTATGTCAGTTGGTGCGGTTCAACTGTAATACAAAGCAATTCAAAGCTTCTCCCCAACTTGCCCCTGTGAAGGGAGTTCTCTTTCCCAGGGTGAAAGCTGCACTTCCGATGCACAGACACAAAAGTCTTTAGAGTTAAATATTTTCTCAGCCCTCTTTTGGGCCAATCCCTTACCAGTATCTCTGACTAAGATAACTTCGACAGGTTGAGTCAAGTACTCTATTCACTGCAGTGATGGAACTGGGAGGAGACTCCTCTCAGCAAGACAGTGCGAAGAGTGATTCCCCAAGTACTGTAATAGGTTAAAAATAAAAAAGCCTCACCTAGATGTTTACAAAAAATGTAGGAAGGCCTGAAAGGTGCATTAACCCCTTTTTTTACACTATAGACATAGACATCATTCTAACCAGTCCTTTGGCTGGCACACTGAAAAACACCAGTGTTCTAAGAGTTAGGTACTCTACTGAATGGGAGAATAGCTACAGATGGGTGAACCAACTGGGGAAAAAATCAACCCACTGAACCGCTGGCCATTAGTTGTATTGAGGCTCTACTAGCTCTTTAAAAGTTAAAATATCCTCCGGGCTGACAGACTGGAACACATCATGAAATTAATGAGGTCAGTGGGAGCTGCTGGGTGCTTTTGAAAATCAAGCCACTTATTTAGGTGCTCAAATATCGCTATAGGAGTCTGTCTTAAGGCTTCTTTTGGCTCTAAACTGGAATTTTGCCAGGACACTGAGGCTAAGATCCCTAATCGTAAAGGATTTTTAATGACCGCAAACAGTCAAGATGTTGGATTTAGGCTTGTCTATATAGGGAAATTGACCAGAATAGTTATTGCAGAATAATCTATTCTGCAATAGTTATTCCGGAAGAGCTGCCTGTGTGGACACTTTATTCTGGAATAATAGTGCCTTTTTCCAATTTAGTTTAATCTGTTTCCACAGTTTATTCTGCAATAGCTATTCTGGTCAATGTCCCTGTGCAGACAAGCCCTTACATGTTTTCCAAAAGACAGTGCCTCCAGCAGCACTAAATGCCACTTTTGCCAGAAAGAATAACAACACTGATTACGTGAACACCACTTTCAGACAAAACCTGAGTTTTCTTTGGTAGTCTCCAATCCAAATACGGACCAAGTCTGACCCTTTGCTCATGAGACATCACAGCCAAATGGTAAAGCTGCACAAAGGCCTTATAATGCAATTCTGGTGCATTCTGTGAACGCTTGCTGTGCTTTAGAGAAGGGCTGGGGTCTCAGATCAAAGCACCAGACACAGGGTGTACAGTTATTAGTGGGAAGAGAGATGATGTAATGATGTAAAAGAGTGGCCTTTCAAGGGATTATGCCACAGAGGACCCATTTTAAAAGAATACAAGGTAAAGTACGGTAGTTTTTTTCAGAACCAGGGGAAGTTTTCCTTGCTGACCATATGCAATCATGAACTATTTCTAACCTCTTCCAGGACTGATGGCTGTAAGCAGGGGCTTGCGATCACTCATCTTCTCCTGTTTTTCTTTTAGAGAAACCAGCTCAAGTTCCTTCTTCTCTAAGAGTGTGCTGGATGGGTAGAACAGGCCAATGGTCTGGGTTCCTTTGTCTTTTCTTTCTGTTCTATCTAGTCTTGACTTTGGTAATGAAACAACCAGAGGCTCCCAGGCAGCTCGAGTCCGTAATTCTTTATCCTGTTAGGAAAGATCAGTGCCCGGATGACAAAAGTGATAATAAAGTGTAATTAATAGTTATATAACTTTATACAAGAAAAAAAAATCACCAAAAAAGGAAAGAAACCACATGTGTAAAAACAATTCTAGAATGAAAAAGTCATTAGAGATGCAAACTGTTTAAAGGCGGAATTTTAATAATGCCCGATTACAGTTAACATTTGGAAAAAATGCCACCCTCTCATATCACAAATACTCAGAAAAACCCATGCAGCCTATTTCTTCTAAATAGAAATTGACTTATGTTCTGATAGCAAGCACAAATGTGTAAGGGTAAGTATTATGATCTTCTCTTAAAATATAGTTTTTTAAAACAATGTGGCATGTGCATTATCAAAGAAAACCTTAAATTAGCCAGATATAATTTGTGAGTGATTGTGTCAGAACCAGATCATAGTACTTAAGGAGCAAACACTTTAAGAAGAGATGAATTGGTTCTCATTTTGCTATACGTAATAATGATTAGGGATGAGTAAATATCCACAGCAAACAATTCCCTCAATAAATGTATGTAACCTCTTTTTCTGCTCACAGAATGTTTGCGACCAGAACATGGTATCCTCAGATGGAAGAAGTCAATGGAGTTACACCAATTTATACCAGCTGAGGATACCAGTCTCTCTACTGTGGTCTCAGCCTCATTTGTCACGTTGTATGACTTACCTCAGAAAACACAAAGGTATCTCCAGCATCCAATAGCATGCTATTCTGAGAGGCCAGTCTTGATGGAGGCTCAATATAAACACCACAAGATCCACAGAATCTAGCATATGGGTAGTTGCTTGCACCACACTTGAAGCAAGTAAAGTAGCTTGGAGGAGGACCTGGCTGAAAAGTACAATGAAACTATTGTCATCATAGGAGCACATAAATATGTAGCACAATGGAGATCTAGCTTCTTGTACTCCCAGAAATAAGGCTACCAATCAGACCAACCAGCATGAATTTAGAGAAACTAGAGTGATAGTGGTTACAATTGTTAGACTGGTGACCTTGGTTGCCAGTTCTAAACCAGGCTCATACCCTGACAAAAGCCAGACCAAATGTGCAGCTCATCACAGTCAACTGCGGCTGAACCAGGCCATGCAGAGGTAAGGTTTTGCAGATGGAATCAGCATCTACATAGGTTAATTTTTAGGCCTACCAACCTTAAAATATTGGTATCAAATGCACTTTTAAAATATTTTTCTCCTCTTGGAAACCCTGTCTTTAGTACTGTGGTGCTCTGGAACGTCAAAGCATCTCAGTTAATTGTCTGTTCCACTGTACTCCTCCCCAGGCCCTCTCTCTATGAAAACCCATGATTTCACTGGCATATATAGCAGAGTTTCTAATTTTTATGTGGCCCTAGAAGATACAGTTTGAATTTCCCCATCCTGGTGGGGGTGAATCTAGCACAAGAAGTTATAGAAATACATAGAAATGTGGTTGCAGAAATACATTACATGGGGACATCTTTACATTGACTATTTTAGGTAAAAGCTCCTCTGGGCAGGGAACATGGGTGAAATTCTGGCCCTCCGGAAGGCAACGGGAGTTTGGCCATTGACTTTAATGGGATCGCAATTTCATCCTATGTCTTTAATTTCTCTTTACTGAGCTCTGCGCATCTATAGCGCTTTATACAAACATTAAATAGTAACAATATAAAAACATGTCCTAACCCACAAGACTCCTGGGAATGGCGCTATGGAATTGCTGCAGGTCATAGATGCGTAAAACCAGGCTTGTCAACACAAACATCAAATGCCAATGAAAGAGAAAATGGTCTTTACAGAAGCCTGAGCCAAAGAGCATACCTTGGCTCCACACCAGTCACAGAAACGAGCATCACAGTGGTTATCACGGCCGCATTTTGAGCAGGATATTGTTCTCCCTAGATGACTTGATAAAGGTGGGGGTGTATCTCCACTGAGTGCAGGCTAGTAAAGCAAAACAAGAATTTCATAGGCTACAGTAAAAGAAAACCAAAGGGGAAATAAGGGGAGGGTGAAAGCAAGCCAATTTGAAAGCACAAAGCAATGTTCTATCTAAGGGAATGCTCAGTCTAAAGCAATGGTTTCAGCAGTGAATTAACATTGGGCTTACTCTGATCTAATGTGGAATTTTCTTATTTAAAGGATACAATCAAATATGTTTTTAAATAGTTGTGTGTGTGTCTAACTTTCCATTATTCATCCCCTGAGAAATCTGACCACAAAACCTTATTTCCTAACATATTTTGTCCTTTTTTAATAGTGCAATTATTCAGCTAGAAACATGGGGGCATAAGGAAAATTTGAAATGAAAACAGGCTATGTTGAAAAAATTACATTCCACAAAAGAAAAATATTGGTCACATTTTCTAATTTGTTCGCAAGATTCGTGTAAATCTTAAAATGTTGGCGTGAGTGGAGGGCCAGGGGGGATTAGATCACTTGTTTTGCATTTATTTTGATCTCTCATTTTCTATAGTTGTTTCACTGCTAGTAAGTCAGTTCCTCAGTGTAACCCCACTACAACGAACCAGTCAGAGTGCACAATGTGCTTATCTTAAAGCTTGTGAGTAGTCCCACTGAATTTTCAAGATTACAGGGATTGTACAGGAAACCTCTACACCCAGGTCCTGGTAGTTTTAGCTAAGATCTAGCATTGTTGTCATAGTGACCAATAGGCAATGAGATCCAAATTATTACTGTCTTCTCTCAGCCCTGTAGCTCTCCCTGCTTAGCGAAAGGAAATCTCTCCTTGGGCATTTAGAAGAGATTTTGCCTAAGGGGTAGAAATTAAAAATTACTCCAGCCAAATGAACACAGCTAAACTGGAAGATGACACAGACAGCGATCTTAGAGGGAAAATTCACGGTTGTTTCTCTCACCTCTGGACAGAATCACTGCCAAAAACAAGCATAGTAGTTGTACGCTGATGGGGCATGCAGGAAGTGGAGATAACAAAAATAATTAAAAGGTCACTAATACACACAGCATTTTAAATCAA
This sequence comes from Trachemys scripta elegans, assembly GCF_013100865.1. Classification (NCBI taxonomy): domain Eukaryota; kingdom Metazoa; phylum Chordata; order Testudines; family Emydidae; genus Trachemys; species Trachemys scripta. Next base: position 7,601,680 of record NC_048300.1, on the reverse strand, counting down.
TATGAGTGGTCTTTCCTGCTGCGATTACCCATCATTGCTGTCAAGATTTATAGTTTTTAACTGCAATTTAAAAGAGAACTGAACACACACAAGCGTCACTAAATTCAGGAAACTGAGTCAAGACCATCACCTTTGACAGACATTTTCAAAGCACCTTTCGGCAGAGACAGCAGCACTGTACAATCGTGGCTCCCGCGGGAGAAACAAGAAGGTGTATGATGGGATTTCCAGTATCTTGTAGAGCTTGGAGCAGGGTATTTCAAAGGGAGAGCTGCTAGGTGCTAGAATTCTCCCCTAGGCTATACAAGAGAAAGCACAGCCCCCAGCACAGGGCCAGATTTGGCCCCACGTTTTCAAGACAAAGAAAATGAAGTTCATTCACTGTAACCAAGTGTGACGGTTTTGTGCATGAACCCTACCGTCTGTATTTCAGGCAGTCTGCTTTCACAGGTCACACAGTGTTTTATGTGAATAGGGTTTCCGGTGCCACATACCCGACAGATTACTTTGCCCTTTAAAATACAGAAAAAACAGACTAATCATTGGATAATTTTAAATTGCAACCAACAGGACGGTAAGGATAAACCATCTGCTCAATAGGGATTTGAGCCTGCAGCGGCTTAGTCCTGCAGATGGAGGAACTCCCTCAAGTGTGCACACACAGTGCTCAACTAACTCCTGTACTGTTGGCTTTAATAAAGTTAAGCTACCTTGCCCAGTTGCCATGCAGAACTGCAGCTGAGGGCAGTGTTGTTGAATTGGCAAGACATTTGACTTAGGGGCTCCAACATCAGTGTTCCCTTCAGGCTTTTTACACTATTTGCTCAGTTGTACACACAGTTCCTTGCAGACAGTCTAGAATTTGCAAGGAAAATCAAAAGAAAGACACCTATACCTTTGGGCTACTCTTCCTGGGGAGATCTCACTGGGCAGACTTGGTTACTGCTACAGAGTGTGAGTTTCCACTGGTGCTAGGAATTATGAGCATGACAAATTCTAGTGTTGACAAGTGTGTCCACACTAGCCATGCTCAATTGGTTTAGGTTTGCCCCTGTACCTACATTAGGGCTGCTCTAAACCATTTGAAGTGTGGGCTGATGTCTATGACAACTGTAAAAAAAACAACGAGTCCTCAGCCAGTGAATGTCCTTACTTTCTGACAATCCCCATTCCCTCAGTTCCTCCTTCAGCAGCCTCCTCCCTTTCCCAGAAATGCCTCGCCAGCCCCTCATGCCCCACAATACCACGCTAGCTGAGAATCACCAGCTGAGACTGCATTCTGCATCCCACAGGAACCCCCCTGAACAGGTCTCTCCCCCCCCACCCCATCTCCAGTAACTGCTCCAGTTGTGCCATTCCCATATAACAAGTAATATTTCACAATCAAAAGAGGTAAATAGACTTGTGAGGACAGATTTAGTAGAGTTAAAATAGCTATGAGTAAGGTATAAATGCCTAGACAGATCAAATTAACATACTCTATACTGTGCAGAAGAAATGCCTCCCTACCTTACTCAAATAGATATTACTGACATATTGTGGTCTTGTGCAACATGCCTTGTCATGCCACTGAGGTCGATCTTTAATGACAGCTACTGTTCAAGAAACATTTTAAATCCTACTAACTCAAAGTTGCGGCAAGGTAAAGAGCCAAAGCCAAACGGAATCAAAACGTCTCTAACAAAATCGTCTACAGGAAACATACCAAGCTCTAGGTAATTTACTTCTTGGTTACATTGATTCTTAATTACCTTTAAGCAGATGCTGGCCTGGGGTTGCAGCTGTGGAGCTATAGGGGCCTCACAGACAATACAAGCTGGTGTGTTCATTGGCACCATAGTTCTGCATTCGACACATAGTCCCATCTGTACAAAAGACAACATGCTGTTTCTTTAGAATGGAAAATTACACTCTCACGAAAGTTAATATCAGACTTTTCGATATTATCACTTAGCAGAGGGTAAAGCAGTAGGCACAGGGGCCTGATATTTTTATATATCTACATGCTGAGTTAGGAAGTACCTACACTACATATTATTCCTGCTACAAACGGTAAGATGTTGTCGTTACTAGGGTTCTTTATAAGCCAAACCCTTCAGTCCTTAGTCTTTACTCAGGAAAAAAGTCTCACACTGATTCCAGTGGGACATTTACCTGAGTAAGGGCCTCAGCATTCAGTCATAACACACTCACAACAGACTGGCTCCTTTCCTCTGAGGTATGGTGTCAGGGAATACTAGCAACAGAGGGTCCTGTGGCACCTTTTAGACTAACAGAAGTATTGGGAGCATAAGCTTTCGTGGGTAAGAAATACTAAGGAACGTACACATTGCAGCACATGGAGCATTAACAATTAAATATCTATGGCAATTCACACTGCAGGAAAGTGGAATGAAATAGAAAAAAAGAATGACCACATTGGGTCAGACCAAAGATTCATCTAGCCCAGTATCCCATCTTCCGAGAGTGCCCAATGCCAGGTGCTTCAGAGGGAATGAACAGAACAGGGAATCATCAAGTGATCCATCCCCGATCGCCCATTCCCAGCTTCTGGCAATTGCTTCCTAAAGACCTAAATCCTGGGCTATGCCCTGAGTAGCTAAATCTTAGGCTATGCTTCGAGTAGCCCTCGTGGTTGTGGTGGGGAAGGATTCCTTTCCCCCGACAAGGTGGTGCCTCTGTAGAGAAGCTTCACAGCTGCTATTATGGCTGCAACAGTAACACAGTGGGGACAGGGAGGAGGAAGGGAACAGCAGGAACCTCTGACCTCATCCTCACTTAAGGCCCCCACTCCCCCCCCCCCTGCCCGAGCTGGAGTCTACATTGCACAGGAGTACACCCAGGACCTCTATGGGTGCTTCAGGAGAAGGGAAAAGAATCTTCCCTCCAGGCTGCAGAGTGCCATTCTGCAGCACTTATCGCTGCCTTTAGGTTCCAGTCGACCAGGGAGATGCTATGTGCCTGAGGGCTACTTGCACAAGGAGAACAGTTGTATGTGCATACTTCCACAGATCAGCTGCTCTTGCCATGCCCCTAAATTACACCTCCCCCATGAGCCTCGCAGACATGCGCCCCGTGCCAGACACGATCTGCTGCAGCCCACCACACAAGGAACCATGTGAGTTCCAATGGGCCCAGAGCTTTCTACAGCCATGCAATAGATGGGGCAAGATTTTCCCCAATATGCATAATAACCAGTGTATAATACACAGTGAATACTAAAAAGCGTCATGAACCGTAGCTGTCAAAAGGAACTATTCCCATTAGACAAGTGCTCTGCTAAAAAATGGATTCTAAGCAGCTTGGGGCAGAGGTTGGGTCTTCCCGTGTGTGTGTACAGCGCCTAGCATAAAGTCCTGATCAAGCCCTCTGGCACCACTGCAGTACAAATAATAAAGATTATTATTGTTACTTTAGCTGGGGGAAAGGGGAGACAAAGCAGAGATTGCAGGTACTGTTTTTCAAAGCCCAGTAAAACTAAGAAAACAAAAACAAAGGACAAACTCATATAAGGTAAGTTTTGCTCAAAAAAATAGAGGCCTGAGTGTAAATTTTTAACTTAATTTGTCAGCCCATTTATACACATTTTAAAGCTAAATTTTACCCCCCTCAAAATAGTGGTTTCATTGGAATTGATGATGAACTCTAATGGTGCCATTATAAGAGTTAATTCCAGCATAACGCTGCCATTCAAAAACAAGTCAATTCACATTCTCTTCCAGATACCCATCTCATCAGATTAAATAAGGAGGCTGCTGCTGTTCTGCGGGCCTGGTGTTTACTTACTATTATCAGATGAAAACAAGTCCAACATGAGTACTGTACTGACATGTAAGACAGTGTTTGAGGGAGAATATTCTCATTTGTTTCAAATAATCTCTCTCTCCTCATATGTGATCTCAGAGATTACAGGATGGGTTCTTACCAAAAACTAACTGCTGCTTTTCTGTGTCTATCATTTGGCATTACTCTGCTATGAATCATTTTTAGGATAATGGGACAAGTGAGTTGATTCCCACAACATTACTTATTTTGATCCATGCAGTCTTAACACAGCAGAATCAATGTTATCCATGCAATTACGGCTATACTTATTCCATAGATATACCATATCATTCAAGGTCCCTAAAGTTCTTCTAATTCCTACTACTATAACTCTTGTCCAGGCCTTGGTCAGCTCTCAACTGATATAACCTCCTATTTCCTGTTCTCACTGCTTTTTATTTCAACCCCTACAATCTATCCAAAATGCCACTGCCAAACTTGTTCTTCTCCTGCCACTCTGACCATACCACTCTTTTCACTGGCTTTCCACTGGCATTCGTGTCAGATTCAAACTTCACATCTTTCCCTTCATTCAAGCTGGGCACTGCCTACATCTCTACTCTGATCTCCCACTAAATGTCCCTGCATGTCCTCAGGCCTTTGTCTTTGCACTTTCTTCTATGCTTCCCTTCATGCTTGGAACTCCTTCTTCTTCATCAAATCATCTCTGCCACAAAGTAATAGGGGTCAGATCCTGACCCCATTGCAGTCAATGGCCAAACTCTCACTGATCTCAGTGGGGCCAGGAGTTCATGCTAAGTGTCTAATGTAACATTTAAAAGAAAGTGAAATCTACACTACTTTGACATTTGTCCATCATCTGGCATGTGTCTGCATTGTCTAACTAATTATGGCCTCAATGTTGCAAACCCACACCTAACTAGCTTTAAGGATGTGACCAGTCTCATTGAAATCACTGGGACTGCTTACATGTGTGAAATTACTCGAGTGTTTTCAGGATCAGGGTCTTAGACTATTACTTGTGGCTATCTCTAAGTTTTGTACAGGACCAAACACCTGATTATGCTTAATAGATAAGAAATAGCTATACAGAGCTCTAGGCTAAGATTTTCAAAGCCACTTAGGGGATTTAGACACACAATTCCCAGGGAATTGTGCATCTAAATCGGCCTCGTGTTATTGTGACTATGTGAGCAAAATCATAGGACTGTGACAGAGTGCTAGGAATCAGCACCTATTGAAGCACTATGGTCACTGTTTAATCAATTAGGCCTAGGGGATTAAGAAGAGGAGTTCCTGATGAGCAGATCTGATTGGGGCTGGGGAGTGAATGAGCTAATTAGCACATTAAGGAGACTGGATAAAAGAGTGCAGGAAGGAGGCAGAGGAAAAAGCAAAGCAAGACAGAGTAGAAGGAAAGGAAGAGAGCAGAAGGAGGAGTTCTCTGGGAGGAGGGAGACAACTTCTCCCCTACCCTTTGTAACGGGGTAGTAAAGCTGAATAACATAAAATACTGTGATTGCATTAGTATACAGAAGGTGGCAGAGTAAAACACTATAAATGAACTGTACTCTACATGGTGTCCCTCACCTCTGTTTGCCAGAAGCTGGGAATGGGTGACAGGGGATGGATCACTTGATGATTCCCTGTTCTGTTCATTCCCTCTGGGGCACATGGCATTGGCCACTGTCAGAAGACAGGATACTGGGCTAGATGGATCTTTGGTCTGTCCCCAGTATAGCCTTTCTTATGTTCTTATGACTTTCTGAGCAGTGTATGCAAAAAGCAAAGAAGATGGGAGCAGTGGGTGCCCCATCAGAGAAATAATTAAAACATACATGCAGAGTCCATCAAAAGCATAATACTCATTTTCAACTGCGACAAGTTCAACATTAATTATACTGCAGCAATGTCAAAACCTAACTATTGCTAACAGTGAGTGCTCCAGCTATAGTCAAAGTTACCCAAGTAGATCCATTTTAAAGGCTGTTTTTTAATTATTGACAGCTGGCTCAAACTTTCACTTTTCAGGCTGAAATTGTCCAGATCCAGTCTGCCTAAAGGCAGAAAGTTAATCAACAGTTCTGAGAACTAAAAGAGTGAAAAAAATACACTTTTGCTATGATAAAATTAATCTTGCAACTCAGTGACCCTGGCTGAGTTATAACCGCCTAACAGCATGTGCATGCATGGTCCATTTTTAATAACACTTTAAAAAAAATAACAAGCTCTCAAAATTCTAAAAGAACGGGGCGGCACTATACTTGATATCACACTGTATTTTGTATTCTATTAAAATGGATCAGCCTTAACTCGCAGATTTATTTATCCTCAGAAATCCACTGGGCTCAGTGGGGACTGTACAGTAGTTGCTCCTCCATTTTAGCCCCTCCTCTCTGATATATTCCCTTGAGACCTGCAGAGGTCGAATCCCAAGACAGTACCTGCAGAGGGGTTTCTTGGGCATAGCGGGAGCTTGATGAAGATCTGTTGCTCTCTAGTTAATGTCACACTCCCTTGTCCAGTCCCACTGACTCTTGTTTCCCATCATGAGCACTAGGGAAGGGTTACAACTGATCCTAAACCCTTCCACTTTCAGTATCAGGCTGCTGATCAGATTTATGCATGGACTCTAGTAATTGCATTTGCTTTTCAAGTCGGAGCCACTTATGGGGCTGAAATAAATGAGATCTACTCTTCCATGGTATTTAACCCTATACATTGCTCACTGAGGCAAAAAAAGCTCATGAACAAACAAAACCTGCAATTGGTTTTGCTTATTCAGTCAGATTTCTGCAGAACCCGAGAGTACAATCCTGGGTGCAGACACCTTCTTGTGGAAGTGACATTGTTGTTGGTCTGACCAGCTCATGATTGGATGCTGCCCCCTGTATGAGACAGAAGGAGCGAAAGTGTTAGTTGCAAAGGCAATTTCTTTTCCAAACAAGAGTCTGACACTGCTCTCAGTGAAGCCAGTAGAAATTTAGCAATTGATTGCAATGAATAGGAGCAGGATTTGGATACAAGATGCTACAAAGAAGAAAGGTAGGACTGCTGCAAAGGTAGGAGGACGATTTACTGACTACTGAAGATTTTGCCAGAAAGGTGCTAAATTAGATCCTAATAGAGCGAAAATGGTACAATAACATCAACATGTCTGCAATTAAAATCTTCCTAACTCTGATCCTGAAAGAGGCTGAATATCCTCACTTTCTGATGACTTTGCTAGGAGCTGAGGGCACTCAGTACATTGCAGGATCGGGTCCTGTGGCCATATCTGTGACTGCCTCAGGGGGAATAGTGAAGAAAATTAGACCATTGGCTCATTGTGAATTTTGGTTATTATCTCTTGGGGGAGAGTGATGGGCACCATTATAAAAACCTAGCTAAACAGAGAGATCTCAGATGTGCACATATCGGTCTATCGATCTTGTAAAATCACCTCCTGTTCATGAATATTAGTGTGCTCTTTTTAGAGATAAGTGACATACCAGAATCAGAGACTTATATGATACTGGCATTAAGTGCAATACAAGCAAAAGTCATGGGACCGTGCACCATGTTTAGCTTTTGAATAAGACCTGTCTGTGTTTTGAACTTTACAGTTTCTGAAGATTTGTTGGTCACTGCAGCCCTAATGGGTATCTATATTGTCGCTTTTTTCTGGCACAGATGAAGAAAAAAATAATTTATTTTTCCAAAATATCCTTATAAAAACAGATCCCATTAAAACTTGCCCTGGTCAGCTGAAAGCCACAGGCAAAACAAACCAGAAAATTATTATTGTCCCTCCTGCCAAAGTTACTGACCGATATGAAGAATCGTAGAAAGCAGGATTTTCCAACTGAAAGTGTGATGAAAACACAGTTCCCTCAGCAGTAACTTATATACTTTGTGGAGGCTGATTCTCAAAATAGGAGTGAGTTGGTTACAATTTTTTTGCTGACCTGAGCTCCTTCAGGGGGTGGAAGGCGACACCCTGGCACTGGCAGGATCGGAGAACCGCATTCTTGACAGAAGCGAGCAAAGGGATCAGATGGGCGAGGAGCTAAGCAATGTGCACACCTAGAAATAACAGGAAACTGGTTCAACGTGTTCTCAATTTGTGCTGCTAAATCCTGCAACCTCCTGCAGTGAAACCCAGCACAGGGGATCAAAGAGCCCAGACTGGTGAGCACTGACTCACACTCACTGTCTGGGACTACTCCTGGGCAAATGCTCACCAACATGAGAAAGGGCTGCATACTGTAATTGTAAACCCAATCCTCCCCCTCCCCATTCCTGGGGATGGCAGATCATTAATTAGGTTTACATCTCACTATAATAAAACATTACCAGTAAGATACAGTAACATTAAAAACATGACAACAGCAATCCCCTTTTATTAACCAATGTCCACGCTTGCCTTCCTCATTTTAGTTTAATTTAACAGCATTGTCACTTCAATTGTTAAAGCAATTTCTTTGTGATTCTCCCACCACAAACAGCAGGGGGAAAAAACACCTTACTTGAGGAAGTCTGTTTCCCTCTGGATTCTCATTGTCTGGGTGCTTGTTAGACTTTTCCTGGAAGACACTGCGGAACCAATGAACTGAAATAAAGATGGTTCTTTAAGGTAGTGAAACACGCACTGTCAAATATTAATTTGATTATAAATGACTTATTACCTTTGGCCTGATCTCCACTCAAAAGTTAGATTGGCATAGCTACTTTGGCAAGGGATGTAAAAAACCACACCCCTGACCAATGTAGCTAAGCCAACCTAACCCACAGAATAGATGCAGTGAAAGAGAGCTGTCAACACTTCGTCTGGGGAGGTGTGTTCTGACACTGACAGAAAAACCCCTTCTGTCAGTACAGGCTGTGTGTACACTGCATTAGTCTCCAAATACATTTACAGTTAAGAGATTATTCCAGCATAACCCCATACTGTAGACACAGCCTAGTCCAATGGAAGGGTTTTTTCCAATCAGTGTAGGAATTCCACCTCACTGAACCAAGCTAGGTACGTCAATGGAGGCATTCTTGCATTGACATAGCTGAGTCTGCACTTGAGTTTAGGTCAGCATAGCTATGTCTGAGGAGTGTGGCTTTTCCACACCCCTGACCAATGTAGCTCTGTCCACCTAACTTTTCAGTGTAGAACAAGGGCTGGTCTACACTGAAAAGTTCGATTGACCCAGCTACATCCCCACATGAATGCTTATTGTTCAAGGTAAAACTCACTGCAATTCAGAGGCTTCAGATAAGGCCTGCTAAACCAGTGACTTTCATCTGTGATTCACACTAAGGACCTCCGGCTCCTGATAAAATAAATGTGAGTTTTACTATTTACTTCAACGAGAGCAGGATCAGATCCTAAATTTTAACCATTTCATCTGTATTCACCAAACAGAAACTACTACTGCTGCAGGTCTGTCAAACACTAACAAGTTAGAAAGAGGAACAGTAAGAGTCAGTCATCAATAATTTGCTCTGCCTCATCAGTCTTTAATGATGGCTGAGTTCTGCTTTGGGCGTTCCTAGAATTGTGTATGATAGGCTTGTCACCACCAGCTTGTTTAAATCAGTACTGTGCAGTATAGGCAGAGAAGTGAACTAGATGGACGAAGGAATGAGGATGACTATGAAACCGTCAAACATTTTTAATTGTTTAGGGCTCAGTTCTCACCCAGTCCTGCATGGCTGTGCAGGAGAGTAAAGGGATCTCAGGCCACCCTGCAGGGCTCACTCATCATAAATCCAGACCTGAGGGAACAATAAGGCCCATAGACATGATATTGTCCCCTGCAAGGTAGTGCATGGGGAGTGAGAAGAGCCCTCAACCTGCATCCTTTATATACCAGCCAGCAACTATGTTGGTTCTGAAAATGGGCCAACCCAATCAACTTCCCCTGCCTCCAACTGGGTGCAAAGCAGGAGCTCTGGAGGAACTGTGATTCAGAGGGATATCTCTGACTCTTTTGGATCCTTTCTGGAGCTATTCCCTCACGCTGGGCTGAGAGTCAACTCTCAGCCTAGCCCTTATTGTTTCCCCCAGTAACTGTTTCATTTACCTGGGACTGGTGTGGTGGTGGTGGTGAGATTGACTTTTCTCTATAACCCGGTGTTTCCAAATGACCATTCAAGAATCGTGGCCCTTTCGAAGACTTGTGGACAGTTCTTCTCTCTACCTCCAAGTCTAAAATTACAGCCAAATTTCATCCCATCATTCCTCTATCATGCACTTCAGAAAAACATGGGATTTGATTAACATTATGCCACATGTTATCCCAGGACCACATCCCAATATCTAAGATCAGTTCTAGCCGTTTTGGAAAAGGTTATTTGGCAAGCAGTTTTCTGGTAGTGGAAATCTATCACAAGTTCCTCACTGAAGAAGTGTTTCCTTTTGCATTTTCCCCTGATTTAAGATTTTCTCCTCTCCTAAAATCTCCATCCAAAAGTAAATTAGTGAGCAATGGCTTTAGGATCTTATGCTCGTAAGCAGGTTCAATTATCATAGCTATGGAACAATCAGCTTTATTTATAGCATGAATAAAATGTGAGTTAAGTTTTCGTTTTTGCCTTGTGGTGAAATCCTGCACTCCTTATGCAGCAAAACTCTGCAGGCCCTCGACACAATTGTGTCTAAGACATCTGAAACTCCCATTAACTTAAATGTTTGTAGTGTTGTTGTGGCTGTGTTGGTCCCAGGATACGAGAAAGACGGGACAGGTGAGGTGATAACTATTATTGGACCAACTTCTGTTGGTGGACGGTACAAACTTTTGAGCTTCAAAGAGCTCTTCTTCAGGTCTGGAAAAGGTAACCGGAGTGTCTAAGCTAAATACAAGTTGGGACAGATTGTTAAGCATAAGCACGTGTGAACTCACAAAGAATGCTTGGGCTCTGAGATATCTGTGAGATTCTCTGCAGTTTCCTGCAGAGAACAGAAAAATACACTTCTACCAACTACTTTCAGTGGGGTTAAGGTCCAATTTGGCTTTAATGCAGTCATACCTTGAAACTCTTGGGCTGTATCATTCCAGCTGGATTTGCTTTCCACATTCACTTTCTTTTTTAATTTTGTGACTGACAGTCCACCTTCCAGCTCCTACGAATACAAAGATTACCTGTCTATAATCACACAGGCCCATTCCTTAGAACACTGAATTCAAACACATGCCCGTGCTCAGTCTAGTCATCACTCACCTCAATTATTGTCGCCTCGTCTCCTTCGGCTTCCCTGATAACAATATCATTCCCCTCCAATACGTCTTAGGCTATGTCTACACTACAGCTCTATTGTAAGGTCTCCCATGTAGCTGCTCTATGCTGACGGGAGAGAGGTCTCCCGTCGGCATAATTAAACCACCCCCAACACGTGGCGGTAGCTATGTTAGCAAGAGAACCTGTCCCGCCGACATAGCACTGTCCACACCAGTGCTTTTGTCAGTGAAACTTCTGTCGCTCAGGAGGTGTTTTTTTCACACCCCTGACTGACAAAAGTTTTACCAACAAAAGTGCCTGTGTAGACATAGCTTAAAACACAGATGCTAAAATGATCATCCTTCCCCATCATTGAGACCATTTCATTCCCCCATTCAAGTCTTTGCAGTATTGTTCCCTTACTCTAACTACATGGAAACTCCCTTGAAGGGACTTAGGAGGTGTCCAGGTCTGTGGGTTGGGAACGGAAAGGTATGGAAGGAGGAGGGTTGTCACTGCACTACCAGACCACCCTCACAGTATAAATTTCTTCCTAACCAATGAGATTTGTACCCCGTGGAGATAGTAAGTGGATACAATCTCAGCATGTGGTGGAGTGCAAGAACTATAGTAGTGCCAGGCTGTCGCACGTGGTGGTGGTGGTGTACAAGTGGGACCAGATTTCTTGTACACATTCCCCCCTTGCACACCCAAGCAGCAGGGCACAACCAGGCTCTGAGTAAGAATTTCAAGATTTGGCCCTTTCTGGACTTCTCATTTTCAGATGGTTAATTTTTCTAATGAGATCAGAACAATCCCAGAGAAAACATTACGGGACACGTTGAAGTGTTATTTCCAAAAGGAAATCTCTGTATAAACCTGTCAGTTAAACACAACATTCCCTGAGCAGGGTGAATGGCAAATGTTGTAAATTACTAGCAGCTGAAACAAAACCATTCTTGCATAATGTCAGCAGCTCATAAGTAAAAGAGATGTATTACAGTAGTTTTAATTGGCTGTCCCAATAAAGAACCAACCATTTGAACTTTCATAGATTTCAATACCAAAAAAGGTTAAAACCAACAAAGATGGGCAGATAAAGAAATAAAAGTAATGAAACTCGACAGCTACCTGGATTTTGTCTCTCTGTAATATAATACAAAATGTTATGGTCAAACAGGGATTTACCATTGCTGTAACTTGCCTGGTTGGAGAGGTCTTTCAGAAAATTCTCATCATTATCTTCATCAGCAAAGAGTATGTTTGGTGGCTCGTATTCTACCAGAAATACCTTTGTTACAATGGCACTCTCCCTGCAGTCTCTGAAAGTTAATAATCAAAAGGCTACAGATAGCTATAGCACAAAATGATGGGTATTATTAGAAAGGAAATCAGTGGTGAAAATGGGTCTTTTATTGAAACTCCTCCTGCTAGCCAGATTGCTATTTCAGCAAGCTGCCATGATCCCGTCATACTCCCAATCAATCAGTGCTTTCAAAAAACGATGGAAATTCTATGGATGATGAAAAATTACCAGTTAAAAATGAGGATAATTTTAATACCTGGTTCCCTTTTACATAAGATATTCCTGATATGCCTTAATCCATGTCCTCCTTCTGTCCCTCCTACTGTACAACTCACTTGTGCGGGGGGGGGGGGGGGGAGAGAAGGTGATAATGCCACATGGAATGGGAGCACTTGCCTCCAAAACTGAGCCACATTCAGCTTGCCATTCCACACCATTCGTTATATGTCCTTGCTAACATTTGCTACCACAGACATTCACTGTCCATGCCATTCATTTAGCATGGGATGAAGGAGCTGAGAACGTGTCTTTTCCCAACCACAACAATAAAAAAAAAAGTATGGTCTGGACAGCAATACCAAGAACTATATATAAGCCTTGATCCTGCAAGTCCTTGCACAGGGAATGCAAGGTCGTTTCACTCCAGGGCAAGTATGAGCAAAGGCAACATATGATTGCCAGTAAAGGAACAATAGGCACAGTCCTCCAACTGGAGTGGAAGTCTCCATTCCCTTGGAAATGGGAGAGGGCAGAGAGTGAGCGTGTGTGATGTGACTGGGTTTAAATGTGAAGTTTTGTTACTAGTCAGAAGACACTTGATGGCCTTGAAGGAGGATCAAGTCCCCTGTTTCTCCCTGTCCTCTCCCTCACATTTTACCTTGCTCTTATACATGCAACGCTGCACCTGAGCCAGGGAGGATCAAGTCCTCATTGTTGGTTCAATATCCACTGAGCATATTGCTAGAAAGCTAATGCACATTTTTATAAATTTACTATATATCTGTGAATCACTGGATACTTTGACATCGCATTGGTATCCCTGGCAGTTTTAACTGTCAGCCTAAAAGACAGGAAGAGTACTACTATCTCCTAAGGAGCATAACTAGTAAGAGAGCCCTTAGGGTGGAGTTCTAAGAGCTGCATAGTCAGCACTCTCCCTCCCTCCCAACTGACTAAGCATGTCATTGATACGTCAGGCCTGAAGTCTGGGAAGAGGGAGTTCCGAGAATGCTCTCATACCCACATATGCTGCATGACAGAATATTGTGCCATTGTCATATCATGTGCTTGATTTCGAATGTAATGAGACAGTATGATCTAGGAATGACCATGGAACAACTACATTCTAACCCTAGCTCTACAACTCACAGCATGGGGTTGGGCAAAGCTCTGATGCGAGTGGTATAAGGGCCTAGAAAGATAGACACAGGAGCAGTGGAGTCTATTTCCCTATCTGTAAAATGGGAATAATAATATGTGCCTACCTTACAGTGTCATTGTGAGAATGTGTTAATCTTTATAAAGTGAGCTTATTATTATTTTATAATAATAATTTACTTTGATTGTAAAAATGTACTTATGTTGTTAGCTCTTCAGGGCAAAAACTGTCTTTTTGTTATGCATTTGTAGCATACCTAGTGCAATTGGTCCCTGATCCATGGTTGGGGCAATACAAATAATTGCTATATAATAATAATAAATGTTCTGGCATAGACAATACTGATGTCCATACAGAGGACTACATGACTATTACTTCGATTGTAAGCTCTTTGGAGTAGGGGCTGTCTTTTTGTTCTGTATTTATACAGCGCCTAACACAATGGAGTCCTGGCGCATGACAGGGACTCCTAGGCACTACAGTAATGCAAATAAATTACAATAATTATAATGCAATATAGACAGTTGCTACTTACTTGGTGATTGCCAAAGCTTTTACTGTTATTTTCCCATCAGGTAATGTGATAGGTCCCTTATACTTAAAAGTGTTACGTTCTCCATAGCCAGGTCTCCTAAAGAGTTCTGGCTTACTTCCATCTAAAGTGTAATATATAGTAACATCAGGAGTATCTGAAAGACACAAATAAGATAATTACCAAAACAGTATTAGGGCTGTGCAAAAATAAGCGCCCCCTCCTGCAAATGTTTACACATATGCTTAATTTACTCACATGAGAAAAAATAAGGATGTGAGTAAGGGATTGCAAGATTAGGGCCATAATGTGTGTTTTGTTTTTTTCCCTTTCTCTCTCTCCTCACAAAATTTGGTAACAAAATAATTACAATTTCATTACAGGCCATTCATCTTCTCACAAAAAAGTTGCAAAAAGGGTATGTGAAAATATGCACAGGGTCTACATGTCGCTCATTCTGATATGAAAAACGATCATGGTTGAAAAATAAAAGTTGGAATTTCAAAACTGAGACTCTTGCTAACAGATAGGACCTTTTGAGTGAAACTGACCCATGCTATTTTCAAGTAACAGTTTTGCAAAATCATAAAATTCTGTGGTTTTCCTATTTCATTGTGAATATGGAACAGACACAATAGCACAGAAATATAAGGCCCTGATCCTGCAAACCCTGACACATTTGAGTTACATTACACATGAGTAGTCCTATTAGCTTCAACGTGACTAGTAACATTAATGAAGTTAAGCACATGCATGTTTTCAGGATAGAGATGTAAAGGGTTAATTTATGCAAGGTACTTATGAAAATGGGTACTCATCAGAATCACAATAAAGTGTGAATGCAAACTCAGTATCAAAAAGTGAGAGTCAAATTACAGAATAAAAAGAACAGGGTTTATAGTACAGATTTAAAGCTGTTGTTTATACCTGATTTTATTTCTACATGTGTATTTGTGTCTATTTCATGTTTAGCCTTCCCTGGCAGAGGGAGTCGAAGTGGTATAATCTGAGGCACTGACACTGAACCAGCAGTCATTTTTCTTTGTACTGATCTGAAAAAATAGCATATGTTTCTTTTAAAACATAAAAGTGAAGCAGAAATGAATCTTCATGCAACTCCACACCCCTATTCCACCTCCCTGAAAAAAGAGAACATTAGATGCAGTAAATTGTTAATCCTTATAACAACATTCTTATCTGTTTTGCTGTTCACTGAAAAGTTTTTCCTATTGAACCAATCTGAGCATGCTAAAAGAACTGCAACTCTGGAATTTTGGACAAAGTGTGAGAAAAGTACCACTACTTTCATTCCAATCTGATCTTCATTGAATGGGTTTGATTGATCTCCGCATACACAGCTGAAACCAGCTTTGCCAAGGTCAGCCCTGTCCATGAGGTGTCAGTGATACATGCCGCCGGATCTGAGTGACGGTTCATGAGATAATCATGAAGAGTGTTGGCCTTGTTTATAATAGATGTGGCTCCAGTCACCTAATATCTCATGTAGGAGAAATCAGCTACTTGTTTCACTATGTCTATATGAGTGTCTACATGGAACCCAAGATTATTTGCTGAAGAGGACTAAAATAAGGCACTCTCTGCTATTCCTGAGTGGTGTCTCGCCTGCTGTATACTATATTAAGACAAATGATACTGAACATGATTTTGGCATGATTTACAATGGCCAGCACTGTGTCATCGAACTTAATTGCGAACAACTGTGCTTAGAGATGATAAAAATGTATAATATAGACAAGCCCCTAATGTAGGTCTTGGTGGTCATGTTCACAGCCAAAGACCTTGTCTACACTAGCAAGTTCTGGTTTTACAATCAACTTTCCAACCCCCCCAACATGTCTGTAACATCCCACACATCCACACACAAAACTACTATCCATTCTGCACAGACGTTCATTCGTTCATGTGAACACTGGGATTGCACTTGTTCCGATCAAGGATAACTATAGTGTCAGTCTGACTCTGCACTATTGTATTGCCTGTACTGATAGCAAGCACTGGTATAGCAATTTCAGCAGCGCCATTACTCCTGCCACCAGAAACGCCGGGGTGCAGCACATTTGCCAGAAATTTGCCACTTCCAGCGCAGGATTAAAAAACAGCAGAATCATTCAGACTGGTTTTCTACACCCTCAGGTGGCCAGCTGACCATACTGGTTTATTTGAATAGCTGATTGTTTCTTATGCACCTGCGGGAGGCAGAACCAAAAATTGTAATTCTGTTGGTGCACAGAGCAGGCATCTCACCACATTCAGACTAGACGCCAAAGCCGGGCAGCCACCCGCACCCGCTGGCTCTGGTTGTTCTACACGGCTCCCCCGGCCTCGGGCTCCGGACCCCCCCAAACTGCTCCCGCCCCACTTCGGGCTCTGGACCCCCTCCACCGCATCAGGCTCCCCCCGCTCTGGACCCCCCCCCCAAACTGCTCCCACCCCACTTCGGGCTCTGGACCCCGCCCCCATCAGACTCCCCCCGCCCCGGGCTCTGTCCCCCCCCCACCGCATCAGGCTCCCCCCGCTCTGGACA
>NC_048300.1:7540678-7584573 GCF_013100865.1 Trachemys scripta elegans | reverse complement strand
TGATCCAGAATGACATGCCCCACATGGAACCCCAGCAGCGGGCCATGGCTATCAACAGGCTGCTCTCCGTGGTAGGGTCACCTCCCCATCCGTACAGCCAGTTTGGCGCTGCTGGAGGGAGCTCACAACCCTTTCATATGCATGAACTCCGAGGACTTCATCAGGCATTACCAGCGTAGAGCAGCTGCAGAGTTGGGCCTTGTGTATTAATCTTCCGGGATCTAGCAAAGCAATACGAGTGTGTTTCTGTTAAGGACTGTCACTGCATCGTAAACCTCATTGGTATTGTTCTGTAATATAGGGATAACCTGAAAGAGCCATAGATTTACCTACCCTTATTGAATCCTGTTGATGTCTGCTTTTAGAGGGAAGATGACATCCTGGCCTCATGGAAGTCAAAGGAAGTTTTGTCATTGACTACCGTGGGGCCAGGATTTCACCCAATGTTTACTAGATTTTAGGTCAAAGTGTACGGGATTATCTCATATCTTTTGATTTACTGTAGTTTTCGTTGCATTTATTATTATAAGGCACGTATAACCAATATAACTGAGTGCCATTCATATGCGAGCATGGAACCAACCAACATATTG
This sequence comes from Trachemys scripta elegans, assembly GCF_013100865.1. Lineage (NCBI taxonomy): Eukaryota > Metazoa > Chordata > Testudines > Emydidae > Trachemys > Trachemys scripta. The sequence goes on along the minus strand of NC_048300.1, from coordinate 7,583,980 downwards.
CCCAAAATGGCGACCATGTTTCTTGCATTTCTCTACAGTAGCCAATGCAGCTTCCCTGAGAGGATTTAAAGTGGTGATTAACAATTTAGTAGACTGTCAGGAAAGTCCAAGCTTTGCTGTTATAGTTAAAGCCTTAATAACCAGACATCTTGAATCTTGCTCTAAAAGTGACCAGGTCTGAGTCCTGATATACATGTATATGTCAGAATTGAATTCCAGATGCAAGAGGCCACCACTGAGAATACTCCGCACTCATCTCTCACATGCTTCACCCTTGGGATAAATAGCAAGTGTTCCCTCTGAGCAAAGTTGTGGCATATGAGAAGAGCATTCTTTGAGATAACTGGGAGCCTAGACTATTTAGGGTTTCCGCCTGTAAATTAATTGGCAGGCAGTGTAGAATATGATGCACTGGCATAGTATGCTTCCATCTGTTTGCCCTACCTAAAAAGGTAGATCTTCAAAGTTAGCCCAAGTTAGACCATGTTGCACTTGTCCTGCCTTGAGGTAACGGACATAAGTAATCATGGCAAAGCCTGCATCTGAGGGGAATGGTCACCATCTCTTGGCCAGCTGAAGATGAAATAATGTATTCTTAGTCACAGCTGTTGTATGGGAGTCTGGGAGTGATAAGGAGGAGAATCTAGCAGCAGAGAATGTAAATTATTCTGACAGTAGGTGGGTAAATGCACTCAACTGAAGGAACTGTCACAATTTTTACTGCAGTTTAGAATGCTTCTCATATCATATGACATCACCTCCATCTTATCTGATTTGAGTCTAAGTAATATTTTTTTACATTGCCTTGTGTTTTCAAGCTAACTGTTGGCTATGTAAATGAGCAATGAAATGATTCAATGGACATGTTACAGCAGGCTGAGAGAGGTGCATGTTGGAGCTTTACATCCTTTGTGCAGTGTTGGAAGAGGAAAGAGTAGATTTCTACATTTTAGTTAATGACGTGTTGCAGGAAGAGGCCAGGAGCAATGTCAATCATCTCTAGCAACTGGATGATAAATGGACAGAATATTTCCTGAGCAGAGCTGTCGAAAATGTCCTGGTGTTTCCAAAGGATGAAAATGTATTTTGGTCTGTTTTTTTGTTTTTTTTTTTAATTTAGGCAAAATTAAATGAGATTTAATGTTTAAAAGGTAAATGTCAAGCTCTTATAATAGTATTTGTGTCTGTCTCTTTCAGGGACAGCTAGACCTTCTCAGGAGCAACACTGGCCTTCTCTACAGGATCAAAGAGTCTCAAAATGCTGGGTAACCTTTATTTTGTTGAAGGGACAGTTCTCATGCACTCTCCCAGTGAAATCCTTGTGATGGTAGCAATCAAATGTTATTCACCCATTCATTCCAAGATGGCACATTTACTTGCTTTGGGCCCCATTTTATAAATGCTGTTGGAGATCATACTTCCCACTGTGAATAGTTGCATTGAAGTTGGATTATGTGGTGTTGGAAACACTATTGTGGGTAGTAAAGCCCCCCATCAGGTGCTCTGATCCATGCAGGCAGACCTGTATGCTCAAGTGTAGTCCACTGAAGTCACTGGGGCTCTGCTGTGGGTCCAGGGGTCTGCCTCGATGGAGCAGAGTGCAGGATCAGGCCCTACATTTGTAACAGTCATCCAACCCTGAGTATATTACTCTGTATACTAAATGGGGTTTTTATTTGGTTCATAAAATGTGCCTTTACAAAACTGAATAAAGATGTACTCTGTTTGCTTCAAAGAAGGAAAATCCCCAAACCTAACAGTCCTCCCCACTCCACCGTCCCCCTCAAATGCGCACACATCTAATCCACTCTCAAATGCTTCAAAAAAAGAGATGTTGTGGCCTGGAGCTCAGCAGAATCAGGCTTTCTTAGACCAGTGGGGAAGGCAAACTTCAGAGGTGAGAGCACTTTGTTGCACCTTCCCAGATGTTCCATCCAGGGGCTGCTTATTTTGGGTAAGATTTTATTCAGGATTGAGCTACTGCAGTTGTAGATGAGCAATTGGTGCTCGTGGTAGTGATGGGGAAAACCAGAGTAGTGCACCAACAAAATGCTGAGAGTGTCAATGGCTGCCTTGACATGACATGTCAGAAACGATAAAAGCTGTCTGTAATAACAAGGAACTGCAATAACTAGCTAGTGCCAGTTGCTTTCTTTGTGTAATTGAATTCATTTTATAGTTTTGCTTTCCACAGTTTAAAACAAATCTAGTTTATTTCTATCCTGCTGGACATTCACAATAACTAACACCTGCCCCTTTTGTAATCTGTCCTTTACAGTAAAATGAAGGGATCTGACAATCAAGAGAAGCTGGTCTATCAAATTATAGAGGATGCAGCCAACAAAGGTGACTTATTCAAGGACTATTTTAATTTTATTCATGACCTGTGCTAGCTCTGTTGCTTAGCATGTATTTGGGGAAAATGGTGTGTACTGTTTCTCAATACTCAAGAATTAAAGGCATGGTAATATACAAACAAAGCATTACTAACTCTGGCTTCTTTACTCTAGTTGTTTTAAAAGCATCCGTTTGAGGCATTACATGCTTAACTAATCACTAAAAATAAACAAGTAAAGTATCAGTATCCACATTAGGACTTTAGTCAATTCCTCTCCCAGCCCCTTCTGTGACTAGAAAGTATAGATTCCCTATAAAGTATCCTCCCTTGCTGGACTGTTTCATATCCCAAACTCTCTGAGCGAGCCTAGGAAAACAGATGAGCCTTGCAGCATATGAAGTCCAACAAACTGTTAGGCTGAAGAGTGAAGGGTTGAGAGTTCCAGAACCAAGGGCCCCTCAGACAAAATGGCTTCCCCATTTTTTTGGTCAAGTCTATTAACAAAATAGAACTCACCTGTATGAGCTCTCAGAGCAGGCAAGTTCTTGTTATAACAACTGTAGGGAGATATTTGAATAATACACTACACAGTGCATCCTATTTAGCAACACTGATGTGAATTCTGAATTGGAAAGGAACAGCTCGGGCCTTGGCTTGAACATAAGAACAAATGTAATGTGCCTGAGACTTGTAATGCTCTGTTCATGTTCATTTGAATTCAGCTTTCCCTTTTTTCATTTTAAACAGGTATTTGGAGCCGAGATATTAGATACAAAAGTAATCTACCTTTAACAGAGATAAACAAGATACTGAAAAACTTGGAGAGCAAGAAACTTATTAAAGCTGTTAAGTCTGTGGCAGTGAGTAATCTGTAGTTTTAAATACTTGAAATACTGTATATACTGCAAAGTATGTTTGTTAGAGCAGGTGATGGGCAGTCAAGAAACTTGGGTTATTCTCCCAGCTACGTCACTGACTCTCCATGATCTTGGGAAGATCACTTAACATCTCTGTACCTCAATTTGCTCCTCTATAAAATGGAGACAATACTTTAACTACGTTGTAAAGCACTGACAGTCTCCAAAATAGGGCACTATCTAAGTGCAAATATTAGAGAAGAGTAGAGGTGCAATAACTTTAGCAAAGAGTTGCTGGTATCATTTATTCAAAACAGTAGGAATCACAATAATCCTTATAACAGTCGTCTCTTCTGTTACAGTGCACTGCTTAGGCCAAACTAAAACTTCTGTGCTTTGCTCTTTCCAGACTATCCCACAGCCAAAATTTTCTTTGGACATAATTTCTCTTAAGTGGGGGAGAATTTTTAACCTGCTGATGATTATAGCTGTGATTCAGGAAAGCATTCCTATTCAGGACAGACTTAAAAGACGTGCCTAAGTGCTATCCTGAATCAAAGTCTATACTAATAACATGACTTCAATGGAGTTGAAAAAGCATCTGACCCAGTTTACAATACTTGATTTGGAATATGTAAACCATTTATGAGATGGCTTTGTGAAGTGTATTCATCCTTCATTTATTGCAGAATCCAGGGGCTTTATTGCAGCTGCTTCATGTTCTGAGCTGTTTTGGTCTCTTGTCATAGTTGTTAATGAAGCTTCAGAAATGCTCACTCTAAAATGTGTTCATTAGGCACTTGTGTTTTAGTGCTGTGTTGCTGCAGCTGTGTCAGTCCCAGGATATTAGAGAGAGAGAAGGTGGGTTAGGTAAAATCTTTTACTGGACCAACTTTTGTTGGTGAGAGAGAGAAGCTTTCGAGCTACACGGAGCTCTTCTTCAGGTCTGTGACTGAAGAATCACCTACCGGTGTAGCTTGAAAGCTTCTCTCTCTCAGCAACAGGAGTTACTCCAGTAAAAGATATTACCTAACCCACCTTGTCTTTCTAACTTGTATTTAGTGTAATAAAACCTTTTTCCTATTTATAGTACTGAATTCATGTTCACCAAAAGCTTGGGTACCGCTTATTGCCTACAGCATAATACATCGCTCTGGAATTACCAGAGCAAGACTTATAATTTACGGCTAAAGATACATGTTTATATTTAAAAATCTTAAAATTAACTTCTCCAATTTAAAGATGCCATTGTATAACTTGAAAAGTCAACCCTCTGAGGTTTCATAGCCCCACTGTATTGTATGTGTGAAGTTACCTGACTCTGTATGTCATCTCAGACAATGTCCTGTCGTAGCGGCCATGAGTCAAAAAGCAGAACGAGTGTCCTTTCCACAAAATGAGTAAACTCTCAGAAGTGATTTTAAAATGGAAGTTGATTTAACTGGGACATGTTTATAGCGGACCACAACTGCTGTTTTGGCTAGGTCTAGTGCTAGTTCTGTATTAAATATTTTTTAAAGCGGTTTCTCATCCCCTTTAGACTAGGTCATCAGTCATGCTTAATCATCATGCTGTTATAGGAGGGGTGGCTGAACAAGTGTTGCTGAACCGCATTCTGACCTGAAGGAGGGTCAAAACCGGGCTCGAAACTTGGAAAGACATCAGATAACAGGCTAAATTCAGACCTTTTGCAGCTTCTTTGAAATGAAGTTGTAGTGGTTCCCACCCTAGTGTGAATCTGTCCCATTTTCTTTAAAGCCCTTTCTCTTTGATGTGTAGTTTTTTTTATCTTTTCCAACCCTGCTCCATAAAGCAAGTTTGAGAGTCAGAATCCAAAAATACTACCCCCTCTTTAACCCAGGTATTCTTGGAGTGCAGATCATGCTAATAATGGCTTGATGCAGCTATGCACTTCCCATGTTTCAGGGCACATGGCGCTACATGGATTGCTTCTATGCTTGTTTAAATGAAATTTTCCTTTCATGGAAGATTTTCAGCTATTAAAAAAAATTGTGTGTTTTGTTCAATAGGCCTCAAAGAAGAAGGTGTACATGTTATATAATCTGCAGCCTGACCGGTCCGTGACTGGTGGGGCCTGGTACAGCGACCAAGACTTTGAATCTGAATTTGTGGAGGTGTTAAACCAACAGTGTTGTAAATTCTTACAGACTAAGGTGAGGGATTGCTACAGATTAACCCATCTTTGATTGTTTTTACAGGTAATTGCTTTTCCTTTAAAAACTGGTGGAAGAAAAGTTTTGTATATAGTTATTAATATAAAAATAGGTGGACTTGGTTATGTAGTTGCTGGACCATAATTCTTCGTTGGCATTTTCCTAATTTAATTTAATTGCCACTGCAAGTGTATGCAATGGATCATTCACCTTAATAAACCCATAATTTGTACCTTTTAAAAGAAAAGGAGCATCATTCCCCCAGATTCATATCTCAAACAACAAATTAGCAAAGGTCAACTTTCCCATACTGCCTCAGTTGTGCAAAAAAGTTGTCGGCCCTGATTATTGTGAACTGTGCCTGGAAAGTGCTACTCCCTATCCGTTCTCCAGGGAAAGCTCAACCTCCATTCTCTGAGTCCTAGTCCAATCGCGTCAATTTCCCTTTCCCTCCAAAATGTACATTACAGGCTGCTAGCTACGGCTGCGGTTTTTCCATAGTCGGGAAACTCAGAATGATGGTCCCTACGTTCTAACGCCTCAGGTCAATGTAATGTGTCCCGTTACTGTATATAGTGTTAACTAGTAATTTGTCACTTACTGTTCATTGTGCAATATGGACCTAGGATTATTCCATTTGTTGACAATCATCTGCTTAAAACAGTGGTGGGGAACCTTTTTTCTATCGGGGCCATTGACTCACCGAAAAAATCAATTGCGGGCCACACACAGTCCTGGGGGATGGGGGCCTTGGAGGTTTGGGGCTTCCTCTAGGGTTGCCAACTTTCTAATTGCACAAAACTGAACACCCCGTCCCTTCTCTGAGGTCCCGCCCCACTCTCACTCCAGCCCCCCTCCCTCAGTGGCTCACTTTCCCCGACCCTCACTCATTTTCACTGGGCTGGGACGGGGTTGGAGTGGGGGTGGGGGTGAGGAGCTCCAGCTGGAGGTGCGGGCTCCGGGGTGGGACCAGAAATGAGGGGTTCAGGGTGTGGGAGGGGGCTCTGGGATGGGAACAGGCGGTTTGGAGTGCGGGAGCAGGCTCGGGGCTGGGGCAGGAGTTTGGGTTGTGGGATCTAGCCAGATGGCGCTTCAGGCAGCTCCCGGTTGGTGGCGCAGCAGGCCTAAAAGGAGGCTCCCTGTATGTCCTGACTCCACTCTGTTCCTGGAAGCAGCTGGCGTGTGCGGCCCCTAGGCCGAGGCGCAGCCAGGTGGCTCTGTGCAGTGTGCGTTGCAGGCACCGACCCCGCAGCTCCCATTGGCCAGGGAGCTGCAGAACCAGCACTGGGGTGGCGGCAGCATGCGAAGCTTCCCTGATCGCCCCTGCGCCTAGGGACCGCAGGGACATGCCAGTCGCTTCCAGGAGCTGCGTGGAGCCAGGACAGGCAGGGAGCCTGCTTTAGCCCCACTCTGCTGCCGACCAGACTTTTAACGAAGGCCCGGCAACCTTTGTTTTCCCCCACAGGCCAGATGAAATTAAGCAGGGGGCCAGATTCCCACCCCTGGCTTAAAACATGGCAGAGACTGTCTGGAAATTGCCTCTGCAGTGGTTTAAATGCAGCCTGTTGTATACCTAGAGACGTTCTCTTCACAGGGAGCACTGAATGCGTATGTCACACTCTCCCCTCCATCCTTCCCCAGGCAGAAGCAGCTCATGACAGCAAACAGAACCCTATGATACAGAGAAACAGTTCGTTTGCATCATCCCATGAGGTGTGGAAATACATTTGCGAGCTGGGCATCAGTAAGGTCAGAATGGCGTTTAACTTATCACCTTTCAAATTGCTGCCGAATGGCTAACCTTCGGATTTGGACCCCAAGTCCTAGTTTTGGTGTCTGACTTGATGCATCCAAGTTTGCATATTGGTCTCGTGTATTGCAGTGTGTATGGAGTAGGTGGTTAGTCCTGCACTACATCCTAGAGCTGATATAGGCTGGGATTCCCAAAGGCACCTAAGGGAGTTAGGCATCCATTGCCCAGTCAATGCAAATTGGGACCCATTTTCTTTTGGCAATCCCAGCTACAGGGAATTTTATAATTGCTTTGTTGGAATTTCCCTATGAACATAAACTGAGATTCTTGAAGTCAGCTAGGAATTTAGCCACACAGTTTTAATGGGAGATGTGTAACAAATTCCTAGCTGCCTTCAAAAACCTCCACCATAATATGTAAGAGCAAGAAAACAGCCAGGGGTTTCCTGTTAAGTAAAGATCTGTCACAATCCTGGTCAAGCTCTCCCTGCTGGACATTCACCAGGCTGCTGTGTTTGGACTCAGCTGAATCCATGTGCTCGAAAGCTCCCGTTGTTCACTGGGTAGGCTCTGGTTTAGCTGCTGTCTCTGGCTGTGGCCTCTCTGGCACCCTTCCTGGGTGCAGACTCTGTCTGGTGTCCTTTCTGGAAGTGGAACCCCATGGCCCTGCTGTCCTGGCCCTAGGACCGGTGCTGACCCTCAAGATATCTCGGTAGCTTTAGCACGCCCATTCCCAGAGCTTTTGCCTTTGTGAACACTCTGATTTACAGTTGTCACCTTCAGGGACGCATGATCGTTGAAACGACTAGACACAGACTTTGTAAAAGGACTTCTAAAAACAGTCGCTCTGCTTTAGACAGCATGGAATATACAGCTCCATAACAACAACACATGCTTGTGTGCCATTCCCTGCCTCAGTTTCCTCACCACTCTTGAGAGTTCTATGGGATTTGGATCAGTCTCTCTTCAGAATCCAAGTGCTCTGTTGAACTGCAATCCTCCAGCTCAAGGCTTCTCCAAATCTGTGTGTGTGTGTCTCCCCTTCAATCAGTGTCCTTCAGCTCCAGCTGATCTGACCGTCAACAAGGTTCCCTCTAGCTCATGACACCTGGCCCTTTATTCCTCTGTCTCCCTCTAAGTCCTCCTTTAACTTCTCACCCTTTGTGTTTTTAAGCTCCTGCCCTGATACCTCTCTTGGTCCCCTTTCTGGGGATTTTCCACTCCTTAAAACCGTAACTGTATGCAGACAAATGAGAAAAGTTGTTTCCCAGAGGAGACAGACATCCTGTTCTGTTTGGGCAAGATTATATTCAGGTTTTGATGGTCTCTAAAGGCCATCTATTCAGAAATAGACACTTGGCACTCCTCCCTGTTTCCTTAGAGGCAAGAACATCATAATGATGATCATAAGGGTTAAACATTATGATTGACCATAGTTCATAATCTCAAACAGAATTCATAAACTGTACTTAGATTTCCCAAATCATCATAGGATTATTGGATTATCAGATAATCCTATCTGAATTATTGCAGACACTTAAGGAGTATGGGGAAATCCCACTTGGAAAATCTATCTGAAAGTCCAGCATTATTTTAAAAGAACTGTAAGAAAAGCGGTAAAAATCTTTGTTCTCCTCTTTTCTGCATAACTGCAGTGATTCAGTGAATTACGTGCCTGTATCAAGGCTACACCAGATCTCTAAAGTCTTAGCAATGATGGATGAATGTCATCATTAATTAATAAGAGTTTATTTTCCTATTGCTACACCTTTTCTCTAGTTGTTACCAATATTTTTTATTTTTTTACAAAATTGCCTTTAGGTCGAATTGTCAATGGAGGATATCGAAACTATTTTAAACACGCTAATATATGATGGAAAGGTGGAGATGACCATCATTGCCGCAAAAGAAGGGACTGTTGGCAGTGTGGATGGACACATGAAATTGTACAGAGCTGTCAATCCTATTATCCAACCCACTGGGTTAATCCGGACACCCTGTGGACTCTGCCCAGTAAGTTACTTATTGTGTATATGGAGGAAGAAGTACTTACAAATGTAGACCCGGGTTCGGCAAACATTTAGTCACGTGCTTAACGTTACACACAGGAGTAGACCCGTTGACTTCAAAAAGTCAGTGGAGGTCACAAATGCCTTGGCTATGGAGTAAATAAAAGACTGATACTTTTATTTAGCCCATGATGTTTCCTATTTACACATTGCATCTCATCCCTTGATTGCATGGTAAAAGGACACTGTCAAGTTAAACATGCTCCAAAATGTAGTTTTTATACACAAGTGTCTGGGAGATCTAAGACCAGTAGAAAGTGTTTTAATAATTTTTTGTTTTGTTTGTTTTTAATTTCAACGGGAAGCTTATACAAGCTCATGCCCCAGCTGAGTGACAGTCCAAACATTGTTGCATTTTTATAACACATGGGAACCAAAAAGTGACACTCCCTGGTTTACTTTCACTGTCCAAGATGAGAACTACAAAAAGCCTTGCAGTAAAAAAGCAGAAATAAACAGTAAATGCTTCTAAAACTCTTTAGCTCTAATAATCAAAGGCGTTAAACGTGAGTAGGAAATGTTTTCAAACCAGGGTTTTAACCGGACAATGTCCGTTAGCTTCTTTCTGGCCCTCTCTCATTTTTAATCTCTTTACCCTCAGCCAACTCATTTATTGGTATAATGTGTGAATGGAGGTTTTTACAAGGGCTGTTTGTATTGATGTAATGATTTCTTGCCCATCAAAGCCCCAGCCTAGCTGTTGATTATTCCTGTTCTTTGTGATGGCACTGTGGTCTTGTCTGATGGATTGAGAATTGAATGGGGAGTCATAAAACGGGTTCTAATCCCAGTGCTGTTCCCCTGTTGTGTGCTCTTGGGCAAGTTATTTCACCTATCTGTACCCCTTTGTCTTTCTGCTAACTTATAAACTGTCCAAGGCCGGGACAGTCAATCACTGTATGTACAGTGCCTAGCACGGTGGGGCTCTGATCCTGAGTGGGGCCTCTGGTGCTAGTGTAATATAAATAATGATCTCTGTCAGGGTTGGGATTAGATCCCATGATCTCCTGGATCCCAGTCTTGTGTTCATTCTACCTCTCCGTGGAGCAAACATTTCAGTGTTTTACTTCCAGTTGCGAGGAAGTCTACTTACATCTGCTTTCATTTTACCACAGGTCTTTGATGACTGCCATGAAGGTGGTGAGATTTCTCCATCAAACTGCATTTATATGGCAGAGTGGCTAGAATTTTGATGGCAAGATGAGAACCGTGGCTTGTACCCACTCTTTGCAGCCTACCTTCATGAACCAGTTTGCTTTTTAATTGTGGACTCGTTTTTTTGTGAGCCACTTCAGGACATGGCGTTTATTTGTTTTAATTACAAGCAGAGAAGCAACACATCGGTTTGTTAGCAGTCCTGATAATGGACCAAAAGTGATGCACTACTTGAGGTCAAGTGATTGATGGCAACCTATCCCCATTCTCACACCAAAAACGAAGGCATGGTAACTTGACAAAAGGACTGGGATGTAATAGAAAATCTTGGAGGGTTATGGATAGCTCTGTACTGAAAGGTATATTTTGAACATGAGAAAATAAGTTGCTAGCTCTGATGTTTACAAAGAACTTCAATGTTCAGAGCAGCAATTCTGAGCTGAGAGCACAGTCCTAAAGGCAGCACCTTACTCCAGTGGTAACAAAAGTTTGGTTGGAGACAAATGTTGCATAACACAGGCTCTGAGCACATTGGCAAGCATCACTCATTGATTCTTCCTTCTCCTCTTCTAGTGTTTTTAAATAAAACGCTATTTGAATATCATCAGGTATATTTGGTCTTTGTTTTCTTCATTACTTCTATTACAGTAAGACAATGGAATAGACTGCCTTGGGAGGTTGTGGAAGCTTCTTCCTTGGAGGTTTTCAAAAGGAGGTTGGATCACCATCTGTCTTGGATGATTTAGACACAACAAATCCTGCATCTTGACTGGGGGTTAGACTAGATGACTCTTGCAGTCCCTTCTAGCCCTAGGGTTCTACAGTAGAACCTGGCTATAGGTACCCAGAACTGAGGGTCATTTAAGATTTTCATTTCACTCAACAAACAGCCGGAGAGATAATTTGTTAATCATTGTCAGTGCATTTTGGGGATTAAAATCACATAACTGAGAGATAAAGCAAAGTATTTGACTAGAATGACAGTGATATTTTAAAAAATCTCCACAGTTTAGTCTTACAGATAGGAGAGTGTATTTCACATTGCTGGTTTACCATGGATTAATGTAAAATCACGCCCTCCAGAAATGTACACAGATCCTTTAGCAAAGGCTTCTATGTGGGATTGGGATAGAACTAGAAATAAGCTGAGCTCTTTTCCTTCGCCAATGACGCCCATTGCAAATGATCCAGCTCTTCATCCAAATCACGAACCAAAGATTGGGAGACCCATGGAATACTCACAATTGGCCGGCTATTCAGTAGAGAAACTTTCCTAACTTCTTATTGTAATTATTGTTTTGTTTCTGATATTTACATAGGGGTGAGGGAGATGGGGGCACAGATAGTGTTCTCATTGATCCTTTCGGTCAAAGGGAGGGGCCCAGGCACAGACATTCACATCCTGGTGGTGAACACATGGTGACCACCCAGATGGTGTTGCCAGGATGACTGGCTTCCTTGACCACAAGATACTGTTCTGAGAAGGACTGCTGAACAAAGATGGAGTCCACCTATCAAGGAAAGGGAAGAGTATCTTTGGATGCAGACCTGCTAATCTAGTGGGGCAGCAGACAAAAGACCACAGGTGAGTCTGTAACATGGAGACCTGGGTGAAGGGTTGGAATCTGGGAGGAACATGGGCAATCAAAGCTGGGACCAAGGAGAGTCCAGAGGGGGAAATCTAATGAACATCTTAAAGGTCTGTATACTAATGCAAGAAGTAAGGGGATTAAACAGGAAGAACTAGAAATACTAGTGAATAATCACAATTATGACATAGTTGGTATCACAGAGATTTGCTGGCATAATTCACATGACTGGAATATTGGTCTAGAAGAGTACAACTTGTTGAGGAAGGACAGGCAGGGGAAAAACAGTATATAAAGATATACAAGGCACTTGCAGTGAGGCGGAGACAGAAGTGGGAGGCAGACCTATTGAAAGTCTCTGGGGCATGATAAAAGGGGGTAAAAAAAAATGTGTGGTATCATTGTAGGGGTCTACTATAGACCACTTAACCAGGAAGGAGAGGTGGATGAGGCTTTTATTAAACTAACAACATCATCCAAAGCACCAGACTTGATGATGGGGGACTTCAACTACCCAGATAGCTGTTGGGAAAATAATACAGCAGGGCACAGATTATCCAATAAGTTCGTTTTTTATTACAGAAGGTGGTGAAAGCGAGTAGGGGAGAGGCTGTTCTAGATTTGATTCCGACAAATAGGGAAGAACTGGTTGAGAATTTGAAAGTGGAAGGCAGCATGGGTGAAAGTGATCATAAAATGATGAGTTCATGATTCTAAGGAGTGGTAGGAGGGAAAACAGCAAAATAAAGACAATGGACTTCAAGAAGGCAGACTTTACAAACTCAGAATTGGTAGGTAAGATCCTGTGGCAAGCAAGTCAATTGCACAAATACAACATGGGAAATGACTACCTAGGAAGGAGTACTGCGGAAAGGGATCTGGAGTGGATCACAAACTAAATATGAGTCAACAGTGTAAAACATTTGCAATAAAAAAAAAAAAATTCATTCTGGGCTTTATTAGGAGGAGTGCAAGCAAGACACAGGAAGCAATTCTTCCACTCTACTCTGCACTGATAAGGCCTCTGCTGGAGAAAACATAACCTAGGAGGAAAGATTGAAAAAACGGTTTGTTTAATCTGGAGAAGAGAAGACTCAGTGTGGGGGTTAGGAGGTGGGGAACATAATCTTCAAATATGTAAAAGGTTGTTATAAAGAGGAGGGTGACAAATTGTTCTCCTTATCCACTGAGGATAGGCAAGAAGTAATGGGCTTAAATTGCACAAAGGACAGTTTAGGTTGGACATTAGGAAAAACTTCCTGTCAGGGTGGTTAAGCACTGGAATAAATTGCCTAGGGAGGTTGTGGCATCTCCATCATTGGAGGTTTTTAAGGATAGGTTGGACAAACACCTGTCAGGGATGGTCTAGATGGTATTTAGCCTTGCTTTAGTGCAGGGGACTGGATTAGATTTGCAACTTTGCAGCAAAACTGCTGTAGTGTCAATGTACATAAATTAATCCCCCTCTCCAAGAGGTGGTAGCTAGCTCGATGGAAGATTTCTTGCACTGACAGATCTGCATCTACCCAGGGGATTAGGTCGATTTAACCACGGTGCCCAGGGTGTGAAACGTTTCCCAGCCCTGAGCAATGTAACAAGGTTGATCTAATTTTTAAGTGTAGATCAGATCACAATTGCAGCACTGCATTTTTTAATCGTAATTTCAAGAGGAGCAAGTTTCCAGGCAGATGAGCTGTGACGTAGTGGAGGGATGTTTGTCTTTTTCAAACTAATTAGCCCTCACCTCAGGGTGTTGAGAGGATAACAGGAATGCTGATTTAGGAAACCAGAGCTACTCTAATCCTTGCTTGAGGATCCATTGTCTATTCAAAGAAAGATCATTAGCATTAAAGTACAAGGGAGAGACTGTCTTCTTTTTGTTCTGTGTTTGTGCAGCGCCTAGCACAATGGGGTCTAGTGAGTAGGGCAATGAAAGGGGAGTCATATGACTTCCAGCTGGTCACTTCTGCTATGTGCGCTTGTGCAAGTTATTTCACCTCTCTGTACCCCTTTGTCTTGTCTACTCAGGTTAACTGTCCAAGCCGAGGTAGATTGTGAATGACCAGTGGGGTCCTGGTCTGAGACTGGGGCTCCTGCAATGAAAGTTTTTTTCAAACTAGAGCTAGAAACTGATTTGCAGGGAAATAACAAGGACCAGAAGCTGAAATTTCAGCATATTCTTGTTACGTGTGCAATATTATGGATGGATGGCCCTGGAAATAAGAGAGAGACCTCCTGGTATGTGAATGTATTTTTGGGAGGCTTAGAGCACATCACCAAGGAAGAACTGGTTTATTAAGCACTTCAAGTTGGCATCTGTCTACCCGTGTCTCTAAACTGCCTAGCACAATGGGGCCCTGATTCTCATGGGAACCCTGGGGTGCTACTAATTTTATTTTACTGTCTCTGAAATCAAACTCCTGCTGGGTGTAGCAAAAATGTGTTTCAGTAAATAAAGAAATGAGGAACAAGCTTTCTATCATTTGGGCCTTTCTGAACTTGGTTTATGTTGCCTCCACTGCCCATCTAATGAGAGACGACAAACTCAAAACAAACATGGTCAGTATTCTTTTTCGGATTCCTTCAGTTTCCTCGGTCTGACGGAAAAGATGGACTCCATTGAGGAAATGCATGTCTGTGCTTGCATTCAGTAGTGGTTTAGAGCAGTGGTTCTCAACCAGGGGTACGTGTACCCCCAGGGGTACGCAGAAGTCTTTCTGGGGGTACATCAACTTATGTAGATATTTGCCTAGTTTTACAACAGGCTAAAGTAAAAAGCACTAGTGAAGTCAGTACAAACTAAAATTTTCATATAATGACTTGTTTATACTGCTCTATATCTTATGCACTGAAATGTAAGTAGAATATTTATATTCCAATTGATTTATAATTATATGGTAAAAATGAGAAACTGAAAAATAGTGTGCCGTGACACTTTTGTATTTTTATGTCTGATTTTTGTAAGCAAATAGTCTTTAAATGAGGTGTAACCTAGGGGTACACAACACAAATCAGGCTCCTGAAAGGGGTACAGTACTCTGGAAAGGTTGAGACTGGTTTAGAGGGAACCACAATTCTGGATTTTGTACTGAAAATGGAATAGCTTATTCATATAAACTTTAGATCTTTAAGTAGCTTTAATAGCACGAGGAGGTCAGACCTGATGATCGCAGCGGTGCCTGCTGTCCTTTAACTCTAGAATCTATGACTGGATTTAAACTTCACCTCCAAAGGAAAAATGTCTGAGCAGACTGTGTTTCTGAATCCTTTATCTAGCCGAGCAAAACCCGTGCTGATTGTAGAGCAGTTAGAAGAGTCACGCTTTAAGCAGAAAGCTGGTCTAAACCTTAACTATAGTAGACCTGGATGTTCACTATCATTCAAACCCTTCAAGAGACAGAAGCTCAAACATTAGAAATTCATTGGCCAGGAGGGCCTATAAAAGCAGGCTGGAGATCTGAAACTAACAGTCCAAATGCAAGCTGCTGATAGTCGCACCCAAATACTGTTCTCATCTGGGAAACCAGACACAAGATCTGCTTTAATTCCTGGTAGAAAAAATTAACTCCAGTAGCCAGGTTGTGCAGCATATACTGCTAGCACAGAGCTAACAGGTGCTCTTTAACAGTGCCACCCTTCCATAGAAAAGTCCAAAGGTTACAGACTGTATCAGTAATGATATACCAGGATTTTTGATAGAGAAACCACTTTCCCTGTGACTCACAGGCGTTTTTCATTCAGTTACATTTGACTGGAAATAGTCAAGGGCTAGTTAGGTTTATCTGCTGCTCCCACAGCACCATCTGCTGCCTGCTGTGGGTAGTCCTGCATTTGTATCCAATGTCTTCCCTTTGGAGAATAGGGTGGGTCTTCAGAGTCCAGTCTTAAGAAGATTATTAATTTTACTGAAGCTGTAGCCTTCAAAATGATTTTTTTTAAAAAAAAACGTCTTTTCCCCCTTTTCTACTGCAAGGTCTATTTCCATCCATTTCATTACCAGTGGGAGCAGGGGTTTGGCACAGCCGTGACTTCTGCAGCACAAGCAAAGATAAGCCACATTTGAAGAAGCTGCTCCCTGGCAATTCGGGCTGCCTTAGGCCAGAACCTGCATAAGGCCAGGGTGTTGAAATGACTGTGATGTGCTGGACCAATCTGCAAATCAAATGATTGACACGGCGGAATCTGCACTGGGCGTCTCCTTTAGGACAGTGAGACAGAGCTCGGTCTAATGAACAGTGCTTCTGCAGAGGGCTCGTTCCCACTGCAGCCACGTAGCCTTGTTATTTCTGCTTGACACAAGGCGCACGCGCAGTAGAATGGCGGAGAGATGCCTCAACGGGTGCTAGATCAATAAAACCCTCTGTTGTGCTGAGCACTCCCCTGAGCTGAAATTTTAAAGTGGGTGAAAAGCGGCAAGCAAGTCAGTGTGACCAGCTGGATAGCTGCGATGTTAAGATCCTCGTTGGAAGGACACCCAGAAGGGAGACAAAGAAATGTGATGCAAAGGGAGTTTGAACTAAAAGAACCACTGACTATGGCAGCTCGTGAGGCTACCCAAGCGTGCTAACGGGCAAATCGTTGCAAAAGTTTGTACGTGGACCATCAAAAATGTGCTTTGATTGGGTCATTTAGATGAGTCCAGCTTCCTAACCCTTCTGGGCATGTCAGCCTCACAGGGGCCATTCTCTTCACTGTGGTCATCACTACGGCCACCCATGCTGGGACCTGGAGCTTTACCGGTAGCCTTTCTTGCTGACCCTGAAATGGATATTATGATGGGCTCAGACAAGGAAAGGCAAGCCTATGACATCACCAGCGCCATGGTGATGCCCTGTACAAAGGTTCTTGTCACCCCCTCCCAGCATGACAGTTTGCAGCCTCTGTCTTATTCCTTCTTCCCCCATCTTGTCTTTTTGCCAGCACAGCTCTAACCTTGCAAGGCTTCAGGGCCAATTCTCCAAGCAAAAAGCTGTCCTGGGCGGCCCAATCTCAGTGAAAAAGAGTTGTCTCCCCCAGATTGGCCAGAGGAAATTCAACGTAGATCAGCCAAACATTTCTCAGAGCAGAGGAGTAAAGCCAGATCCTGGGGTGTCTGACAGAGTCTTGGGCCATGTACTTTGTTTGTAGCTTTCCAGCAACTGAACTGCCACCCAGACAGGAGACAAAGCAGTGTTTACTGCACTTTTTATCCCTCCCCTGTTAATTCTATGTACTGCACAGCAGGACCCCATTATTGTGCTAGGCACTGTACAAACACAGAACAAAAGGACGGCCCTGGCCTTAAAGGATATGTCTACATAGCAATTGAACACCCGCAGCTGGCCAGGGTCAAGACATCAGGGCTCACACGAGCTCTGGGACCCTGTGAGGGGGTGGTCAGAGAACCTGGGCCCAAAGTCTACCGAGCAATTTTTAGTCCTGCAGCCCGAGCCCCACAAATCCAAGTCAGCTGACTGTGGGTCTTTTACTGCAGTGTAGACGTACCCCAAAAGCTTACGCTCTCCGTAACCATGTGTGTTTGTCCTGTTTTGAGAGGAGACAGCATGACACTTTGTGAGCCTGGCTAGCTCAGGTGGTAGAGCATCAGACTTTTAATCTGAGGGTCCAGGGTTCAAGTCCCTGGTCAGGTGTAGGGATGATCATTTTCCCCTGTGGTATCCCCAAGAACTTCAAGAGGCAGCTCTTCTGTACCCTCCTTGACATTATTTAGGGGAGAGGAATAGCTCAGTGGTTTGAGTATTGGCCTGCTAAACCCAGGGTTGTGAGTTCAATCCTTGAGGGGGCCATTTAGGGTTCTGGGGCAAAAATCTGCCTGGGGATTGGTCCTGCTTTGAGCAGGGGGTTGGACTAGATCACATCCTGAGGTCCCTTCCAACCCGGATATTCTATGAACTGCAGGGCCTGAGAGCTAACACCTCAAAATGATACTTCCTCACCAAGGACAATTGGCAGCCTCTGAGAAACTGTCAAGCAACGGTTATTCTCTTTGAAAAACTTCAGACTCTAAAGTTTAGAGGATGCTTGGGCCTGTGTGCAGGCAGGCGTGTACACACACACCCACCCACACATATCGAACAGGGAATTATACACAGTGATACACAAGTTCATTTGATCATTTTTATGTAAATTGTTTAATGTATTTTTTTTCTTTTAAAGCATTTAATAAAAGTGTGCATTATCCTGTATGCAGCAAGACAAACCGCCTCCCTGGCGACAACACCCCAAACCCACATCCTGATTAATGTTGTGGAGCTGGAAGAGTAGTAAATGGGTAACTGGAATGAATGCCCTCACAACGCTAACTGATCTTCCCAGAACACCAGCAGAGGGATGTACTTCTCTCATGCAAGAGCGATCTTTTATTGTTGCACTATGACAGGTTTGCATAACAAAGAGAAAAGGAAACTATTTTAAGTACAAAGCAATAGTTGAGGTTTTTAATCCCACACCCTTTTTCTTGCCCGGCCTGTGATTTTTCCTTCCCGAAATATCCATGCCTTTGCTACAGTTTTAATTACCAACATTAGTTGTGTCTGGTCTGGAGTAATAGCTCTGGTGTAACTTCATTGACTTTAATGGAGTGGCAGCTGCTTAGTTACATTGCCAATTTTCAGACCAACCCGTCAATATTTTATTGGAAACAATAATATTAAAGGACAGCCTGGCAGCACTACTGCAGAAGATGTCCCTTTAAAGCACACCAGCACAGGGGGTTAGGGCAGTGGTCTCCAAAGTAGGGTGCGCACACCCCAGGGGCTGCACAAGAGGATACTTGGGGGTGCACGGCAGGAGGAGCGTTTTTTTTTTTCCCCCTCTTCGTCCGAGTGGTTTTTTTTTTTTGTTTTTTGTTTTTTGTTTTTGTGCTTCGGCAAAAATGGTAGAGCCGGTGTAGCAAGGGGTGCGGGCTCAAAAATTTTTTACTGATAGGGGTGCGCGATCAAAAAGTTTGGAGACCACTGTGTTAGGGGATGAGGTTCTTTGGACTGTGTTCCACCAGAGGGCCCTTCTGACCTTAAAATCTGTGGCTCTAAATCCATGTTTTGAGCCACAGGTATTGGAATAGACCCATATAACAGCCTAAACTCCTTAAAAGAAATGATATGTATTTTATGTAACAAAAGCCGTGTTATTGTGAGATTGCAAAGGCTTTGACTTTTTTAAAGTATCAAAAATTATCATCACCCTTGAAACCATGAATCTAATCAACGCAAAAAGACAGGGCAAAAGAATGGGCATGTCCCAGAAGCTGCAGAGCAAAACTGAACCAGGAAAGAGAACGCATGGAAGTATAGTCACTACGCTATAGGAAGTCCTGACCCAAAGACCCTTGGCGTTAATGGAAAGACGCCTATTGACTTCAATGGCTATTGGCTCTGGTCCTTGAAGCAGAGTGAGGACTTCCCAAACAGTGCCCGTCCAGCTCTTGGATTAGCTGTTCTCTTTCCGATTTCATTTTCTTCCCACTGTATTCCCTTCCACATTCCATCCATCTGTAAACTTTACATGAACAGTCAATTCTTTCTGAATTCCCAGGCAGCGTGGGGGCTGAGCCAGCTCCCAGAGAACAGGCAAGCTGCTGATTCAAGGTTTGCTCACATGGTACATGGTCTTAATCGTGCTTTGCGACCGCGTGCTCTAGATCAGAACTGAGTCGCGGCATGTCAGGCACTGGGTCGCTCTAGTTAAAAGTCCCGCAAAGCCACTTGCGCAAATCTGCCTAGGAGCTGGACCTGCTGCTGCCTTTGCACCTCGGCTGCGTGGCTGCCTGGGAGCCGCCTCAGGTAAGTCCATGCCCCAACCCCGTGCCCCAATCGCCTGCCCCAGCCCTGAGCCACCCAGAACCCCTTCCTACACCCCTAAACCCCTCAGCCCTGCCCCACCCCAGAGCCTGCACCCCCAGTCCAGAGCCTTGACCCCCTCCTGCACCCCTGCCCCAACCCTGAGCCCCTCCCCCAGCTCCATTGGGTCACGGGCACCAACAATTTTCTTCAACTGGATCCCCAGAAAAAAAGTTTGAAAGCCGCTGCTCTAGATCTTTGCTGTGGAATTGCTCAGTAGGAAATACAGCCTGCACCTCCTGCCCCCAAGGTAAGGAAATACAAAATGAACAGGCCCTGCTTTAAGCAGCCCTGTTGAGTATTTCCTGGATCACGCTGATTAGCTCATTGAATTCACTGCTCTGAAAGTGGCCCCTGTCTGTGAACTTGTATAGCTCTGCGTTGAGCTCATTGGCCACTGCCTGCTGCTCGCTCCAGGGAAGGAAAGGATCATCTGTGGAAGCAAACTGCACAATGCGATGACAATTAGCCTTGATCTTCTCCCATTGCCAAGGTCGGTTAAAGTATCCTGAAGGGCACAAAAACAATCATCATGGAACAGAATCTAATCTCTCTGTAGTATCTTCAATGTCCTGTTTACTTCCTTGTACATTTCCAATGCAAACAAGTTTCTTCTTGGGACCAGATGCCAACTGGGAGCAATCACGGATTTAAAAGATTTCTGACTTCCCAGTGTCAAGCAATCAGTCTCAGGTTTGGCAGCAGATGTATTTGAAAGGCCAGGACTCTCCTTTCAAATGATTAGTGAATGTCACGCTAGTAATTTAACTGGTTCAAGAGAAGGCCACACATAGATCAAATGAGAGGAACTTACCGCTCTCTCTTTCAGTCTCATCTCCCAAGTCGGAAACGTAAGCAGACACTAAAATAATTGCATACACCTTGTGAGTTTCTGCATACCTGAGGGGAAAAAGGGAGCCAGGTGATTAATCCGGCTGTACATCATTCTGGTACACAAGACACAGTTTCTGTCATTTTACGCAGTTTGCCAAGTGCTCACAAACACCTTTGGGAGATGGTTTTTACCTTCTAAGCTATCAGTTAAGAACATAAATAAAATCCAGATTGTTTTTACATTTAAAGGAGAGCGAGAAGCAGCTAAGACAGTAACTGATTGAATCTGACGGCAGGGCTTCACAACATCTTTTCAGCAAAGCTGGGGTGATGTTCATGTAAAAGATTTGGACAGGTTACAGCTACAGGCAAGTCATCCAAGGATTTTCAGATGGATCGTGTAATGCCATAGCAGCCAAACTATTACATTCGATTTAGTTGGGCGGGGGGGTTTATCGTGGCATTCTGTCCCCATTGTTACATGTCCAGTTCTTCAATGACTGATAAGCCGTGCAATACAGAGCCAATCCTGAATCCCTGACGCATGGTTCTAATCCCATTAAAAGGATTCTACTCACACTGATGCCGGGGGGGTAGTTTTGCCAGTGAGCTCAAGTCAAGCAGAACTGGGATCATTAGCTTTAATGGGCCTGATCACATTAGAGTGTGAAACATGAAGCTCTGTGCAATGTCCCCTGTACTGTACCTCATGGCAGCAGCGGCACCAGAACTGTGGCCAATAACGATCGTCTGCTCATCGCAATGGAGTTCCGATTCCATGAACGGCAGCCAGATTCTCTCTCGAGCTGTAACTGATTTTTAGAGAAATGATTCAATTGCTTTGTGTTTCCTGATTTGGCAAAGAATGAGCTCTTCCCCGCCTCACCACCCCGGCTGGCATGCTCTGTGTGCGTCTCTTTCAGGATTTTCTCTCTATTTAATTCTCAGTGTATTTAGTGCTTGTGAAAGGGGTTAGGTTAGCAGCCCTGGAGACCAAAGGCCTCTGTTTATCCCCAGTATGCGTCAAGTGTCCACTGCAGCTGTGCAAATTCCAACCATGCTACCCCACCAAAGTGCTTCCACATGGAGCTGCCAGGTGTAAGGTCAGTGAGTGGTTTAACCTCCAAGGCTCAGTCTTTGGCCTCCTGGCTGAGACTGCCAACAAAGAGACCAGTCCTGATGATGGTGGCGGCGTTGTGGACACCAGTCTGCTGGAAACCCGGCTGAGACAGAGACTATTTGTCTAGTCTAGAACGACTGGCAGAAATAGCCCTCTGGAACGTCAGCCTTCAGGAACACTTCCCCACCGAGCTCTCCAGCTCATTCGGGACCCTGTGGAATCTCTGGGGCTTGCAGGACTTAACCAAGCAGGTACTGTCTGGGCATGAGCAATGTTTTGAATCACAGTATGTGCCCGAGCATTCAGATGAGCATCCCAAGCCCTCTTCCCATTAAAGCATTTGAGTAGGCTATGGACCTCCTTGTGGGCTGGGGGCGCAGCAACTCCCCAAGCATGAAGATAGCCACGGAGATAGTGCAGGCTCATATTCATTTTCTGGAAACACAGCTGTACCTCGATATAACGCTGTCCTCGGGAGCCAAAAAATCTTACTGCGTTATAGGTGAAACCGCATTAAATCGAACTTGGTTTGATCCGCCGGAGTGTGCAGCCCCGCCCCCCCGGAGTGCTGCTTTACCGCGTTATATCCGAATTCGTGTTATATCGGGCCACGTTATATCGGGATAGAGGTGTCTTGCGCATGGGATAAGGCAAAATAAGGGGACAAGAAAAAACAGACTTACTTGGGTCAGGCATATTTCGAAGTATACACTGGAAACCAGGTACCTGTGCGGAGAAGACCAATGATCGCACTGTCAAAGGCTGCGCAGTCCCTTAGCAAGCAAAGTTAGCCAACCATTGCATTGCTCGCTTTCCTCCAATGGGTCTTCAGGATTATAAAGATGGGCCTTGCTAGAGCGTGTCAGGTTGAAAGGTTAAACACTTGGGGTACACTGGGGAACATGGAGAAGAGTGAGCAGCTGGTATTTACCTAATGTAAAGCACTGTACACACTGCGAATTATTATACCCTGGGTGGAGAGAGATTGCTGATTCTACAAATATTCCTCATTTGAATTACAAGCATTCTCTCTCTCTTTTGGGGTTCTCCCTGGGGTGACCAATCACTGCACTCTTGTGCTTGCATCTCACTAAGAGCGATCCCTTATTTCTGTGCTAACTTTCTCCTCTGTATGAGGTCAAGTGGCTGAACTTCATAACAGAAATACCCGAGTGGAATTACAGGGAACCAGGTGAGAGTCCCTAGAGGGGCAATAAAACATCATATACTGCATCCTTCATGCATCATTCAAATCAGCATGCTAGATCTTCCCCCAAAAGGTAGCTCTGAACAAGCCTGGGGGGGAGGGGAGGGATGTTATATGACAAAGACAAGAATCACAGAAAAAGTCGCTTACTTCTAATGCTGAACAAGGAAGTTTATTAGAGTAAGAAAAACAATATGATCTCTCTCTCTCTCTCTCTGCTTCACTGCAGATGTTCTGCTTAGACCTGAGGTTCTCAAACTGTGGTCCGTGGACCACCAGTGGTCGTCGAGCTCCATTCAGGTGGTCCGTGGATAGTTTCCTCTAAGGTGCACGCCTAGGCGGCCGCACATGAGAGAATGAAGGGCCACCCACCTAATTAGTGGAGCCCCACAGGCGTAGCTCCACTAATTAGGTGCCTGGACCTTGGAGAAGATGCACATGTAAGGTGAGGTGGTGGGGTTGGGGGGTGGGAATAGGTGGGAGGGGGCAGTGGGGCGAGAAGGGGGGGGGGGGGGAATTTGGGACGTGCAGGGCTGCAGCGGCCAGAGAAAGAACGGACTTTCCCCAGTTCTAGGGCTGCGGCTGCTGGAGAGAGACCCACCTCCTTCCCAGCCCCAGCTTGGGGGCTGCTACAGCAGGGGAGAGAGGGCACATCCATCACATTAGAAAGGTAAGACTACTGATATTAAAATATGCGTTGTGTGCTTTTATTTGTAGAACAAAAAAGTTAATTATTATTAAGGTTTTTTTATATAGCACTTTTATGCAAAGTGCTTTACAATAGTTAGCTAACGGTACAAACAGCATTTGGAAAGATCATTAAGTGGTCCACCAAGACCCTCAGCAATTTTAAAGTGGTCCACGAAGAAAAGTTAGACCCTTCCCCAGGCCGAGACCCTTCCCCAGTCCCCCTCCTGCTTGCCAGCTGTGGATTTAAAGAAAGGGAACCTATATGCTAAACCTCACAAAAGAGAAGCAGAGACTGGGGCACACAGTTTGACTAGGAAAAGAAGCCAGGTGGCTGATCCAGGGCATTCCAAACACCTGGTGGGGCGGAAAGTAAATAAATACAGTCAGATCAAACCTTTTGTCATCACCATGTCTCACCTCCTCTAGTGTTTCCCACACCCATCTGTACCAGTTGGATTTCTCTATATCGCCTGACCCGTTCCCAGGCACTATTACAGCCCTAGTGGGACGAAGCTGCGGCCGCACCTGGAACATGCCGCAACACTGCAGCAGGAGGAGCGGAAACACTGTTTCAAGCCAAGAAGAGGGGATGATGGGAAATGGAGGCAGAAAGGAGGCATCTTGGGAGTCGTAGTTTTCTTGGTAGAAAATTATTCGCAGTGTGCTCGTTGCTGTCATTTGTTCCTCTCTGAAATGAGCTAATTTAGAAGCCCCAAAGAACAAGTGCACAGACAAAAGCAACACATAAAAGACCTGAAAATCACAATGGAAGCTAGTGCCTTACCTGCTACTTGGCAATTTTGTTTGCAGTGTTGTGGTCATGTTGGTCCCACTCCCAGGAAATGAGAGAGACAAGGTGAGTGAGGTAACACCTTTTACTGGAACAACTTCTGTTGGCGAGCGAGACACAAACTTTCAAGCTACACAGAGTTCTTCTTCTTGTTAATTTTGTGATTTCCATCTTTTTGTTGGATGTTTGTACAGGGCCTGGAACAATGGGGCCACGATTGTGGGTCCACAGATATTAATGCAGGGGTCGGCAACCTTTCGGAAGTGGTGTGCCGAGTCTTCATTTATTTACTCTGATTTAAGGTTTCATGCAGGGCCGGCTCTAGGTTTTTTGCTGCCCCAAGCAAAAAAATGTTTGGCTGCCCCCCGTCCCAGCCCTGGGCTCCTTGCCGCACCCCCCTGCCGCCCCAGCCCTGGGCTCTCCCCCACCACCCGCATCCCCCTGCCGCTCCAGCCCTGGGCTCTCCCACACACACACCCTGCTGCCCCAGCTCTGGGTTTCCCCTACCGCCACACACACACACACACCTCCTGCCGCCCCAGCCCTGGGCTCACCCCCACCACCTGCACCATTCTTCCGCCGCAGCCCTGGGTCACTGGTAACTCGCTCCCATGGCAGGTCATTCAGCAGGAATTTTAGATGTGTACAGAACACAGACAGGATTGGTTCCCATATGGTTACAGAACTGCAATGAAGTGGAACAATTTTCAGCTTGTGTGATTGGAGGATATCTGGATGCATATTATAAGACTGTCCTACATAAATGAGGAAAAGTTGAGGTGCCTTTATTATTCTTTTCTTCCACTCTTTCTTTCTATGGGGAATTTGCCAATGCAATATCACTGTCTTCCTTTTAAACAAACAAACAAAGAAAAGGCAATGGCTGTTGAAAATAGCAATTCCAGTCCTAATAACCACTGAGAAGCATTTCTTGCTCAATTTTATCCTACTTTTTCTACAGCAAGTTACAGTGGATCCGTATATTTGATTTGGGAGAAATGAAGTAACAGCTGCCCAAACTGAGCTTGAGCACTCCTGAATTTTGAGGTGTTCAAATCTGGAAGGCAGGTGCTGGGGGAGGGAGGGGAGCCTGTGGCTCCACAGGGGAGCACGGCAGCATGTATGCAGCAGCGTGTCTGGCGCTGCACGAAGCCAGACACGCTGGTCTGAGTGGCACGGTAAGGTGGCTTGGGGGGTTGGAGAAGGGGTAGCGGGTTCCGGGGGGGGGCAGTAAAGGGACAGGGAGCAGGGGGGGTTGGATAGGGCAGAGGTTTGGGGGGGGCAGTCAGGGACAGGGAGAAGGGGGGGTTAGATGGGTCAGGGGTTTGGGGGGGGCAGTTAGGGGACAGGCAGCAGTTGGATAGGCATGGGAGTCCCAGGGGTTTGTCAGGGGACAGGTAGGGGGTGGGGTCCTAAAGGGGAAGTTGGGGGGGGGTCTCAGGAAGGGGGAAGTTGGGTACCAGGACCAGTGGGGCTTAGATAGGGGGTGGAGTCCCGGGAGGGGGTGATCAGGAGACAGGGAGCAGGGGGGTTGGATGGGTTGGGGTTTCTGTGGGGAGCAGTCAGAGGGGGTGGATGGTGGCAGGGTAGGGCTACCCTCCCTCCCTGTGGAGTGTCCTATTTTTTGAATGTTAAAATATGGAATCCCTACTCACAGCGCAGCTCTCCATTCACAGCAGGCTACAGCATGAGGTCTCAGCTTCCTCACACCCTCATCCTCTTTCCTGTTGGTAGTGGCCAAGGGAATGCTGGGAAATGTAGTTCTTTCCCTGCTCCAGGGCTGGCTCTATAGGCAGAGAGCTAACCAACGAACTACAGCTCCCAGGGGCCCCTGTTGGTTCTCAGCTCCCAGGCTGGATCCCTGCCGCCCCTGCAAATGGGCTGCCCCAAGCACGGGCTTGCTTTGCTGGTGCCTAGAGCCGCCCCTGGGCACAGCTGGCTCTGTTGATCAGTGACCCAGCCCAGGACATCAGCCGGCAGGGCAGGGCGGGGTTTACCAGCTCTACCAGCTGCTGCTGCACCAGAGGGGTAAGGAACCCAGCTGGGAAATGGCACCCGATAGAAGAGTGAGACTGGGACCCCAGCCAATTTCTCTCAGACTGACCCCGGCTGGAGGATGAGTCTCTGTCTGTCTCTTTCTCTGTTCTACACCCCTCCCCTACTATTCTGTTGGGCCAGGCATGCAGCGAGGACT
The DNA here is from genome assembly GCF_013100865.1 of Trachemys scripta elegans. NCBI lineage: Eukaryota > Metazoa > Chordata > Testudines > Emydidae > Trachemys > Trachemys scripta. The sequence goes on along the minus strand of NC_048300.1, from coordinate 7,557,373 downwards.
CTGCCCACTGTGCAGCCACAAATGGGATTGGAAGGACACAAGCACTGCTACCAGAATGACAAATGTGTGTGTGTGTCTCTCTTTCCCAGGGCTGAGCATCCATGAGGCCGAAGACCTGTGGTGCTGGGACTGGCACCAGGACAGCAGGCTCCTGGGCTACAGGAACACAGCCAGGGTGGGGGAGGCAAGGACACTCTGCCAGGGCATGAGACAGCTCAGGGAGTGGGGGTGGCTGGGTCCCCTGCAGTGGCTGCCTCCTGGGGCCACTAGATGGAGATACCGTTCTAGCCCCAGGAGTTGGAGCCTGACTCTGGGCAATCTCCTAATGCCTCACATCCTGTTGGTTTTAGGTCTTGGAAAGTTCTTCTCGGAAGTGCAGAGAAGATTCTTCCTTCCTACGGCAGTGCTGGCCATCCACAACCTCCTGCTACATGTCAGCCAGGCTGGGCTGGTCCTGGCCTACTCCGTCCTGGGGGAAGCCCAGCAGCTGATGGGTGACAAGGTAAGCAGCTGTGTTAGACTCAGGAGATTGGGGCGGGACCATGTCTCATTCCCATCCTATCGCCATTCGCTGGCCTGGCAGCAAGGAACCTGGTGGGAATGAGAACGAGAGCAGGTGATACTGGGAAAGGAGTTGAATTCACCTCCATGAGCAGGAGGAAACCAGCTTGTCCCCAGAGCAGCTCCAACACAGCTCTTTAGCAAGGCTAATTAATGACAAGCATTACCTCATCACGGACTTCTGTTCCTAGGGAACGGTGCTTTCGCTCTCGGGAAGAGCAGACGAGTCCCCTAAGTGCCATATGTGAGCCTCTCCTGTCCCAGAGGGCCTCACCCAGTTACAAGTGGCCTAGTGTCCATGTCACCTGAGCCACCACCTAGAGAGAACGGGAGGATTCAGTCAGCAGGGGCTGCTGATCTGCCCCATTCACCAGGGCTGCCATCCTGTGGCTTCAGCATTAGTGTCTGGGATGACTTGGGGTAAGATCTCGACCTCCCCGCAACCCACTTCCGTGCTGCCAGAATCCCTCCTGACCCCCTTGCTAGAGATCCCTCCCTGCCCAACCTGTATGTGGGAGGGATGAGAGGGTTCTGAGAACTTGAGCTGTGGTTTGGAGGTGGAACAGCTGTCAAAGACACTGAGGGGGAGGTGGCAGGAGCTCACCCTACAAAGAAGGGGGTTGCCACTGGAGGTTACTAGAAAGGTCAAGAAGACTCCATTCTGGGGGTCAAGAGGTGAATCCATCCCTCAGTGGTGGGTAGGTGCTGGGTGGAAATGCTGGTGGTTCCAGGTGCTCTTAATTCCCCGATTCCTCGGGGTGTTTGAGTCTCTGACAGGTTCTCGTTCCCTTGCAGCAGGAGGACGTCATGGCCAAAGTGATGCACCAGCTCCGCATCATCCGGCACTTGCGCCAGTGCCTGAGGCACTGCAGGGGCTGTGCCTCTGAGGTCACCAGCAACTCCCGCTCCCTGCTGTAGGTACTGCTCTGGCTCACTGTAAATGGGGAGCTAGTGGAAGGGGAAATGGAGCCCCCTGACACTCACTGAAAGGGAAAGTGGTGGATTCTCCATCTCTTGATGTTATTTAATGAACAGTAGATGCCTTTCTGGAATGTGTGTGCCCAAAAAGTAACTGTTGTGCTATACAGGAAGCCTCTGACATGCAGGGGGTTAGATTAGATGCTCTAAAGGTCTCTTCTGGCCATAAAGTCTACTAATTTTGGAAAAACTGAGTGTAGCATTGGGAGCAGCCTCTGATGTTTTCCTGTCTGGACGGCTTGCTTCCTAGAATGAACACGCATTGAGTGGGGTGATCCACAGAGAGTAGCTCACACCTTCAAAGTGTCAGGCCAGCAGCAGGACATTAACACTTCAGGGGATGGGTGGGTGTGGCAGTGACATCACAAAGGCCTTTTGCAGGACCTCAGCCTATTGGTCAAAGGTGGTGGGGAGGTGGTGACCTCACAGAGAGATGCTGACATGAGCCAGGCAGGATAGGGGCGCAAGGCCAGGGAAACCTCAGTGACCCCTGTTGTTTTGCTTCAGCAAGTCTCCTTCTCGAGGTCTCTCTTTGAGGACTGAGAGAGTATTAGGGTTCACGTACGTGAGTGCGAGGAGGAGCCTCTTTTGAGTTTTCTCCTTTCCTTTTACTGATTTTACTGGAAAACAGACGTCCCTGTTCAGAAGGTAAGTGTCTCCGAGAGGTTTGGAACCTGTTCAGTCTGATCCACCTGGTGCCAGCTGAATTCTAGGCATGGAAAACACTAGTTTAAGGTGGCAGAATTTTATAGCCCACCTGGGATTTTGTCCCATGGAATCACTGGGGACATTAGGGTTTATCCTTTTACCTTTTTCTCCGTCCCTCCTTCCTTTCTCTTCATCTCTTACTTCTTTTGTCCTTTCTCCTGTTCCCCTCCCACCACCAGGAGTGGTGTGTGTATGTGTTGCGGGGTGCTCTTCACCTCCCCTTGTGGGAAGTTCATCCAAAACTGTGTGGTTGAAAGAGTGCTTGGACTCCACTGACACTAGATGCTGCCATTCTGTGACTTAGCATTAGTGCCTGGGATGACTTGGGGCAAGATCTCAACCTCCCCGCAACCCACTTCACTGCTGCCAGAATCCCTCCTCCCCACCCTGCTAGAGCCCCCTCCCTGCCCAACCTAGATGGGGGTGGAGGAAATGGTTCTGGTAACTCGATCTGTGTTTTGGAGGTGGAACAGCTGTCAAGGGCACTGAAGGGGAGGTAGCAGGAGCTCACCCTACAAAGAGTGGGGTTGGCACTGGAGGTTACTAGAAAGGACAACAAGACTCCATTCTGGGGGTCAGGAGGTGAATCCATCCCTCTGAGGTGGGCAGGTGCTGGGTGGAAATGCTGTTGGTTCCAGGTGCCCTGAATTCCCCCGATTCCTCGGGGTGTTTGAGTCTCTGACAGGTTCTCGTTCCCTTGCAGCAGGAGGACATCACGGTCAAAGTGATGCACCAGCTCCGCATCATCCGGCACTTGCACCAGGTGCCTGAGACACTGCAGGGGCTGTGCCTCTGAGGCCATCAGCAACTCCTGCTCCCTGCTGCAGGTACTGCTCTGGCTCACTGTAAATGGGGAGCTAGTGGAAGGGGAAATGGAGTCCCCTGGCACTCACTAAAAGGGAAAGTGGTGGATTCTCCATCTCTTGATGTCATTGGATGAAGACTAGATGCCTTTCTGGAATGTGTGTGCCCAAAAACTAACTGGTGTGCTATACAGGAAGCCTATGATATGCAGGGGGTTAGATTAGATGCTCTAAAGGTCTCTTCTGGCCATAAAGTCTACTAGTTTTGGAAGAACTGAGTGTAGCATTGGGAGCAGCCTCTGATGTTTTTCTTTCTAGCCGTCTTGCTTCCTAGAATGAACACTCATTGAATGGGGTTGTTGGCGTCACTAGGCATAGCTACCAGGTAACTCGTGGGAGTGGAAGGCCATAAGTGTCGATGAAACCCTCCTGCTCTGGGTCTAAGTGAGCCACAGTAACTACATCTTGTGAACTTTAACCTACCTACATGCTAATCAGCCTAGAAGCAGAATATGTTAGCCACAAGAAGAAAATCAAGGGAAGTGTGGGCCCCTTACTGAATGAGGGAGGCAACCTAGTGACCGAGGATGTGGAAAAAGCTAATGTACTCAATGATTTTTTTTGCCTCTGTCTTCACGAATAAGGTCAGCTCCCAGATTGCTGCACTGGGTAGCACAATATGGGGAGAAGGTGACCAGTCCTCTGTGGAGAAAGAAGTGGTTCGGGACTATTTAGAAAAACTGGACGTGCACAAGTCCATTGGGCCGGATGCGCTGCATCCGAGGGTGCTAAAGGAGTTGGTGGATGAGATTGCAGAGCAATTAGCCATTATTTTTGAAAACTCATGGCGATCGGGGGAGGTCTCAGATGACTGGAAAAAGGCTAATGTAGTGCCCATCTTTAAAAAAGGGAAGAAGGAGGATCTGGGGAACAACAGGCCAGTCAGCCTCACCTCAGTCCCTGGAAAAATCATGGAGCAGGTCCTCAAGGAATCAATTATGAAACATTTAGAGGAGAGGAAAGTGATCAGGAACAGTCAGCATGGATTCACCAAGGGGAAGTCGTGCCTGACTAACCTAATTGCCTTCTGTGATGAGATAACTGGCTCTGTGGATGAGGGGAAAGCAGTGAATGTGTTATTCCTTGACTTTAGCAAAGCTTTTGATACGGTCTCCCACAGTATTCTTGCCGCCAAGTTAAAGAAGTATGGGCTGGATGAATGGACTGTAAGGTGGATAGAAAGCTGGCTAGATCGTCGGGCTCAACAGGTAGTGATCAATGGCTCCATGTCTAGTTGGCAGCCTGTTTCAAGCGGAGTGCCCCAAGAGTGGGTCCTGGGGCCGGTTTTGTTTAATATCTTTATTAATGATCTGGAGGATGGTGTGGACTGCACTCTCAGCAAGTTTGCAGATGACACTAAACTAGGAGGCGTAGTAGATACACTAGAGGGTAGGGATCGGATACAGAGGGACCTAGACAAATTAGAGGATTGGGCCAAAAAAAACCTGATGAGGTTCAACAAGGACAAGTGCAGAGTCCTGCACTTAGGACGGAAGAATCCCATGCACTGCTACAGACTAGGGACCGAATGGCTAGGTAGCATTTATGCAGAAAAGGACCTAGGGGTCACAGTGGACGAGAAACTGGATATGAGTCAACAGTGTGCTCTTGTTGCCAAGAAGGCTAACGGCATTTTGGGCTGTATAAGTAGGGGCATTGCCAGCAGATCGAGGAACATGATCGTTCCCCTTTATTCGACATTGGTGAGGCCTCATCTAGAATACTGTGTCCAGTTTTGGGCCCCACACTACAAGAAGGATGTGGAAAAATTGGAAAGAATCCAGCGGAGGGCAACAAAAATGATTAGGGGTCTGGAGCACATGACTTATGAGGAGAGGCTGAGGGAACTGGGATTGTTTAGTCTCCAGAAGAGAAGAATGAGGGGGGATTTGATAGCAGCCTTCAACTACCTGAAGGGGGGTTCCAAAGAGGATGGAGCTCGGCTGTTCTCAGTGGTGGCAGATGACAGAACAAGGAGCAATGGTCTCAAGTTGCAGTGGGGGAGGTCCAGGTTGGATATTAGGAAACACTATTTCACTAGGAGGGTGGTGAAGCACTGGAATGCGTTACCTAGGGAGGTGGTGGAGTCTCCTTCCTTGGAGGTTTTTAAGGCCTGGTTTGACAAAGCCCTGGCTGGGATGATTTAGTTGGGAATTGGTCCTGCTTTGAGCAGGGGGTTGGACTAGATGACCTCTTGAGGTCCCTTCCAACCCTGATATTCTATGTAACAGTCAGCTTTTTAGCAGACAGCTGCAGTTTCGCTCACACTACAGAAGCAGTAGTGATAACGAGGGGAAAAGGGGGAGGGAGAAGCCTACTACGTAGAGCTTGCAAGGTCGAAGATAAGCATGCGGACGAGAACTTTTCTAATACACCACAATGTGTACCTGCTGTAACTGCTCGGGATGGGAGGGGTAGTGGGGGAGAAACAGACAAAGACTTACACAGAAACAGCTTGGAATATAAAATGGGAAACCTGCTTGTATGTGCTGCGCTTGATTTGAGACATGCTGGTCTCCTAATGCCTATTCAGAGCTCTTGAATAAATTTGGTTTGCTTCTCCACCCTGGTGTGTCTATTGGTGCGATGCACACCGGGCAATGAACCCTGTTGCCCCCTCGGGGCCCTATGGGCCGGCAACAGGGTGATCTACAGAGAGTAGGTCAAACCTTCAAGGTGTCTGGTCAGCGGCAGAGCCTTAGCACTTCAGGGGAGGAGGGTGTGTGGCAGTGACATCACAAAGGCCTTTTGCAGGACCTCAGCCTATTGGTCAAAGGTGGTGACCTCACAGAGAGATGCTGACATGAGCCAGGCAAGATAGGGGCGCAGGGCTAGGGAAACCTCAGAGACCCCTGTGGCTTTGCTTCAGCAAGTCTCCTTCTCGAGGGTCTCTCTTTGAGGACTGAGAGAGTATTAGGGTTCACGTACGTGAGTGCTAGGAGGAGCCTCTTTTGAGTTTTCTCCTTTCCTTTTACTGATTTTACTAGAAAACAGACGTCCCTAGTTTGAGGTGGCAGAATTTTATTCCCCATCTGGGATTTTGTCCCGTAGAATCACTAGGGACATTAGGGTTTGTCTCTTTTGTTTTACGTTTTCCTCCATCCCTCCTTCCTTTCTCTTCATCTCTTACTTCTTTTGTCCTTTCTCTTGTTCCCGTCCCACCACCAGGAGGTAGGTAGGTGTATGTGTGTGTGTTGCTGTGGGTGCTCTGCATCTCCCATTGTGGGAGGTCCATCCGAAAATTTGGGGTTGAAATAGTGCTTGGACCCCACTGACACTAGATGCTGCCACTTTGGTCGTTGATGCTGCAGTTGGGTGGCGGGTGGGGAAGACACCTCCTAGGGAGTCCAGGACAGTGTGTGTGGGTCTCTTTGCTATGAGCTGCTGAAGGAGTTGGGGGCTGAAGGCATCACTGAGAGGGGGGAGAGTGGGCCCAATTTGCCCAGGGTCCCGGAGGTGGGAAGGGGGCACATTGCACCACCATGCCCCTGTCCTTTCCCCAAGTGGCATCAGGCGTCACCCTGTCCCCTTCTCTCCCTGGTGCAGGGACACCCAGGGACTCAGAGGAGGAGGAATGGGTGGATGTGGCCACAGAGGATGCTTCTCTCAAAAACATCCAAGAGCAGCTCCAGGGCTGAGAAAAGGTACAAAGGTTCCCCAGCTGTGCTGGAACGGAGATTGTCCTGCCCCTTCCTAGCACCCTGACCCCCTGCAGAGGGTCTTGTCTCTGATGATCCAGCCAGCCCTAATGGGGACCTTTCTCTACCATGATCTGGGACCCCCAAAATGGGGGTATTTGTCACACACCAGCTGGGTCTCCTCCCTCACAGGTACTGTCCAAGGTCCTGACCCTGCTTGTGTAGGAGTTGTGAGTGATTTGGACAGTGGGCGGGTCCCCACTATCCCCCATTCAGGCCTGAGTCCTGCAGCTGGTGTGGGTGGGGCAGGGAAGTCCCTGGCTAATTGACTCTCTCTCCCCTAACCCCACTCCTGGTGGGTGCAGGATGAGGCCTAGCAGCTCGTGTTCCTGCACGCCATCCACCTGAGTGTCTCTCTGCACAGCAGAGAGGGCAGGACACATTGGAGCCGCACTGCTGCAAGGTGGCTGTGGTGGAGAGGATTGTGGTGAGTGAGACGCATGAATGAACATGCATTGAGTGGGGTGATCCACAGGGAGTAGCTCAAACCTAAAAAGTGTCTGGCCAGCGGCAGGACATTAGCACTTCAGGGGATAGGTGGTTGTGGCAGTGACATCACAAAGGTGTTTTGCAGGACCTCAGCCTATTGGTCAAAAGTGGTGGGGTGGTGGTGACCTCACAGAGAGATGCTGACATGAGCCAGGCAGGATAGGGGCGCAGGGCCAGGGAAACCTCAGAGACCCCTGTGGCTTTGCTTCAGCAAGTCTCCTTCTCGAGGTCTCTCTTTGAGGACTGAGAGAGTATTAGGGTTCACGTACATGAGCGCGAGGAGGAAACTTTTTCGAGTTTTCTCCTTTCCTTTTACTGATTTTATTAGAAAACAGATGTCCCTGTTGAAAAGGTAAGAGCTTCCGAGAGGTTTGGAACCTGTTCAGTCTGATCCATCTGGTGCCAGCTGAATTCTAGGCATGGAAAACACTAGTTTAAGGTGGCAGAATTTCCACTCCCACCACCAGGAGGGGTGTGTTTGCATTTGTGTTGCTGGGGGTGCTCTTCATCTCTCTTTGTGGGAGGTCCATCCAAAAATGTGGGATTCAAATAGTGCTTGGACCCCACTTACAGTAGATGCTGCCACTTTGGTTGTTGATGCTCCAGTTGGGTGGGGGGTGGGGAAGGCACCTCCTAGGGAGTCCAGGATAGTGTGTGGGGGTCTCTTTGCTATGGGCTGCTGAAGGAGTTTGGGGCTGAAGGCATCACTGAGAGAGGGGGAGTGTGGGGCCCAAGCTGCCCTGGGTCCCGGAGGTGGGAAGGGGGCACATTGCCCCACCATGCCCCCATCTTTCCCCTGAGTGGCAGCAGGCGTGTCAAGGCTGCTTCCCTACTCTGAACTTTAGGGTACAAATGTGGGGGCCTGCATGAAAACTTCTAAACTTAACTACCAGTTTAGATCTGGTCCGCTGCCACCACTCCCAAATGCTAATTCCCTTCCGTGGGTAGCCTTGAGAGACTCTTCACCAATTCCCTGGTGAATACAGATCCAAACCCCTTGGATCTTAAAACAAGGAGAAATTAACCATCCTCCTCCTTTCTCTCACCAACTCCTGGTGGATCAAGATCCAACCCCTTTGGATCTAAAAACAAGGAAAAATCAATCAGGTTCTTAAAAAGAAGGCTTTTAATTAAAGAAAAAGGTAAAAATCATCTCTGTAAAATCAGGATGGAAAATAACTTTACAGGGTAATCAAACTTAAAGAGTCCAGAGGAATCCCCTCTAGTCTTAGGTTCAAAGTTACAGCAAACAGAGATAAACACTCTAGCAAAAAGGTACATTTACAAGTTGAGAAAACAAAGATAAAAACTAACACGCCTTGCCTGGCTGTTTACTTACAAGTTGGAAATATGAGAGACTTGTTCAGAAAGATTTGGAGAACCTGAATTGATGTCTGGTCCCTCTCAATCCCAAGAGCAAACAACCCCCAAAACAAAGAGCACAAACAAAAGCCTTCCCCGCACCAAGATTTGAAAGTATCTTGTCCCCTTATTGGTCCTTTGGGTCAGGTGTCAGCCAGGTTACCTGAGCTTCTTAACCCTTTAAAGGTAAAAGGATTTTGGAGTCTCTGGCCAGGAGGGATTTTATAGTTACTGTACACAGGAGGGCTGTTACCCTTCCCTTTATAGTTATGACAAGGCGTCACCCTGTCCCCTTCTCTCCCTGGTGCAGGGACCCCCAGGGACTCAGAGGACACGGAGGAGGAATAGGTAGACCTGGCCACAGAGGAGGCTGCTCTCAAAAACATCCAAGAGCAGCTCCAGGGCTGAGAAAAGGTACAAAGGTTCCCCAGCTGTGCTGGAACGGAGATTGTCCTGCCCCTTCCCAGCACCTTGACCCCCTGCAGAGGGTCTTGTCTCTGATGATCTACCAGCCCTAATGGGGACCTTTATCCACCATGATCTGGGACCCCCAAGATGGGGGTATTTTTCACCCACCAGCCGGGGTCTCCACCCCCACAGGCACTGTCCCAGATCCTGACCCTGCCTGTGTAGGAGTTGTGGGTGATTTGGACAGTGGGCGGGTCCCCACTATCCCCCATTCAGGCCTGAGTCCTGCAGTAGCTGTGGGTGGGGCAGGGAGGTCCCTACCTAACTGACACTTTCTCTCTCCCCTAATGCCACTCCTGGTCAGTGCAGGATGAAGCTCAGGGCCCTCCATCCACCCCGCGTGTCTCGCTGCACAGCAGAGAGGGCAGGACACATTGGAGCAGCACTGCTGCAAGGCGGCTGTGGTGGAGAGGATTGTGGTGAGTGAGACATGGCGCCCAGCTGCTGGAGGGAGCAGAGAGTCATGGGAGGGGCAGGGGTCTCCCCGGGCCAATGGATGGGGGATGGCTGGTGCTGCAGGGGCAGCCAAGGGTGGCTCCTGTGGCAGAGGTGGTGGGAAGGTTCACTCTCTCCTGGCTGGGCTGTTCTTTTCACTCCAGTAACATTGCAATGGCTTTGGGGAGAGGCTTACTCCGAGGATCAGATACAGGACGGGCAGCAGGGTCCAGGGAACAGGCGCTATTCCTGCCCTGCCACTGTCTGTCTGGGAAACCTTGGCTTTGTCATTCCCTGGCTCGGTGTCTCAGTTTCCCTGCTGTTTCACGGCCGTGTTGGTGCCAGTCCCACACCCACACTGCACAGTCTAATACCAGCTCCTCTCTCTTTCCAGCACCATGACACCTGCCCGTGAGCCAGAGCTAGAGACCCTTCTCCTTCGAGCTGCCCTGCATGCCGTCTTCACCCTAGGCACCCAGAAGGACACCACCCAAGTCCAGGTAGATCTTGCTAAAGTCTTGGATTCAAGAGACAGCTGTCATCCTGCCATGAATCCTTGCTAATTGCCTGCAGAGGGATGTGAATGAGAGAGGCTGGGATATGTGTTTGGGGGCTCACCAGTGCTTCCCAGAGACCCCTCTTCCCATCCTGTGACAGTGTAGCCCCACTTTCCCTAACTCTGACCCATGGCTCATATTGAACCTGGTGGCAGAGTCCCAAGACACCGACAGGCTCCACTACATCTTGGAGGTGAGCCCGATGAGAGAGGTGGGGGCAATTTTACCTTAACTCTTAGATCCATTTTCCAGTTTGTCCTCCTAGCTGGGTCCCCAGTGGCCCGTCCTCGGTCAGGGCACTCAGTGCAATGAAGTGTCAGGCCCTTCCTAGTGAAGGACAGAGGAAGGAGCTGGGACTTCAAGCCAGAGCTCTGCCTGGTTCTCTTAAGCGCTAACCACAGGGCCCCTGGCTGGCTTGGGGAGTGAGAGTCTGAACCCCTCCTGTGAGATCCAGAAGATGGTCCTCAGAGAAGAGTCACAGGCTCCTTCCTAGGGAAACAGAAGGACCCCAGAGATTCAGCCCTTCTCTCCGACGGGCCCTGAGATTCCTGGGGGGATTGTGCTCACATTCAGTCCCTTCACCCAACCAAGGACTCGAGAAGCAGAGCAGAGAATGAGCTTGGCTTGAGTCAAGTTCTTCTTCTCTTGGTTAAGTGGTGACTGGGCTTTTAAGGGGACCATGCTCCAGGTTAATGTCTTCCTGTCATTCTGAAGTAGCTGGGGAAGCAAGTCCTCAAGGAGGGTCCTGCCCACATCCCTGTTCTCCAGGCTCCCTTGGGGGCAGAGGAAATTAAGGGTCTAGCTCTAGCTTCTATCCTCTAGCATCTCCTGCAGAGGGGCTGAGGGGAAAAAGAGAGTCCTGGCCCACGGGGGACTGGGAGCTGGCAGGAAAATGCTGATGGAGTCCCCTCTCCCTATCCATTCCATTAGAACTCAGCAGAATTCCCCAGGATGGGTCACCACGTGGCACAGCTGGCTCTGTTGATCAGTGACCCAGCCCAGGACATCAGCCGGCAGGGCAGGGAGGGGTTTACCAGCTCTACCAGCTGCTGCTGCACCAGAGGGGTAAGGAACCCAGCTGGGAAATGGCACCCGCTAGAAGAGTGAGACTGGGACCCCAGCCAATTTCTCTCAGACTGACCCCGGCTGGTGGATGAGTCTCTGTCTGTCTCTTTCTCTGTTCTACACCCCTGCCCCTGCAATTCTGTTGGGCCAGGCACGCAGTGAGGACTCTGCCCACTGTGCAGCCACCAATGGGATTGGAAGGACACAAGCACTGCTACCAGAATGACAAATGTTGTGTGTCTCTCTCTTTCCCAGGGCTGAGCATCCATGAGGCCAAAGACCTGTGGTGCTGGGACTGGCACCAGGAAAGCAGGTTCCTGGCTACAGGAACACAGCCAAAGTGGGGGAGGTAAGGACACTCTGCCAGGGCATGAGACAGTTCAGGGAGTGGGGGTGGCTGGGTCCCCTGCAGTGGCTGCCTCCTGGGGCCACTAGATGGAGATGCCGTTCTAGCCCCAGGAGTTGGAGCCTGGCTCTGGGCAATCTCCTAATGCCTCACATCCTGTTGGTTTTAGGTTTTCGGAAAATTCTTCTCAGAAGGGCAGAGAAGACTCTTCCTCCAGACAGCAGTGCTGGCCATCCACAACCCCTTGCTGCGTAACAGCCAGGCTGGTCTGGTCCTGGCCTACTCCCTCCTGGGGGAAGCCCAGCAGCGGATGGGGGACAAGGTAAGCAGCTGCATTATACTCAGGAGATGGGGCGGGGCCCAGGCCTCATTCCCATCCTATCGCTATTCGCTGGCCTGGCAGCAAGGAGCCTGGTGGGGAATGAGAGCGAGAGCAGGTGCTACTGGGAAGGGAGATGAATTCACCTCCATGAGCAGGAGGGAACCAGCTTGTCCCAGGAGCAGCTCCAACACAGCTCTTTAGCAAGGCTAATTAATGACAAGCGTTACCTCATCACAGACTTATGTTCTTAGGGCACGGTGCTTTTGATCTTGGGAAGAGCAGAGGAGTCCCCTAAGTGCCCTCTCCGAGCCTCTCCTGTCCCAGAGGGCCTCACCCAGTTGCCAGTGGCCTAGTGTCCGTGTCACCTGAGCCCCCACCTAGAGAGAACGGGAGGATTCAGTCAGCAGGGCCTGCTAATCTGCCCCATTCACCAGGGCTGCCATCCTGAAGCTTCAGCATTAGTGTCTGGGATGACTTGAGGCAAGATCTCAACCTCCCCGCAACCCACTTCACTGCTGCCAGAATCCCTCCTGCCCGCCCTTGCTAGAGGCCCCTCCCTGCCCAACCTGTGTGTGGGTGAGAGGAGAGGGTTCTGAGAACTTGAGCTGTGGTTTGGAGGTGGAACAGCTGTCAAGGGCACTGAGGCGGAGGTGGCAGGAGCTCACCCTTCAAGAAGAGGGTTTGGCACTGGAGGTTACTAGAAAGGACAAGACTCCATTCTGGGGGTCAGGAGGTGAATCCATCCCTCAGTGGTGGGCAGGTGCTGTGTGGAAATGCTACTGGTTCCAGGTGCTCTTAATTCCCCCTGATTCCTCAGGGCGTTTGAGTCTCTGACAGGTTCTGGTTCCCTTGCAGCAGGAGAACGTCACGGACAAAGTGATGCACCAGCTCCGCATCATCCGGCACTTGCGCCAGGTGCCTGAGGCACTGCAGGGGCTGCGCCTCTGAGGCCACCAGCAACTCCTACTCCCTGCTGCAGTTACTGCTCTGGCTCACTGTAAGTGAGGAGCTAGTGGAAGGGGAAATGGAGCTCCCTGGCACTCACTAAAAGGGAAAGTGGTGGATTCTCCTTCTCTTGATGTCATTGAATGAAGACTAGATGCCTTCCTGCAATGTGTGTACCCAAAAAGTAACTGTTGTACTATACAGGAAGCCCGTGATCATGCAGGGGGTTAGATTAGATGTTCTAAAGGTCTCTTCTGGTCATCAAGTCTACTAGTTTTGGAAAAACTGAGTGTAGCATTGGGAGCAGCCTCCTATGTTTCACTGTCTAGCCGGCTTGCTTCCTAGAATGAACACGCATTGAGTGGGGTGATCCACAGAGAGTAGCTCAAACCTTCAAAATGTCTGGCCAGTAGCAGGACATTAGCACTTCAGGGGCGGGGTGTGTGTGGCAGAGACATCACAAAGGCCTTTTGCAGGACCTCAGCCTATTGGTCAAAGGTGGTGGGGAGGTGGTGACCTCACAGAGAGATGCTGACATGTGCCAGGCAGGATAGGGGCGCAGGGCCAGGGAAACCTCAGAGACCCCTGTGGCTTTGCTTCAGCAAGTCTCCTTCTCGAGGTCTCTCTTTGAGGACTGAGAGAGTATTAGGGTTCACGTACGTGAGTGCGAGGAGGAGCCTCTTTCGAGTTTTCTCCTTTCCTTTTACTGATTTTACTAGAAAACAGATGTCCCTGTTTAGAAGGTAAGAGCCTCCGAGACCTGTTCAGTCTGATCTACCTGGTGCTAGCTGAATTCTAGACATGGAAAACACTAGTTTAAGGTGTCAGAATTTTATTTCCCATCTGGGATTTTGTCCCATACAATCACTGGGGACATTAGGGTTTGTCCTTTTCATTTTACCTTTTCCTCCATCACTCCTTCCTTTCTCTTCATCTCTTCCTTCTTTTGTCCTTTCTCCTGTTCCCCTCCCACCACCAGGAGGGGTGAGGCGGGCTGGCTCCAACTGGCTGTAGGATCTGCTGCTGCAGGGGCTGTGGGTTAGGAGTGTTCCTCTTGCGGAGGCAGAGCAGAGAATGAGCTTGGGTAGAGTCAAGTTCTTCTTGTCCTGGTTAAGTGGTGACTGGGCTTTTAAGGGGACCATGTTGACCCTCCACACACACACCCTGCCGAGTGCTGCAGGGAGGTGAAGGAGGAAACGGTTGGCACAGAGATGAAGCAGACTGAAGTAGCGACAAACACAAGGGTGGAGCAGTCCATGGTGGGTTCCTGTGTGCTGCCCTGAAGGGAGTATAGAGCATGGGCATAGGGAAGGCCAAAACTCACCTCCAGGTAGATCATCAACCTACTCCTCTGTCCCAAGGGCCAGGAAGGCCTCTGGTTTTTGCTCTCTTCGGTAGCTGGAGCTGCTCTGATTTGGGGGTGGGGTGGGCAGAGGTGGGAACAGGCCATAGGATTTAATCAAGTGTCAGGGGGAGACTCCCCCTCTGCGGGAGATTATGTTGCCCCTCTGTGGGGAATCCCTTCCTTGCAGATGCTGGACTCTGCCAGAAAGTCCAGCTCCCATCCCTAGCAGCTTGGCTGTTCCCTACCTGCTGTGCACCAGGCCCTCTGCAGAGAGCTGCTCTGGGCAAGGACTGCAGAGCCAGCTGTCATCCTGGTAGGTGTAGCCCTAGGTTCCATAACCCTGACCCATGGTCTCCCTCCGCTGGCAGGCTCTGAAGAAAACCTGCCCAGAGACACGGATGCCATGCTGAAGAGCTTGCTGACAGCAACCCCCAGCACAGACAATCTCCAGCACATTTTGGAGGTGAGCATAATTGTCAGGGGGAGGGGGAATTTTACCTTAGCCCTGGGGAGGCCTGGAAATGAGAGACTGGATGATCCACCTTTCCATTGTGTCCTGCTACCTGAGAGCCATCCGTGGTCAGGGCAGTGAGTGCAGGGCAGTGTTGGGGCCCTTCCACCTTCCGGGATAGAGGGAAGGCGCTGGTACTCGACAACAGGGCTCTGCCTGGTTCTGTTGAGCACTAAGTCCAAGGCCCCAGGCAGGCTTGTGGAGTGAGAGCAGCAGACCCCTGTGAGGTCCAGGAGAAGGCCCTCCGAGAAGAGCACTGGCTCCTTCCTAGGAAGCTGCTGAGATTCTCAAGGAGGGATTCATCCCTTCTCTCCCATGGACACAGAGGATTGTAAGGAGCAGGGCGTGGTCCTTTATCCAACAGATACCTGTCTTAGCTCTCACCCACAACCCTGGGAGAGAGTGGGCACTTGACCGGATCCTACCCCTGCACTTGCCCTGGTACACTTTCTTCTCCCCTCCTGCCTTGGCTATTAGGCTATGGCTCTATGAACATGAAACAAACAGGAACTTCTTCTCTATCTCTAAGCCAAATTGATTTATCAAGTCTGACCCCTCAACATATTTCAGGGGGCGTATTTCCAGTACATGTATAGAACTCATTATACCCCACTCAGACCTACATCACACAAGGATATTCATCACCAGAGTGTTGTCAGCTTTCCAAACATAAGAGCAGCCATACTGGGTCAGACCCAAGATCTATCTAGCCCCATATCCTGTCTTCCAACAGTGGCCAATGCCAGGTGCCCCAGAAGAAATGAACAGAACAGGTAATGATCAAGTGGTCCATCCCCTGTCGCCCATTCCCAGCTTCTGGCAAAGAGAGGCTAGGGAAAGCATCCTTACCCATCCTGGCTAATAGCCATTGATGAACCTATCCTCTATGAGCTTACCTAGTTCTTTGTTGAACCCTGTTATAGTCTTGGTCTTCACAACATACTCTGGCAAGGAGTTCCACAGGTTGAGTGTGTTTTGTGTGAAAAAATACTTCCTATTTTTAGTTTTCAACCTGCTGCCTATTAATTTCATTTGGTGACCCCTAGTTCTTGAACGATGAGAAGGAGTAAATAACATTTCCTTATTTACTTTCTCCACACCAGTCATGATTTCAAAGACCTCTATCATATACCCCTCTTAGTCATCCCTTTTCTAAGATGAAAAATCCAAGTCTTCTTAATCTCTCCCCATTTGGCAGCGGTTCCATACGCCTCCAGATCTCTTTCTTGAGTAGTAACAGCTAATTTAGATCCTATCATTTTATATGTAGAGTTGGGATTGTATTTTCCAATGTGCATTTCTTTGCATTTATCAACATTGAATTCTGAACATAAAACATTGCCATTTTGTTGCCCAGTCACCCAGTTTGGTGAGATCCTTTTGTAGCTCTTTGCAGTCTGCTTGGGATTTAACTATCTTGAGCAGTTTTTTTATCATCTGCAAATTTTGCCACCTCACTGTATACCCCTTTTTCCAGATCATTTATGAATATGTTGAACAGCACTGGTCTCAGTTCAGACCCCAGGGGGACACCACCATTTACCTCTCTCCATTCTGAACAGGGCCGGCTCTAGGTTTTTTGCTGCCCCAAGCAAAAAAATATTTGGCTGCCCCCCGTCCCAGCCCTGGGTTCCTCGCCACACCCCCCTGCCGCCCGAGCCCTGGGCTCTCCCCCACCACCTGCACCCCCCTGCCGCTCCAGCCCTGGGCTCTCACCTCCCCCAGCCGCATCACCCTGCCGCTCCAGCCCTGGGCTCTCCCACACACACACCCTGCTGCCCCAGCTCTGGGTTCCCCCTACCCCCCCACCATTGCCACACACACACCTCCTGCCGCCCCAGCCCTGGGCTCACCCCCACCACCTGCACCATCCTTCCGCCGCAGCCCTGGGTCACTGGTAACTCACTCCCATGGCAGGTCATTCAGCAGGAATTTTAGATGTGCACAGAACACAGACAGGATTGGTTCCCATATGGTTAGAGAACTGCAATAAAGTGGAACAATTTTCAGCTTGTGTGATTGGAGGATATCTGGATGCATAT
>NC_048300.1:7508274-7525683 GCF_013100865.1 Trachemys scripta elegans | reverse complement strand
TCCTGGCCCGTTAGGGTAAGCCGCTAGCGGGCCTGGACGTTTTGTTTACATGGAGTGTTCACAGGCACGGAGCCCCTCAGCTCCCAGTGTCCGCGGTCTGCCGTTCCCAGCCAACGGGAGCCGCGGGAAGTGGCGCGCTGGGAATGGTGAACTGCGGCCACAGGGAGCTGAGGGGCTCCATGCCTGCAGATGCTCCAGGTAAACAAAACAACAATGTATTAGATATTCAATTCAGTGATTCCATAGAGTTTAAAATCATCAAATTTTCGTGTAGACCTGTTTATAAGCCGACCCCCACTCTTTGATGCGTCACTTTTTTACCCAAAATATTCGGCTTCTGAACGAGTATATACGGTACTTAGAGTGTAAGCAGAGACTGAATGATTAGAAAAAGCGGGAGTTTGTTTCCAGATTAAATTGTGTTTCCCTGTGTTGGGTCCCAGCTCATGTGCTCTCTTTCACTCACTCACTCCTAAAGCTCTCGTTCTGTGGCCAGCCCTCCTATGCATTTTGGTGGAGTAGCTTTTCCAAGTTCTCATGCTATGTGTTCTTTGTATCTTGCTCTGATCAAATTGTTTATCTGTGCTTGTGCCTGTTGTTTTGAAAACTTCAGGTGTGTGAGGTGCATTACTTTGGTACAGTTTTTGGCAGCAAAGACCAAACCAATAGGATTTATAATTGTTCATTTTGAATTCTTGCAGGTTCCTGCAGCCTATACACAAGATTGACATGAACCTGACAGATCTTCTTGGGGAACTACAGAGGGACCCGTGGCCAGTGACTCAGGGAAAGAGACCCTTGAGATCGACTGGAGTAGCTTTGTCAATTGCTGTTGGTTTATTGGAGGTAATCCTAATTCACTCTTAATGTGCGATTACCTGGTAAATTAAAATCTTATGGGGTTATGCTATGCTTGGCCAGTATGTCTCAGGATTTGAAAGACTTGGTCCGTGGCCTGATTGCATATCAATAGGGCCTACCAAATTCACAGTCCATTTTGGTCAATTTCATGGCCAGGGGTTTTTAAAATTAGTTAATTTCATGTTTTCAGCTGTTTACATCTGAAATTTCATGGTGGTGTAACCATGGGGGTCCTCACCCAAAAGGTGGTCGGGGGTGGGGTGGGTCACAAGGCTATTATAGGTCATGGAAATGCCACCCTTACTTCACAGCCAGAGAGGAGAGGACGTGTTTTTCATGGCCGTGAATTTGGTAGGGCCCTACGTATCAGACATGAGTGTAGTTTGTCATATCCCTTAACTTTTGAAATACCTATTTAACTTTGTTATGGGAAAATGACCCAACTTGATGCCTCCTGGGGTGTGATGCTGAGGATAGTTATGCTTAAATAATATTTGAAAGGTGTTTGTATGAGAGCATTCAGGAATGTCAGAGATATTTACAACCAATATTTGGCTTTGAGATGCATCAGGGCCTCACCCCATCTTTGTGGAATCATACACTGGTTTTGTGGATAGATCACCTGAGGCACAGGGGGGAAGATGGGAGCAGATACAGTCCTGCTTCCTGGAGTGGGAGCATGAAATCTGAGCTGCCCTGTGTTTAGAAATGGACAGTAGTGCCTCAGTCCCCACTATTCCATGTCAAGAAGGCAGGAATTATTTATGAAGGGAGCACCCAAACACCTCCATCGGAATCAGCCCCCTGATGTGCTAGGTGCTGTACACAGAGGTTGACACAGACCTTGCCCCAAAAAGTAGATTAAAAGTATTGCTGTCCTTTAATCTGCCCACCTCTAAAATAAGGCTTTAATTTTATTCTAGGGCACGTTTCCAAACACAGGGGCCAGAATAATGTTGTTTACAGGCGGGCCACCCACACAAGGGCCAGGCATGGTGGTAGGAGACGAACTGAAAACACCCATTCGTTCCTGGCATGACATAGAGAAGGACAATGCACGGTTCATGAAAAAGGCTACAAAGGTAGGTCTTGCTGTCTGCTAAAGCAAAGACACTGCTTCTGCTGCACAAACGATGTCGTGGACCTGCTGGGTATAACCAGTTTGGGTGTCATGGTGTACGTGGTAGCAGCACAGTTTTACCAGCTCACGGCTCTAAGCCGCCCCTATGGAACCAATAGCTAATCCTAGGTCTGTATTGGTGAGCTGCGCTTCACCTTACTAACTCCTTTGTGTGACTTTACTAGTGACCAGCACGCTGCTGCTTCGTGGCCCTGAGGCCTCTATGCCCCAACATGGACCTGGGTCTCCCTCAGGGGTACAGATGCTGCTTTCTTCAGCCAACTACCTAGGTCAAAGTATAAGGCTGGGCTTTGTTCTGCCAGGTCCCAAACAAAAGGCTAAGTCCCTCAGTCGCAGTCTGCATCCAGCACAGTTCTTTCTCCAGAGAACAAGAAGGTATTTTAGCATCTCTTCCTCAGCCATTTGGAGAGCAGAAGGATCTGACCCTCAGTTCCAGGAGTATCCTAACCTGGCAAGAGAGAGTTTGCTTTTCCCGCTGAGAACCAGTCAGTCTCCAAATGCCTCCTGGGTCGTCTTGACACATAGCTAAGAGGTTCAAATGTGCTGCATTTACTCTGAATGTACAGTGCAGTTTGGAGATGGTAGCAAAGGTCATAGCAGTGAAAAGCAAGCTCTAATGCAGTGCTCGTTGTGTACTGTGGCTCTGGGATTTGGGGCCCTTACTTTAGGGGTGGTATGTCACCATTAAAATAGAACATGCTTTCCCCAAGGGAAAATTCCTGCGTCGGCTCCAGCTGTAGAACCCGAGGAAATCCTTACATGCCGGTTGGAATGTTTTAAAAGCTCTGCGTGCCCTTTGTCTCCACAGCACTACGAGATTCTAGCTAATCGCACGGCAGCCAACGGCCACTGCATTGATATCTACGCCTGCGCTCTCGATCAGACTGGCCTTCTGGAGATGAAGTGTTGTGCAAACCTCACCGGGTATGTCCTCAGCCCTGAGCAGTGAGCAAGCACAGCCCCGTCTTTTGGGGTGGAGGAGTGGGATAGGAAATGATTAGTTTGATATAAATGTATGGAGGTGAGCAATTGTTGTCATTTCCCTGATTCTAAGCATTAACAGTCTGATCTTGTGTCCATTGTATTCAATGGCAAAGCTGCCCTTGACTTCAGTAGTGCAGGGTTGTACTTCAGGGCAGCTTGCGTGGGATGAATTTTGATGCAGTCAGTGGCAAAGCAGATGTCCTGTTTAGAGAATGGTGATTTAATGTTTTAACCAACTCCTAAACCCTGGATGCTGTCTTTTCCACAAACACGTTTTATCTCACTGAGACTTAGCAAGTCCAGAGGGGAGAGTTGAAAGACAGATTAAGCAGTCACATTATGAGCGGTGGCATTATGAGCATAATGTTAAGTGCTTGCACTGTGTCCTGCAAAATGAAATGTTCTGCAGGGACCAGGAGGGCTTGGTACTAGGGCACTGGATTGAATTTGCTTCAGGGTAGTAGCAGAGTTATAATTTCTTACGGATACTTGGCCTCTCTGAGTCAAGAAGCTAGTGCCAAGAGTCATTGCAGTCCCTAGTGGGCACGTATCCCCAGGGCATGCTGCTTCCAAACACCATCATAATTTGCACGGAGTAGCACCCTTGCTGGTGGCATTTGCAGAGGTGCCAACCACTACCTGCATTATTGTAGGGACTGCCTGTCTCTTTAATCTGCCAGTTGAGATCTACTGGGCCAGTTAACTGGGAAGTCCCTATGTTGGTCTTTCTGGAGGCAAAGTGTTTTTGATAGAAGACTCTTAGCTCTAGAATTGCCTTTCCTTTGTGTGATAGACTGTCAGTCTGCGCTACTGGGTCCTATCCATTTACTCGGGCTTTTTCTGGGGAGGTGAGTTAATTAGAAGAGGATTTAGTTAGTGGTTGTTCATGGGCTGGGGAGTTCTGTAATGTGTCAAGCATCATCACCGCTAGGGCATCAAGTAGTTTGTGAGTTAGGTGCACTGCATGCATTGGAAAATAAACAGATAAAGACAGAACTACCCTCCAGCCCTAGAATTAGGTTTCCCCAGTCTCCATTCTAGCACACAGATGGGGAAGACTGCACTGCCATTGCAAGAACTGTTCTGTGGCCAAACAGACAACTCCCTGGCTGTCAATCTAACCCCTTTCATAAACACTTACTGTACTTTCCATTTTTGTATTAACTCAGAACTTGCTCCTTTGTGCCTCGCCCCTGGGGGTGGTGCCAGCATGTTCAGATTTGAGGTTTGGAATGCTTCCATCCAGTAGCTAGTTCCTTACTTTGCAATTCACCATGGAAACTTTTTAAAATGGTGTCTGTCTGTCTGTGTGGTGGGTAAAGGATAGGAGAGAGACATCCTTTGCGAGTCCGTTCCAGGTACTTGTTGTTTAGTTCCCTTGTCATTTTCCCTTCCCAGGGGTCACATGGTGATGGGGGACTCTTTCAACACTTCTCTCTTCAAGCAGACCTTCCAGCGGGTGTTTAGCAAAGACTTCAATGGAGAATTCCGAATGGCGTTTGGTGCTACGTTAGAAGTGAAGGTGAGAGATGGGGCTGATTAAAGAGAATGAACAGATAAATCAGTAAAGAGCACTTCGATTTAACAGGTTAAATAGCTGGTTCTGTGTAGGATATAAACAATGAAATACTTAAGCTTATTTTGCAACATGTAACATTTTAGTGAGTTATTTCAAATTTCCAGTGGCTCTCAGTGATGGAAGCAGCAACCTTAGAGCGCCTGTGTGTTTTGAAACCACGCCTGTTTGGAGGGAATTCCAGCCCTGTCTTGAGGAAGTTCTAAGATCCTGACACTTAGTATCTTACCTAACGCCTCAGCCCTCCAAGCTGTTCCATGCAGGCAGATCCCTGCACTTGGTGCCCAGCCCCACTGACTTGAAGCACCCATGTCCCTTGGGCTGCTGGAAGGAAGGATATTTCTCTCTGGTCCCATCCTGGAGCCTGTTGAATAGTGAGTGGCTTGGCCTCTGCTACTCTCCCTTTCCCCTGCCTCCATTTTTGGCATTTTCCTCCCCACTCTGAATAGCTCCAGTGCCTGCCTAGGCTATTGCTTTTGGCTTTCCCAGGCAGCAGGAGAAAGAAATTGACCAGATTCTTGTCACTTTCACAGATAATGGATTTATTGGGGTGTTTTTCCTTAGGGAAAGCTTAATCTTTGCAGAGATGAATGGCTTAGCCCTACTCGCCCACACTTGTCAAGTAGAATTTCCTACTCCCACAGGCAATTGTGGGCTTGTGTTTTTTGTTTGAAATCTGATTATGTAGATCAGAGGTTCTCAAACTCTAACCGCAGTGTGGCGTTCAGAGGAACAATCACGTGGGCTACATTTCCTCCCCTTCATGATTGCACAACATCCCTGTGGCAACTGCAACACTAGCTGCCCTGGGAAATTAGTAGATGTGGTCTAGCTGTCTTTTAATGTAACTTAGCAGCTGGAAAGGAGGAGGAGAAGACAGCCCTATGTGACCTGCGAGCTTTCTGCAGAGCAGTTTGGGAACTTCTGATCATCAATGTCTTTTCTGATTAAAGCTGAGCGGCTGATTTTTCTGTCACTTCAGATGTGTACTTTGTTTGACCGATTTGATTTTCAAACTTTTCTGACCCTATTTTAGACTTCTAGGGAGCTGAAAATCTCAGGGGCTATTGGACCATGCGTATCCCTAAACGCTAAAGGACCATGCGTCTCTGAAAACGTAAGTCACTGACGTGGAAAATCTTTTATAAAGAAGTAAATAAGCAGTGCAAAGCCTTTTGGCTAGCCCTGTGGTCTGACAGCAATGCTGGGTTCTGTCAAGGAGGAGAGACTGGTTTGGGAGTACTGTAGGGTTCATCTCCCCAGGCTAGAGGAAATTGGGTGCATTGTGGAGGTGAAATGCTTGGTCTTTGAATGGGGGGGGATGGAGGGGGGTCTCCTGCAGGACTGCCCTTAATGTATCCCACGGATGGCTGACCAGTGGAAAGAGATGACTGGTGTCCTTGGAGAAGACAGCTGAATCTGGCTTCAACTGTTACACAGTAAAGCTTTCATTTAATTATTTGTTTTCAGGTTCATTTTTGGACTTTAATTTGTATCTAGAAGGTATAAGATCCAGTAGAGGGCACGTGCTGAGTCTTACCTTTGGTCACAATTTAAAGTGATCTTAACTTATCCTGCACTAGAGAAAAAATCACTTTCTTTTGAACCCTCTCCAGGAACTTGGTATTGGAGGTACATGTCAGTGGAAAATCTGTAGCCTTGATCCCAGTTCAACTCTTGCCATATATTTTGAAGTGGTGAATCAGGTCAGTCCATTTTTTTCCCCTCATTTATGTACAGTTACAGCATACTGTTGTCTATAGTAGCCATCACCTGCCTAGTAGATCCACGAAGAGTAATTACAATGGTCCCTTTGTAACATATGAGATACCTATTAACAAGCTTCATAGCTAGAAAAAACAGTCTCACACAGACTGCATTCATGCTCCTACTTGCTTTACTGATGAAAAGCACTATAGAAGAGCTAAGTAATAAATGTTTTTACCCTGCACAATGACTCTGTTGTTTCTCTCTTTTCTCTTCCTTACCTGTTATATTTATTCAGTCCTGCCAACTCCTTCCATGTGCTATTTTCCCACTGTTGTAGGGATGATAAACTGCTCCCATTCTTTATTGCCCAACTGTTAGCAAAGTAGCTAATGAACCCGCCACCCCCATGCTTACTCTGGGCTTGCTTAATACTCCTTATATTTTCCAGCAGCCCTGAAAAATGACATTCTTGAGCAACGGGACTCAAGCTTGCAGTTATACTCAGGCTTGACGTATAATGCACTGCAGTTCTTTTGCTGTTCTGTAACTCTACCCTATCAACTCTTTATGAGAGTAACACTTTATTCCTCTGTTTTGCAGCACAATGCACCGATACCTCAGGGTGGCAGAGGCGCCGCGCAGTTTGTCACTCAGTATCAGCACTCCAGTACACAGAGACGCATTCGAGTAACCACCATTGCCAGAAAGTGAGCTCCATAGGCCAATCCCTACTGTATTGTAAATATAGTCTATCTTTCTGCATTTTTCCAGCCATCTGGGTGGATTGGACGCAGGGTGTTTTACCTGCCTGGCATGAGCCAGTGTTTGTACTTGGTAAAGATGCATGTGTGTCGCACTAACTTTCCTATTATCAGTTGGGCAGATGCACAGAGTCAGCTCCAACATATCGAAGCGGCGTTTGACCAGGAAGCAGCTGCAGTGCTAATGGCGCGTCTGGGAGTCTACAGAGCTGAGTCGGAGGAGGGACCCGATGTACTGCGATGGCTAGACAGGCAGCTAATCAGATTGGTAAGTGTGATGGGCGAATCTCAGTGGGTTAAATCTGAAATAGTATAAACGTCAGTTCTGTTTACACCTAAAACGCTACAGCTGCCCTGCTGTCGCTCTTCAATGTAGACACTCACTGCAGGGACAGGATGGGAGGCTATTGCTGTAGTTATTCACCGCCCCGAGATGTAGTACCTAGACCAGAGGTGGGCAAGGTACGGCCTGCGGGCCACACCAGCCCGCGAGACCGTCCTGCCCGGCCCCCGAGCTCCTGGCCCGGGAGGCTAGCCCCAGCCCCCTCCCCTGCTGTCCTTCCCCCCCCCCCCCCCCGCAGCCTCAGCTCGCTCGCCCCACTGCCCTGTGAACTCCTGGGGCAGCACAGCTGCAGAACCCGGCCTGACCTGGTCTCTGTGCTGTGCGGT
Organism: Trachemys scripta elegans; assembly: GCF_013100865.1. Lineage (NCBI taxonomy): Eukaryota > Metazoa > Chordata > Testudines > Emydidae > Trachemys > Trachemys scripta. The sequence goes on along the minus strand of NC_048300.1, from coordinate 7,517,981 downwards.
GACAGCAGTGGTGGCACCGTGGCCCGGCTCCAGCTGGGTGGCACGGCTGTAGCACCGCCAGCCACCGGTGCTCCAGGCAGCGCAGTAAGTGGGGCGGGGTTGAATAGAGGGCAGAGGAGTTCGGGGTGGTGGTCAGAGGGCGGGGGTGTGGATAGGGGTCAGGGGGAACAGGGGGTTGAATGGGGGCAGGGATCCCAGTGGGCAGTCAGGAAGGAGGGGAGGTTGGATGGGGCAGCAGGGGGCAGTCAGGGGCCAGGGAGAAGGGGTGATCGGATGGGGCCGGGGTCCCGGGGGGCCATCAGGAATGAGAGGAGGGGTTGGTTGGGGTGGCGGGGGGCAGTCGGGGCAGGGGTCTGGGTGTGGTCAGGGAACGGGGGTGTGTGTGTGGATGGGACAGGGGTCCTGAGGGGGGGGCTGTCAGGGAACAGGGGGGATTGGATGGGGCAGGAGTCCCGGGAGGATGGGGCGGCAGATAGGAGGTGGAGGCCAGGCCACGACCGCCTCCCCTAACCGGCCCTCCATACAATTTACGAAACCTGATGCGGCCCTCAGGCCAAAAAGTTTGCCCTCCCCGACCAAGACCAATGGAAGAATTCTTCCGTCAGCTCAGTGTGTGTATGCTGGGGCTTAGCCACGACTACAACTCTCAGGGATATCGGTTTTTTCACACCCCCCCCCCCCCCCCCGAGAGACATAGCTATGCCATGTAAGATTCCATTTTAGCAGAATCCTCTAGCCCACATGGTTATATTACAACACCAGACAGCCTCCAACTCTTCTACAGGGGCCAGAAGTCCCAGACGCCTAAATCTCCAGCTGTGCCCCAACGGCTTTTAGGGCTGGTCTGTGCTAACAAAGTAAACTGACCCAGCTACATCGCTCATGGGTATGAAACTCTACACCCCGAGTGATGGAGCAGAGCCAACCGAAGTCCCCTCGTAGATGGAGTTAGGTCGATGGAAGAATTATTCTTTCAACCTAGCTACTGCCTCTTGGGGAGGTGGATTAACTACAGCGATGGGAGAGCCCCGCCTGTCACTCGGCTAAGTGTCTATCCTGAAGTGCTGCTGCAGAGCCGAAGTTGTGCTGCCATGGCATTTAAAGTGTACACGTAGCCTATAATGCAGCTACGTTGGGTTAGTACAAAAATCTGTGGCATGTCCAATACTGAAAAGGTGGGGTAAATGTAAAAGAAAAGTGAATTGAATACTAAAACAAATGCGAGGGGCTGGCTACTGCACTTATTTGCAGTGTTCATTTGCATATTTCAGTCATTAAAACCATCAATTTTCAATGACGCTGCTGCCGAATTTCCAGTCTGCTGTCACAGAGCCAAGGAACATTGGGCCAGCCAGTGTTTCGTAGCATATAAGACACCTTGGTCATAATGAAGCCTATGTGATGTGATATACAAAGCATTAAATGAGACCCAGCTATCAGATCATAACTGATCCAATACAAAACATTAATTTCTTGGAAGCAATTTTTTTCCCTTTAGATATTTTGAATCTGACGTTTGTACTAAGCTTGTGATATGTATTTACATGCTAAAATATGATAAGGGAAGATGGAGTCCAATCATTACTCCAGCAATAGCCCCACACATTAGTGACTTAATTAATAATGTGATAAGAACATAAGAACGGCCATACTGGGTCAGATCAAAGGTCCATCTATGTCAGTATCCTGTCTTCCCACAGTGGCCAATGCCAGATACTTCTGAGGGAATGAACCGAACAGGTTAATTATTGAGTGATCCATCCTGTGTCATCGAGTCCCGGCTTCTAGCAGTGAGAGGTTTAGAGACGCCACATTGTGTAATGTTTCTCTGTATTACCTGTTGGTATTCTCTTCTTATCGGGTTACTCTGTACAAATTCTTACAAATACAGAATGTGTGAAAAAAACAAACAAACCCCCAGAGATTAAAATATACGCATTCCTTCCAACAGTGTCAGAAGTTTGGACAATATAACAAGGATGATCCGAATTCCTTCAGACTGTCAGATTCATTTTCTCTGTATCCCCAGGTAAGGACTCCGCTTTGTATAGATATGGAAATGTGGAAAAAGGCAGTTACAGGCAGAAATGTCAATAAAATACACAATCATGATTATTTGATGATTTTTAAATTTGTTGTGATGCAAGTCAACACCCTGGCTTGTAGTTAAATGCTGTAAACGACTGGTAGATGAAGCTTCCAAAGAGTTAATTAGAGGAAAGACTTTGGCAGTAACTTATTGTACATTCAGACTGGACTTGTGACTAGGGAGGTTAAAAAAAAAAAAAATCCACTGATTTTTTTTTTTTCTTTTCTTTTCTCATTCATCTTTCTATGTAAATGTAGTTTATGTTCCACTTGCGACGATCTCCATTTCTTCAAGTGTTTAACAACAGCCCGGATGAATCTTCCTATTACCGGCATCACTTTGCCAGACAAGATCTGACCCAGTCCCTTATCATGATCCAGCCCATCCTTTATTCCTATTCTTTTTCTGGACCCCCCGAGGTAAGTCATTCACTTGCTGTGTTGAGCAGAGAGCTTTGGAACAACCCTTAATGGTGTCTAGTCAGTCATCACAATGGTATTGTTTTATACAAATAGTCCAGCTTGTAGTATGGTCTGCCTTTAATTAGAGTAATTATTCAGAAAAATATTTGTATTTCAAAGACAAGGATATTTTTTTAAAATTCTAAAGTTGTGAACATACAGTAAACATCATATTATTTCGATGAGAGATTCTTGTCCAAGATCATTTCGACTCAAACTCATGTAGTTGAAATATAGCTTTTCTATGCATTCGGTTTCCTGCAGCAGCTGGTATCTTTATGATTCGTTCCGCGATACTGGTGTCATTGGCTACACTCTGAAATTTGCTTATTCAGACTGATTAGCGCTCTCTTGATTCTGTTGTGTACCGCTGCAGTTCAGTTATCTATTGCACTGAACTTGAAGTTTAATACAGTTCTGAGGGCCTCACGGTGACTGACTTCTCATCTGATCTTTCCCAGCCTGTGCTTTTGGACAGCAGCAGCATTCTTGCTGACAGAATTTTGCTGATGGATACTTTCTTCCAGATTGTAATCTACCTTGGCGAGGTAACGTGCAAATCGTGTGCCTTTCTCTTGTTACCCTGCACTGTTACTGTGTGTGTAAAATGAGCTGTTTGAAAAGCTTGGGCTAGTGTAATGACACCAGTGTTAATACCCCTGCGATATTGCCTCTAAAGGCATGTCAGTTTTCAATGGCTCAGTTATCTGCTACCTGTTTTTCTAAGAGATTTGTTCTCTGCGAGAGAGATGCACACAGATCTAATTAGTATGAACGTGAGTTGTATGTACACCTGAGTCAAGCAGGAGGATAGATCTTTCAGTGTTGTCTGAAGAAATCATCACCTTCCTGTAATGTTGCAATTTGAGCCAATCAGCTGTTTTGGTGAAATCTCTCAAGGGAAGGGGTAAATTTGTATGTGAGTGGAGCAGTTGTCAGGTATCTGTAGCCTTATAAACTGTACAAGAAAATGACTATGGCCATGGTATTTAAGTCTTAGTTAAACTCAGAAATAGCAATTTTTAACAATGCTGTGCATATCCCTCATAAATGTATCTTTTGATAACCAATCGTTTCAATTTTATTTTCAACAAATTGCTCTTGCAGCTCTACAGAAATAAATGTAGATATTTGGCTGAGTTTCTCATCTTGTTAGTTAGCTCTTTATTTGAATTCAGGATTAGACAAATACAAAGTAATTGACTAAATAATAAAAAGGTGTATCCTGTAACATTCTAGTCTTTTAAAGCAAAGACACAGAAGTTACAAAGTGAGGGGTAACATGGAGACTTCTCTCCTATCAGAGGGGTAGCCGTGTTAGTCTGAATCTGTAAAAAGCAACAGAGGGACCCTCTGTTACTTCTCTCCTACTTTCTCTTTTTTCCTCCAATAGACGATTGCACAGTGGCAGAAAGCTGGCTACCAAGACATGCCTGAATATGAAAACTTCAAGCATTTACTGCAAGCCCCATTGGACGATGCCCAGGAAATATTGCAGACTAGATTCCCAATGCCGCGTTATATTAACACTGAACATGGAGGCAGTCAGGTATGGCAAAGCCTTATCCAGGAGCACACGTGTATTAGTTTTGAATGAAGCGAGTTCATAGCTTTAGGTTTAGTCGTTAGCTGATTCTGTAGACTAAATAACTTTGCAGTAATTCAACCCTCAAAGTGCACAGCCTGTATGTATATCTTTCCTTGTGAGCCCTTACCACTAATAGTCTGTTTTAAAAGCGTACTTTAGAAATTGTTCATGGGACAGGCCTTTGAAATAAAAGGGTGCAAAAAAGAAAATGCTCAGATCAAATACTACATGGAGAATAAATGATTGTACATATCAAAACGTATCTAGCTTAGGTAATGCATTCAGTGCAACTTGGTTTGAATCACACTGGATTAGAAACCTAGTCATGGCATTCTCTTTTCCATAGCCTATGGCAACATTCATAACTAGCAACGAGTGGGAATACTTGTGCCTCGCAACAAAAATGGGTATAGTCCATATGCTGTTGGTAATAAGAAGCCATTTAGCTTTATCTTCCTCTTATTCCCTTCTCGGCTTATTACACCCTATAAAAGCGGCATAACTGCCACATCAGTTAGCAGCAGTAACTGAGGTCCAAAAATATTGGTCAAATGTTAGCTATTACAGTGATCAAGAGATGAAAACCATTGCATCATTTGGTTACCATAGTGATATCCATAATAGTTACTGCATTTGAACTTTAATGGGACATCCGTTCAAGTTAAATCAGAAAAATATATTCTCTAAACAAGGGCTTGAAAGCAAAGGCTAGCCAGACTGCTGTGGTGACCTGGGGTGTGGTGATAAGTCCTGAGGGAGTTGATATTCTTTATTTTAAAAACTATTTTTGTAATATATATATTTTTTTTATAGGCCCGCTTCCTCTTGTCTAAAGTGAACCCCTCTCAGACTCACAATAATCTCTATGCGTGGGGACAGGTGAGTTATGGAGGAATTACTACTGTTGGAGGAAGGACAGAAGTGTGTATATATAAGATGCACACATTTTTTTATTTTTCCCCATTCTATTTGTTCTCTAATCACATAGCAGTAGGCTATGAACAGTGGCTTGCTTTGTTCCTGTGGATTGCTTTAGACCTCTCCTGCTTCTCCCCTGGCTAGCAACTTTCACAGACATTGATGCCTTGATGATTTGAAATTGTCATGTTTTGTGACAATGTAACAACAGAACTGGCAGTGGAATTGCTGGGTGTTGGCTTTGATAGTCATAGTATTTAAAAACTGAGAAATGTACAACTCAGTTCTGAGGAGCCAGATTTTCTTTAGAACCTAGACGTACATCATGTGTTCATTACAATAAATATCAATTGATTAGAATATACTAGCTAAGCTAGATTAACAGGGAACAATTAAATGAACAAAAATAACTTGCACATTCAGGATAACCTTTTCAAATCTGGATGTCTAAAGTTAAGCTCCTAACTTTTTTTTAAATTTAAGATCCTAAATAAAGGTAATGTGATAATTAGTGGGAACAGTAATCTGATTGTTAGGTCCTGAGCACCTATAGCTCTTGCCGACTTCAAAGGGAGCTGCCAGAGCTCAGCAACTCTGAAAACCAAGCTACTTTGATTTAGGGTGCACTTCCAAAGCTTCAGGCAGTCAGGTTTGAAAAGGTTGTCCACAATATCTTATTGCTCTACCCTTCACTAACTGGTCTGATACCATGAGATCACGATCACAGCTGGTTTACATTAGTACTCTGGTACTATAGAGCAAAAATATTAATAATAAATGAATCAGTCCACCAGGTATAAGTGTACCGCATCTGAATATACAATGTGCTTGATTTTGTCACTCTCCATTCTTCCTCTACCTTTATTTTGTCCATGTAAACTCTCCGGGGCAGGGATACACAGGTTGCTTCATGAATAATAATAAATATTTAATGACTATATATTCTTTTGGGAATCCACAACATGGAATTTTATTGTTGCTTTTGTTACCAAGCAGCATCTTCCCAATATATCCTCATGCAATTGATTTAGCGGGCAATTAGGATAGGGCACTGATGCCCAACATCCTTTCAGAACAGTCCTAGTGGTAACCATGTTTGCTTTGTTCTTACAGTTATTTGCTAATTTATTTTATATTATTGTAGGAATCGGGATCTCCCATCCTAACAGATGATGTTAGTCTCCAGGTGTTCATGGATCATCTGAAAAAGTTGGCAGTGTCAAGTGCATCATAACTTTGACTTAACAAGGAAGTGACAAAAGAAGCAAAGAATTACCGGGATCATGGTGACATTTAACAGTGTGGAAAAACTTAACTACATTCCTTTCCCTCTTTGAGATCAAGGCTTTTAAATATTACACAAAACAAATATTCAAGGGGAGTTTTGTACTTAGTTCTTTTAGTTTTTAATTTATTTGTATTCCTTTTTTATGTGATCTCTCTGAACTTTATTTTTTTCATACATTGCAGCCCAAGGATGTTTTAGCTGATACAGCTATTAATACATTTTTAGATTAATTTTAATGGCCTGTGTGTAAAATCATTAAAAAACAATAACTTGCCTTTCAGCAGCTTCATCAGGTATCGGGAGACTGTACTGATGAAAAATAAAAGTGGAGGAGGAGAGCATTAATATTTAGTGCTGGACTGAACTTGTTGTGTGTGCATGTATGCTGAGAGGTTGACTTTATCACACAATAAAGTACAATATGAACTTGAACTTTTTCTTTGTTCTGGAGATCTTGGAATGCTTCATCTTGTTACTTCATCATGTTAAGACTCAGACCTGCTCCTGTATATAGGGTTATGCTGATCAAAAACACAAGGACTCTATCTAAATTACCTTTATTAATTTCCAGCTCTGTTGTTATCTAAATTGACTTGCATTGACTTGTAATTACAGGAATTTAATATTGGCTTTGTTGAATGTAACTCTTCTTTTATATAGATCAAAAACTAACATTTCTTGCCCAGAATATCAGAGAATTTGAGGTTTTTTTTCCATACTTAATACATCAAGAGTCTCTGCATTTCATTTTCCCTCCTCAAAACTGCTGATATGAGCCAAGAATGAAGAATGTGTCTATAGCTAGATTTCACATCACAAGTGTGTCGCTACTGGTAAAATGCTTTGTATAGCTCCCTATGCGTAAAATTTAATTTTAACACATGCCGCGCCCTTGAAATGCAGTTTGAAAAGTGACTGTAAAAAATGGCAGCATGAGCTTTCATGGTCTTTCAGTGATTTCCATGTTCCATGTGCTAACCATCCTTGGCATTTCTACTGTGCTTTACATCTTCAAAGAACGTAGGCAATAATTAATCTTCACCACATCCCTTAGATATACTTGAAGCGGGTGACCATGTCCCCTCTCAGTGTACTCTTCTCCAGACTAAACAAATCCAGTTTCTTTCAATCTTTTCTCAATCATTTTTGTTGTTCTCTTCTGGATCTTCTCCAGTTTGTCCCTATCTCCAACGCATAACTGGACATAGTACTCCAGTTGAAGCCTTATCGGTACTGAGTAGAGTGGAAAAACTACTACTTGTGTCTTTCTTACAGCACTTCTGCTAATACATCTCATACTCCTGGGGGGCATTCTGTGCCAAAAAAATAAAAATTCTATGCACAATATTTTAAAATTCTGCAAAATTCTCCACATTTTGTCAAAATAACATTACAAAATCATACCAGTTTCAATTATTTTGGTAATTTATTTCAAAATACATGTTAGTAAGTATGTCTGTAACAATACAGACACATACAAAAATTCCCCTAGGAGTAGAGAGTTAAAGAAACTCCTATGATAACCTAGTTCTTGTTTCTCTGCCCCCTTCCCCCTCACCAGAGCCCAGTCAGGGGGCCAGATACCCACAATCCAAACATGGTGATCAGGTGAGGTCCCAGATGACTGGGAAAAGGCTAATGTAGTGCCCATCTTTAAAAAAGGGAAGGAGGAGGATCTGGGAAACTACAGGCCAGTCAGCCTCACCTCAGTCCATGGAAAAATCATGGAACAGGTCCTCAAAGAATCAATTTCGAAGCACTTTGAGGAGAGGAAAGTGGTCATGCCTGACTAACCTAATTTCCTTCTGATGAGATAACTGGCTCTGTGGATGAGGGGAGAGCAGTGGACGTTATTCCTTGACTTTAGCAAAGCTTTTGATACAGTCTCCCACAGTATTCTTGCCAGCAAGTTAAAGAAGTATGGGCTGAGTGAATGGACTATAAGGTGGATAGAAAGCTGGCTAGATCCTCGGGCTCAATGAGTAGTGAGTGATCAATGGCTCTATGTCTAGTTGGCAGCCTGTATCAAGCGAAGTGCCCCAAGAGTCTGTCCTGAGGCCGGTTTTGTTCAGTATCTTTATTAATGATCTGGAGCATGGTGTGGATTGCACCCTCAGCAAGTTTGACAATAAACTGGGAGGTAGATACGCTAGAGGGTAGGGACAGGATACAGAGGGACCTAGACAAATTAGAGGATTGGGCCAAAAGAAATCTGATGAGGTTCAACAAGGACAAGTGCAGAGTCCTGCACTTAGGAAGCAAGAATCCCATGCACTGCTATAGACTAGGGACCGAATGGCTAAGCAGCAGTTCTGCAGAAAAGGACCTTGGGGTTACAGTGGGTGAGAAGCTGGATATGAGTCAACAGTGTGCCCTTGTTGCCAAGAAGGCTAATGGCATTTTGGGTTGTGTATATATAGGGGCATTGCCAGCTGATCGAGCGACATGATCATTCCCCTCTATTCAGCATTGGTGAGGCCTCATCTGGAGTACTGTGTCCAGTTTTGGGCCCCACACCACAAGAAGGATGTGGAAAAATTGGACAGAGTCCAGCGGAGGGCAACAAAAATGATTATGTGGCTGCAGCACATGACTTATGAGGAGAGGCTGAGGGAACTGGGATTATTTAGTCTGCAGAAGAGAAGAATGAGCAGGGATTTGATAGCTGCTTTCAACTACCTGAAAGGGGGTTCCAAAAAGAATGCAGCTAGACTGTTCTCAGTGGTAGTAGATGACAGAACAAGGAGTAATGGTCTCAAGTTTCAGTGTGGGAGGTTTTGGTTGGATATTAGGAAAAACTTTTTCACTAGGAGGGTGGTGAAGCACTGGAATGGGTTACCTAGGGAGGTGGTGGAATCTCCTTCCTTAGAGGTTTTTAAGGTTAGGCTTGACAAAGCCCTGGCTGGGATGATTTAATTGAGGATTAAGTCTTGCTTTGAGCAGGGGGTTGGAGTAGATGACTGTCTGAGGTCTCTTCCAAACCTATGATTCTATGAGCGCCTCCCCCCCAGAGCGCAGCCCGGTGCCTCCCCCAGTCAATACACCTGCACCCCCTTTCCTCCCGCAGCCCAACCACAGGGCCCTCCTGGCCCAGATATCTACACTCTCTCCCCCATGAACCCAGCTGTGCCCCCACTTTTTCTGAGATACCCACAACCTTTTCACCCGAGCCTAGGGATCCAGAGGGGTTCTGACCTGGTGCAGGGTCTGGGCAGGAGTTTGGGGGCAGGAGGGGGCTATGACCTAGGGCAGGCGGTGGAGGTGCAGGAGGGGTTGCAGGGTCTGGGAGGGAGTTTTGGGTGCAGGATGGGGTTCTGACCTGGGGCAGGGGATGGGGGTGCAGGGTTTGGGAGGGAGTTTGGG